>NC_137898.1:96021018-96324616 GCF_963455335.1 Martes martes | reverse complement strand
AGGCAGAGAGGCAGGCAGAGAGAGAGGCGGAAGCAGGCTCCCTGCTGAGCAGAGAGCCCGATGCAGGGCTCCATCCCAGGACCCTGAGATCATGACCTGAGCTGAAGGCAGAGGCTTAACCCACTGAGCCGCCCAGGCACCCCAGTCTACAAATTTTTCACAGATCTTGCCACTCGTTACCTCTCTACTCCTTTCCCTTATCGACTTTTCTCCATGTTTCTGAACACCATCTAATGAATATATCTTGTGTACTGCCCTCTTCCTCCTACTAAAATGTATGTTCCATGAGGACAGAGGTTTGGTATTTTGTTCACTGCCTCGTTCCTCTATTACATGCAGCAGGAAAGAGTGAAATGTTTCTAGTGGCTCACACAGAAGTGGGAGGAGAAAGAAGAGATATTTATCTTCTTCCATCAAATTAGCTCTGATTGGGTAATACACCCATCCCTGGATAAATCACTGAGACCAGGGAAAAAAGGATACGCTAATTGGCTCATCAGAACCCACTCCTGGGAGTAGAGGGTCAATTTTGCCCAAAAAAACGTGGTTGAAGTTCAAAGAAGCTTGAAGTGCCTTCTAGGAGATAGAGTAATATTGTCAGGAGGAAGGGATAGGGGAAGCTGGGCAAGCAACCAACAAATAGCCACCACAATGATTTAATCACCACATGGCTTCACATTACACTGTGCTGTGGAGTCAATTATTTGCCAAAACACTAGGAAAGTATCAAAAATGACAGGAAAAACTTAAAAACAACAGATGAGGGGCTAACAAACACGGAGGGATCTGAGTCGCCCGCCACAGAAATTGCAATGGTAATGGTACTCCTTGGACTTACGCCATGAGAGCAGGGGAGTCTCCCAAGAGAAAGAGCTTTGGAGTCTAGGAGAACATGAAAAACCATGCGAGAGAGAAAGAACTGAAACCGTTTTTAAAATATATGCCAAATTTTGTTCTGTGGGAGGCTAAGTGTGAGCGTTTGTGACCCTGAGTTTTTCATAAAACATTTTTTTAAAGATTTTATTTATTTATTTGACAGAGAGAGAGATCGCAAGTAGGCAGAGAGGCAGGCAGAGAGAGAGAAAGAAGCAGGCTCCCTGCCGAGCAGAGAGCCCAATGCGCTCAAACCCAGGACCCTGAGGTAATGACCTGAGCCGAAGGCAGAGGCTTAACCCACTGAGCCACCCTGGCGCCCCTTTCATAAAACATTCTTAAGAACACCGTACCTATTTAAAAGGAATTTCTGTGGGCACCTAAACAGGACACCATCCACTTTTGTTGCTGGTCTTAGAGCAAACAACAGTGACTTCCCTAATTTCTCAGTAAAAGTAACCCAGTAGTTTCTCCATACCTCAAGCTAACTTGAGTTTTCTAATATATGGAAGCATTTCAGCAGGTATCATATTTTCTCCAAACTGGGTTTTGTCCTATGAAATTATTTCCATGTTCTTGTTTTATGGGAGAGAAGGGAGGTTATAAGAACCAAGTACTAATTTTCTACATGGAGCTCTCTTGGCCTGAGGATATTTCTAAAGAGCAGGTTAAAATATAAGACTAGGGGGGCGTCTGGGTGGCTCAGTGGGTTAAGGCTTCTGCCTTCAGCTCAGGTTGTGATCCCGGAGTCCTGGGATCGAGCCCCGCATTGGGCTCTCTGCTCGGCGGGGAAACTGCTTCTACCTCTCTCTCTCTGCCTGCCTCTCAGCCTACTTGTGATCTCTGTCAAATGAATAAATAAAATCTTAAATATATATATATATATATATATATATATATGAATAGGACCTTGGCTCTTTGCATTTAGTCCTATTTTCCCTCTCCCATCTGTAATGAACATATCTGTAATGAACATATAAGGATCCATTTTGTATAAATTTATGATGGGGATAAACTTCTATCTAATCGGAAGAGCTTTTTACAAATATAGCTACTGGGGTTGACAATCACTTACATCTGTGAAGCTCTCAGAAGAGAGTAGACATGAAAAATGCGATACTTCAGAACGTAAAAAATATTTTTGTGAGTAAAATATGCTTGGGAGTACACAATCCCTGTTGTATAGAGACAAAATATAAAAGTCTGCTGGATGGTGATGTTATTGTAACAAAAATCACAAAAGCTTCCACATTCGTTACCAAATACCTTGGCACAGGACTGTCAACACTCCACTATCAAGAGATCACCACAGGAAGGAATATGCTATCCCGGGGGGTCAGAGATCATGGAAAAGGTACGAAAGTCTGCTGTCATTCTATCCCTGAAGACACCTGTCTCAGAGGGTTCGACCAAAAACTCAGGCATTTTATTCCACTGAAATTATAGTATTAAGAAGCAAGGCTCAGTTTGATAAACCAGGCATTAAGCCAATTTTGGAAGCTGCCAGAAAGACTTGTTTTTGAAATCCTCGAGATAATTGAAAACATGCTTGCCTGGAGACGTAAGCAATTAGAAGGGGAACATGATCAGTGACTGCAGTGCTATCCCCATGATGAGTTTAGAGGCACCTGCTTTTAGATTGTTCGAGTCCCGTAGTGAAGGCTGTGGTTTGCTGCCCACGCTTCCCCCTCCCTCACCGCAGGTTTTCAGGACTAAAGGCTACTTCCGTTCTAGAAAATGCTGTCAGCATTAGGGAGCTGTTTCCCGCTTGGTTGCACCCTCCCTGGAGACAGCTTGCATCTAATGACTACAGCGGTCCAGGGACATGGCCCCTGGCCTCAGAGCGAGACCTCTGTGCAGGGCCCGCCCAGGTCTCAGCCATACCATTGGCTGAGCCTCTGTTGCAACTTTAGCCCAGTTCAACTTCCTCCTCCATCCGGTCCTGCTTCCTAACAATCCTTACAGCTATTGTTCAGTAAACTACCTCTGCTCAAACTCTCAAAACCATCAGTCTCAGAAACCATTTCCAAGGAACCTGACCTATGATAGTTAACTCGAAAGTCTCTGACATACTGGCACATATATAAACTCTTGGCTTCCTCTAATGTCATCTGTATGAAAATTCAATGATGGGCATACTAGCTGGTCAGGGGCTAATCTATAACAGAAAAATATGCATTTCTACTTCTTCTCTAAATGAATTATAATTACCAAAATTCCAAATAATGATACTACTTACTGAACTGTGTTTCCTCCAAAATTCATGTGTTGAGGCCCTAACCATCAATGTGATTATATTTGGATATGGGACCTTTGGGAGATACTTAGGTTTAGATAAAGTAATGAGAGCAGGGTCTTCATGGTGAAATTAGTGCCCTAATAAGAGGAGACCTCGGAGATATCTCTCTCTCTCCCCTCCCCACCCCCACCTTCTATCCATTATAATGGAAGAGATAATGGTGAGGACTTAGGACTCATCGATTAATTATCAGGTAGTATAATGGGAGAATATGGCAATGGTCATTTAACTGCCACTTTGAGCCTCATATCAGATTTTTCTGGGGGTAGCCTTTTCTTAACTATCGAGTATCACCCCTACCTTCCCATTAGAACCTAGCTTTCCTCTTTGATTTCTACTCTTCACCAACATAGACCAAAAGTTGAACCATCTCTAGAGATAAGTCCAGATTGGCTTAAGCCAAGTAGCACCTTCTATTATTGTTTCAGACCAGACACATGATTTAGGCCCATCGATTAGGTGAGCAGCTCTCAACTGGGGGTGATCTCACCCCCCAGGAGACTTCTGGCAATGTCTGGACCCATCTTTCTTCTCGCAATCCAAGGTGGAGAGGAACGATACTGGTATCTAACAGGTAGAAGCCAGAGATGCTTCTTAACATCCTATTGTGCTCAAGATAGACGCCCTCCTCAACAGAGAATTACAGACCAAATGTCACTGAGTTAGGCATAAAAATGTCCTGTAGCTGTAAGGGGGAACAAGCTTTAGAATAAAGCTGACGGGGGTGCCTGGGTGGCTCAGTGGGTTAAAGCCTCTGCCTTTGGCTCGGGTCATGGTCTTGGGGTCCTGGGATCGAGCCCCGCGTCAGGCTCTCTGCTCGGCGGGGAGCTTGCGTCCCCCTCTCTCTCTGCCTGCCTCTCGGCCTGCTTGTGATCTCTGTCTGTCAAATAAATAAATAAAATCTTTAAACAAGAAAAAAAGAATAAAGCTGACGTAGTAGGAAGTAGATCAAAAAGACAGAAAGACACTGTATCTGGTCACTGACCTACTTGATGACCTGCTGAAGTCCAAGGCTTTCCACTTGTATGATCCTATTAACCCCCCCTTTTTTTTTTAACTTTTTGGTAATCCCCTTTATTTCTAATAGTTTTCGGCTGTAACTGATATTCTTCTAAACGCATCACTCTTGCCTAAAAGAATAGGAAGGAGAAATGCAGACATAAAGATAAAGGGGAAAAGGGCAAAGAACTCAAGATAGGGACTGAAGAGATTAGCTTCGAGAGCCGGATAGGCAGAGAAAGACAATATGCTGCCGTCCGCCAGGGAGGGCTTTTGACCCACCAGTTGGGATTTACTGGAATTAATATTGTAGAGGATGAAAGTACATAAATCATGATCCTTTCCTCAAGGGAACATAGAGATTTATCAAAAAGATAAGACCTACAAAGAATACAGGAAAGATAGAAGAAGGATTTTTAAAATGTAACACAAAAAGCACACCCCATAAAAGAAACATCTGATAAATATGATCACATTAAAATTTAAACTTTCATATATCAAAAAACACCATAAGCAAAGTGAAAAACACAGCACAGAATGAGAGGAGATATTTGCAATTCAAAATGCATAAAATTAACAAAGGGTTAGTATCCAGAATATAACTTCTACTCGGTATAAAAACTTTGCATGGGAATGGCACACTAAATTCCTGATAGTGATTATTGTGGAGAATGGAAGAGAATAGGATTGTAGAAGGGGGCCAAAAGGATCTCAAGTACATACATGCTTTATTTCTTAAAAAAAAAAACACAAAACAAAACCTAGAGTAAGACAATGAATGAATACAAATAAGACAATTTAATAAAGCTCGGTAGTAGGAACATGCATGTTTTTTATATTAGCCTCTATTCTTACCTCTATGTTTCAGATACATTTACCAAAAAAGTTAAGAGTTCCTGCAAATCATTAAGGAAAAAAATTAGCGAAATGGGCAAATATATGAACAGAAAAGGAAATCCAGTTCCAGTAAACATATGAAAAAAAGATGCACCTCCCCCCCACTAAGGGAAACGCAGATTAAACAATGGTGAGATGCGATTTCTCATTCGGAGGTTGGCAAAACTTTAAAGTAGATGATGTACAAGCCCTTGAACTCATCCTGCTTTTGGGAATGCACGCACATTGGAGCATTAGCAAATCAACTTGTTGACGCTAAGCCTACTTGTTAATGTTTATGGAGGTTGGTATTTAATACACCATGTTTCTCCTTTGCCTGCTGATCTCTTTTAAGCTCTGACAAAAAGGCCCATTCAAGAGAAATTTCAAGGCTGGTGGAGGAGGATGGCACATGTCTCCTTCCTTCCTTTCTTTCTTTCTTTCTTTTTTCAAGATATTATTGATTTATTTGGGAGAGAGACTCAAAGCACAAGTGGGAGGAGGGGCGGAGGGAGAGGGAAGAGCAGATTCCCCGCAGAGCAGGGAACCCAACACAGAGCTCCATTCCTGGACCCCAAGATCATGACCTGAGCCAGAGGCAGATACTTAACCAACTGAGGCACCCAGGTGCCCTGGCACAGGTTCTTTTCTGTTTAACTTCTCGTTGGCTTCTGTGCCTGTAGCCATCCTTCAAGGCTGCTGCTGTCTCCCCGCAGGGCAAAGGTTCAGAAGCAACTGAACCGGAGCTTTCCAGGACTCCTGGCTGGCCTCACCGTGGGGGCTCAGAGATGCCCTCTTCCTCAGATGCCTGAGTTTCAGCTCCGGGAGGCCCTTTCATTAAGTTCCTAACTTTTAGTCATTCCGACTTCCTGTCTTTGTTCTGCAGACCTAGGAGCGGTAGCTGCTTCCCGCAATTTCTATCCCCCTAACAGCTGAGTTTTCTATTCTAGCTTTTTATGTAACAATTCTTTATACTTGATTAACAATTCTTTATATTAAATTCTATTAAAATAAGTATAGTAGTTTTTAATCCTCTGATTTATTTGACATAGAGAGAGAGAGAGACAGCAAGATAGGGAACACGAGCAGGGGGAGTGGGAGAGGAAGAAGCAGGCTCCCCACTGAGCAGAGAGCCTGATGTGGGGCTGGATCCCAGGACCCCAGGATCATGACCTGAGCCGAAGGCAGATGCCCAACAACTGAGCCACCCAGGCGCCCTCCTAATTTTATTTTTGAGTTTTATAACATTGCTGTTGTTTTTTTAAATCTTTTATTTTTTATTAACATATAACATACCCCAGGCCTCAGGGGTACAGGTCTGTGAATCACCAGGTTTACACACTTCACAGCAGCAAATGAATTTTTTTAAATGAAAACATAGTGCATTGGGAACTGGGACAAAATTAACAAGTTTTGGAAACTGGAAACCAGATTCAGCAGAATGGAAAGAGCCAAATCCCAAACCCAATGTGAGGAAGACTGAGAATGAAGACAATTTGCACCACAAAATTCATAAAAGTCGCAGAAATTGGCAATATATCAGTTAAGTTAGCACAGGATCTAGAGGTGAAAGGGAAAAGGCTAAATAAAATCGAGTAAAAGCTGTTTGAGAAGCAGGTAGATCCTTAGGTTCCTTTTCCCACCCGATGCCCCCTCCCCTATTCTAGCCGAAACCTAGAGGTTTACAGTTCAGAGAGAACAGAACAGCCTCCAGACCAGACCAGAAGCTACCAGGCCCACTGGACAGAGACACTATGCCTAAAGAGGCTGTAAGGTGACCATGTGCATACTGAATTGTGAGTCCAGAGACTTCCAGCCTTCTTTCCCAACCACCCCACCCCCAGTCCAGAAAACAGGTAGAAAGATCCTACCCTTCCACAGGAGATTGGAAGGTCCTTCTCTGAAGAATCTGACTGAAATAATTGACATTAGGAGTTCTCAACAAACAACCCTTCAAATCACTTTGACACTCAAAGCCAACAAGACTACCCACATGATAGAGAGCATGATCCAACCAGTTTTCCAGTTCTTCATTCTTGACTAAAACCATTCTTGATCAGCCAAGGATTATGAGACATAGAGGGTAGGCAAAGCCTCTAACATAGAAACAGACTTTTAAAATTAAATTAAATTAACTTTTCAGACAGACTATACAGGGAGAAGAAATCTCAAAAAATAGATATATCATGATACTCTCAGGGAGAAAGATATTACATTCCATTTTTACATTCCATTTTTAAAAAGAAGAAGCATTCAGATAATTTTTTTTAAAGATTTTATTTATTTATTTGACAGACAGAGATCACAAGTAGGCAGAGAGGCAGGCAGGGAGAGAGGAAGGGAAGCAGGCTCCCTGCTGAGCAGAGAGCCCGATGCGGGGCTTGATCCCAGGACCCTGGGATTATGACCTGAGCTGAAGGCAGAGGCTTTAACCCACTGAGCCACCCAGGTGCCACACATTCAGATAATTTTAATGAGATGCTTAGAAATATCAAATTTGGGGCACCTGGGTGGCTCAGTGGGTTAAGCCTCTGCCTTTGGCTCGGGTCATGATCTCAGGGCCCTGGGATGGAGCCCCACATTGGGCTCTCTGCTCAGCAGGGAGCTTGCTTCCCCCTTCTTTCTCTGCCTGCCTCTCTGCCTACTTGTGATCTCTCTCTCTCTCTGTGTCAAATAAATAAAATCTTTAAAAAAAAAAAAAAGAAATATCAAATTTGATGGTAGAATTTCAAAACTCAATGGAGTTTGGCAGTTCCTCAAAAACTTAAACATAGAATTGCCATATGACCCAGCAACCCCATCTCTAGGTACATAGCCAAAAGAATTAAAAACATATGTTTTCACCACAACTTGTACATAAACGTCCACAGCATTATGCATAGTAGCCCAATAGTGGAAAAGACCCAAATGTCCAACAACCAATTGGTGGGTAAAGAAGATGTGGTATATCCATACAACAGAATATTATTCTGTCATAAAAAGGAATGAAGTATTAGGGCGCCTCAGTGGCTCAGTTGGTTAAGCGTCTGAATCTTAACTTCAGCTCAGGTCATGATCTCAGAGGTCATGGGATCAAGCCCTGCGTCAGGCTCTATGCTCCAGGGGGAGTCTACTTGAGATTCTCTCCCTCTCCCTCTGCCCCTCCCCTGCTCATTCTCTCTCTCTCCCTCTCTCTCTCTCCTCTAATAAATAAATCTTTAAAACAAAAAAGAATAAAATTATATTACTACATGCTAAAACATGGATGAGCCTTAAAAGAAAATAACTATGCTAATTGAAAGAAGCCAGACACAAAAGGCCATGTGTTGTATAATTCCATTTCTATGAAATGTCCAGAATAGGTAAATCTATAAAAATAGAGAATAGGTTAATGATTTCCAGAGGATGGGAGTAGGAGGGAATTGGGATTAACTGCTAATAGGTACAGAGATGTTAGAAATGTCCTGATCGGGCCCCTGGGTGGCTGAGTGGGTTAAAGCCTCTGCCTTCGGCTCAGGTCGTGATCTCAGGGTCCTGGGATTGAGCCCCGCATCGGGATCCCTGCTCAGCGGGGAGCCTGCTTCCCCCTCTCTCTCTCTCCCTGCCTCTCTGCCTACTTGTGATCTCTGTCTGTCAAATAAATAAATAAAATCTTTAAAAAAAAAAAAAAAAGAAAGAAAGAAAGAAACGTCCTGATCTTCTTGGGATGTTAGAAATGTCCTGGAATTTGATAGTGGTGATTGTTATACAACATAGTGTATATACTAAGAATCACTGAAGCATGCACTTTAAAGTAGTGAATCGTATATTTTGAGAGGCATATCTCAATTTTAAATGGTATTAAAATAAAATTCAACAGAAGGATTGAAGGAAAAGTTTGGGTAAATCTCTGAGAAAGACAAAGACAGAAAATAGGAGAAAATTAGAAATTTAGGGGAAAAGGGAGGAGGGTAGCTCTGGCAGCTAGAGCAGCTATGCTGATTCTCACTGTAGGTCTATAGGATAGATGGACCAACTCTGTTCCACATGTTTCTCATCCTCCTTGGGCTAGTATATATATACTTCTGTCATGGTGATGAAAGCAGCTCATAAGAATATACAAAAACGGGGGCGCCTGGGTAGCTCAGTGGGTTAAGCCTCTGCCTTTGGCTCAGGTCATGATCTCAGGGTCTGGGGATAAAGCCTCACATCGGGCTCTCTGCTCAGCAGGGAGCCTGCTTCCCCCCCCAACCCCACCACCTGCCTCTCTGCCTACTTGTGATCTCTCTCTCTGTCAAATACATAAATAAAGTCTTTAAAAAAAAAAAAAAAAGAATATACAAAAACAAGTGGGAGGCACCAGGGTGGCTCAGTTTGTTAAGCATCTGCCTTCAGGCCAGGTCATGATCTCGGGGTCCTGGGATCGAGCCCCACATCAGGCTCCCTGCTCAGCAGGGAGTCTGTTTCTCCCTCTCCCTCTGCCCCTCCCCCTCCTCATGCACATACATGCGCTCTCTCACTCTCTCTCTCAAATAAATAAATAAAAATTTTTTTTTAAAAAACCCCAAAACGTGTGATTCCTCTTCAGGCCTAAGCTTGGAGCTGGCATCCTCTCACCGCCACTCACATGTCATTGGCCAAAAAAGTCACATGAGCAAGTCCAAAGACAGGAGGCAAGGAAGTACGCTCCACCCCTAATGAGGACCCAAAAGGATATGGACAGAGATAGGGATGAAGAATTGAGCTGTACTCAATCTAGCATCCCCACACTAAGCTTTTTAATAGTCACTTTATTAAACCCACCTCAGTGACATGTGAGTGTGCCACTTGTTTCCTGCTAGGCTCTAAACTGATGTAAGAATAGATATCAGGAAGGACTGAGAAAACATCTCCCAAACCAGAATTCTGATATCCTAATGCTCTCATCATTGAAAAGCACAGGACTAACCTCCCTACCAGGAGAAAATGGAATACTGATAATCTATTCTAATAATGGCATCCAGTGGCATCACAGTGACTCAACTTATCCTACAAGGTGGCAAGGAATGAAGTGCAGGTGGAGGACAATGGAAATCAAGTCACCATGGCACTTAGTCTCCATGGTGACAATCGTGATTATAAAGACGGTGGTGTTGGCTGGCTGCTTCTGATGGCTCCCCAGAGAGTAAACAGTGAAAAGGACATACTGAAAGCCTCTTAATACCCAATTCAGAACCAGGTAGACGATCAGAAAGTGTGTATGGTAGCTCTAAAGGACTCCATCTCTGAATTGATACGGGTGAAGACCAAGTCTAGACAATAACTTTAATGGTTACAGAGTTGCAACCCAATTAAATACTCAAATCCTTCAGTTTCAGTCTCTTAGACTAAGCGGAGGGTGCTGATGGGAAGCAAGTGGAACCCCAAGACATGGGATGGACACATTTATGTAGACATGATGTAGACATGTCTACACATGTCTACACATTTATGTAGACATGTCTACACATGTCTACACATTTATGTAGACATGATGATGTGATGGGACTAAGATCTTGACTGTTCAAAACTCGCTAAACCTCCCTGAATGTCCTGCAGTCCTTTTCCCACTGAATAAAAACTTTTCAGTGACCACACCAAGGAAATTCAGTTCCCCTCGGGACTCACATCCTCTACCCTCATCGCTTCCAGATCCTCGAGGAAAGTTAAAGAACAGCATAGTTCAGACTGTAAAGTACCAGTCCTAGGCCTTGAGGGGGGAGACCATACGCCAAAAGAGTTGCAGGACTTCAGGAGTCTGAGGAGCATGTATTTAAGAGGATTCTAAGTTTGTTAGACCAAGAAGAACACACCTTAACTTGATTACCTAAATTTTTGAAAATGAATGCACAACTGGGAATGAAGATTTAGCGTTATGGTTTGAGCACTTGGGAAGTGGCATTACTAGACAAGTGAGTTGGCCAAACTCAACTATAAGCTGCAGCCAGTAAGATCAAAATGTCAGAACTTCCCTGGCATATACAGATGGAGGAAGAAGTCTAAATGCTACAGAATATGAGAATGTTAAGATGAATATGTTCTATGCAACCTGTTCACCACCCCCTATCCTATTCCCCCAGAGGATACTCTATTCTTCAGAGCATTAAGAAATAGCTGAATTAAATTAATCCTAAAACCTGAAATACCCTCTTATATCACTAACCAGAGTGTGTTTATGAAAGTCAGGTAAAAAATGGAGTTTTTGTCCAAGTCCAGCGAGACCATAGATCAAGGTCAGGTTTGAGGTCTTAGAAGGCATATTTTGAAAAGATATACTCAGTAACTGGAAGAATCTTCATCGTGGTTCCCTGACCCCTACAGGGTGAGGTCTATTATGGCTAGAAGGGAAAACCAAGTAGAAGGTCCTAGAACTGCCCTACCTCAACCCACTCCCCCCCTGCCACAACAGTAATCCAAAAGCAAACCCAGCATCCTGAAAGAATTACAGAGTTAGAGCCACCATTAAAACTTGAAAGAGGCAGAGGTGTGATTCCAATCACATCTCCATTTAACTTCCTCACTGGCTCTTGCAAAAGCCAGATGGTCCTGGAGAATAGCTATAGATTATCACACACTTAATCAGTGCTGCCATTTACAGCCAACTCTGCATGTGGTTACTTTGTTGGAACAACACAACAGAGCCCTTGGAAGCTGGTATGCAGATACAAAATTAGCAAATTCTCCCCCACTCTCCATTTCTATCACCAAAACTAATCAGAAGCAATTTGACTTCATGTGGCAAGGACAACAGTATACTTTCACTGTTAATGTTCCTGCTCTTTGTCATATAGTCTTGGAGACACCTCAATTAGAATCATACTAGTCCCTTACACTCTTACCATGTTCAAGGGTTTACCACATCAGTGAAGTTCCCAAGGATCTAGTGGTCTAGCGCATGTCAAGATATACTCTCTAAAGGAAAAGACAATTGATGGCATTTACCCATTAAAAAAGAGACACACTGGGCGCCTGTTTGGCTCAGCCTTTAGGCATCTGCCTACAGCTCAGGTCCTGATCTCAGGATCCTAGGATGGAGCCCCGCATCTCGCTCCCTGCTCAGCAGGAAGCCTGCTTCTCCCTCTCCAGCTCCCCCTGCTTGTGTTCTCTCTCTCTTGCTGTCTCTCTCTGTCAAATAAGAAGATAAAATCTTTAAACAATAAAAAACAAAAATAATAAGAAATTTTAAAAAGAGGCACAATATTCGGCAGGACTCTGGATTTTAGCAGCAACCTATAGTACCTATGAGTGGGTTTCTCCTACTCATTTATCAGGAAACTCCTAATAAGGCTGTCAGTTTTGAACTACGTCTAAATAAGGAAAGAGTTTGCAACAGGTTGCTGAACAAAATACTTCCACTTTTAATTGTATAGGGCAATGCTGACTACCGGTGAGGGAATGGGGCCCATGGGGCATCCTCCACATGGATTACGTCGCACAGCTATGGTCAAGGATGGTTTCTTGAGGGAAGAAGAGGTATGGGATCGTATGCTGGAGAAGCATGAGTCCATTTCAGTCAGGGAAAACAGCTAAAAGGCTTGTGTATTTCCATTTAGCTTTGTTTCAGAAAACCCAATCTCTAGAAAAAGTATCATTTCTACATTGGAGAGGTCACATGAAGTTCAGAGTTTCCTGTCCTCTGGTGACACAGTCAGGATTAGGAATCATGGGCTTGCTTCTACCCAAGTTCCTTGAAACGCCAATGTGATAGTATGAGTGTTTTAAAGTAAGTCTTTGCCACCATCTCTGTTGATATGCCCAACACCGGGAGGTGACCCAAAATGCGGAAAATGAATGCAATACCCCTGGGTAAATCTTCACCAGGATAGTGGCTACGGCCTCTCCTACCCGATATATTTATTCAAGGATGATTTTTAAAAATTGTTTTCCATTCTATAACGACCACAGTCCCTAGAAGGGCAGACTCCTTCCTGGAACCAGCCCGTGGCTGTCTTAGAGGTGGTTTCTCTCTGGAACTTTTCCTTAAGGGTCCCCAAATCGGCCGTGAGGCCGGAGGGAAGGGGAGGAGCGGAATGGGTGCCCTGTCTGGTTCTGCCCTCCCTCTGGCGTCGGCGGGGTGGGAAATCGGCGGCACCGTGCCCCCAGCCCCCTGACCCCTCGGACTCCAGGGGAGTCCAGGGAGCAGCCAGAGAATCATGGGTCTCATCGGCGAGGCCAGCAAAAAGGAATCTTGAGACCCCAGCTGCCGCCCGTGCCCGGCACCGATGTGCCCACGCCCCCGTCTCCCGGGGAAAGAAACTGTGTCAGAAGCAGGCGTCTGCCACTCAGTCCTGTGATGGCTGAGGAGGCGGGCCAGGGCGTAGTAAATATCTGGCAGCCCCAGCAGCTTCCCCAGTGGGGATGGAGAAGCGAAGGATGCAGAGAGCATCATGGAGGCCCAGGCAGGCCCGAGCATTGTTCTCGCTCCTGCTCCCGGGGAGAAAGGAACAGGCCGCCGAACACCTGCCTGCCGCCGGCGCAGCTCCCCTCCTCCCGCGGCGGGCGTGCGGCCCCGCGCGGGGGGCCCGGCACCCGGGACTAGAGCAGCGCCGAGGCGTGGGCACAGCTGGGGGCGGCGGCGGCGGCGCGCCCACTCGGGCGGCGGCGCCCCTGGTGCGGGGAGCCGAGATGCTGCCGGGGGGAGCGGCGGGCGGCGTCATGATTTGTTGCTCCCCAACCGCACGGTTGTTAGCGGTGGTGTTTTCGTCGCCGCGGTTTAGCGCTTGGCAGCGCCTCGCCTCCCCCGGCCGTGTTCGCGGGCTCTCGGGCCCCCGGGACCTCGGCCGCCCCGGCTGGGCTCCCGCTTCCTCCTCCTCTCCCTCCGCGTCCCCCGCGCGGGTCTCCGTCCCCGGGAGCGTGCCCCCGAGGAGGGGGCCGGCTCCAGGCTAAGGTACTAATTGTATTAACGAAAATGGCAAATACACATCCTTCCCATCTGGCAGCACAAAAGGAGAGGCTGTGGGAATGCAATTACCCACTACAGGAGAGAGTAAAATATTTGTCAGGTTTAGCAATGAAATTAATATCCCCAATTACTAGAACTTCACTAATGAGATGAATACGAATTGCCTTTCCTAGTGCAAAAGGAAGAACCTGTCGCATAAAACCCTGAGTGCGGGTTTGTTTTTTTGTTTTTTGTTTTTTTTTCTTTTCTTTTTTTTTCCCCCCCTTGCAGGAATCTCTTGCCATTGAGACAGGCTTTCTCCCCGGCTGAGGATTCAGGGTTGTGAAGCTGGAGATGATGTTCTGATTGTTGGTGACGCACACCCTGACATTACAAACTGGGGTTGTGTGTAGGGGGGTACGTCCATCTGGAGCCTGTGCTCCCGGGACTCCAGAGGGCTCTGGAGAAGTCCCCAGACCTGCATGACAAGATGGCCAAGCCCCCCACGCACCCCGTGCCCACCCAGTCACTTTGGCGTCCCACCTGTGCGCCTTCCAGGTCGGCTGCAACAAATGGTTGTAGCCAGATATTTCTGTAATTTCCGACATTTTTTTTTTCCTTCATGAAATTTGTATATAGCAAAAGCTGGGTTTGCTTTAGGCAGAACATATGCTTCATATTTATTGGAATAAGTTTTCTGGTTCCTTAGCATTCTGTTCACTGATATTCCGTATGTTAAAAATATCTCACTTTTTCCCCTGATACTCAGTAGTAGGCAGCCACAGTTTTCCTCTATAGTTTTTCTTGGTAGAAACCAGAATCTGTTCTCCACCGCCCGGGGGAGTATTCTATACCTTAGGACAGGGATGACCTGATTTCCCACCCATGAAGAGAAATACGATTTTCTTACTCTCGGCCAGTCTCACAGATAAGGATATCGGGCAGCCTGATTCCAGGGAGCAAAGAGCCTGATTTTAGAAAGGAAAAAGCTAAGGCCAAACACGTTGCCTGTCACTTAGGGGTTCTGGAATTCTGATTCCTCTTGCAGGTCTGTAGTGTGTTCCGTGTAGGAAGCACAAAGAAGAGGATATGAACACTTCAACGAGTGGGGGACTCAAGGAGATTACACATAAACTCAGCAGGGGCACCCTTCCCGGGAGGGGTGGGCTATCATCCCCTTGGGACCTCACATGCTGAGCCCACAGCTATAACAAACTCTGTGATTTCCCAGAGGTCCAATGGGGAGGCCATCTTCCCCGATGAGTCCCCGGGAGCCACCAGGAACTACCATTCTGCAATGGTAAATTACAGCAGTGGTAAATTTCAGCAATGGGAAATTGATTTTTATGACAACTCCAGCAATAAGTGAATAAGTGAATAAGCCAGAACTATCCTCACTTGAAAAAGACACTTTTTGGAGTTAAGATGGTGAAATCAATATCCAAACTCATATGTGTGTGTGTGTGTGTGTACACATTATATACACACACATAATGTGTGTGTGTGTTTGAGAGAGGGGGAGAGAGAAACAGTGAAGAGACAGAGAAAGACAGCCAGAGAGAGAGAGACAGACAGACAGAGATGCAGAGAGAGACAGAGACGGAGAGAATGAGATGGTTGGGTGGGGCTGGGGGAAGAGGGAAGAACAAACCATTCCTTAGAGCAGACCCCAGTTGAACATACCCCTCATGTGCTGAGAGAGTGGATAGAGGATGGAGTTTTCAAGGCCAAGGCTATTCATCTACTGGCCCGAGCAGCCCCTCGGACACCTCCTGGGAAGACCCTTTCCCTCAAAACCCATTCACACAGATGCCTGCAACTTGTTGCCTTGTCTGAGCGAGGAAGCTGTCCAGGGCTGTCCAGATCTACGTGTCATGGCTTCGCAGGCCCACTAGCAAATTAGGTGCCCAACCTGGACCCTGACCTGTCTTCTCTGGGCCCAGCCTCAAAGAGATTCCGTAAGCAGACCAGACTCACAAACTCCTTCTGTTTCAAATATTCTTTTGTAAGCTGATGCTCTTTCATTTAAAATGCCTTTTCTAAAATAAACAGCATATTCGTTCACTCACCCAACACCTGTTTGCTGAGTCCCTGCTCTACCTGTCTCCCTGCTGGAGACACAATGGGGACATAGAGTCACAACCTCAGATCAATCTGTAAAAACCGGTTCTATCCATAATAAAGGTAAACTAATTTTTGCGTGTGGGAGAACTACATCCCGAGCTCCATCTTGGACTACCTGGAAAATAGCATTCCTTGCCTTGGCAATAGCAGTTGGAACTCCCACCTGGTCCCTAAGCAACTGCAACCGTAAGTAAGAAGTGCAGAAGCCAGTATGTGCTGCGTCCCGACTGTATGTCTGGCTGCGCTAACACTTTACATACATCTACGGGATATGGCTCTCTGAGACAGACACAATTGCTCTCATTTTACCGATAAAGCATCCAACTCTCAGAAGCCAAGTGAAGTTGCTTAAGGTCATACAGTTAGTAACTAAGCTGGAATTTGAGCCCAGGCTGCTGCCACCAAAGCCCATGTTCCTTCTAATGGTCATCAACTGACTGCCTCAGTTCGGCTTTTGGCCCAGAAAGGTGGGGCAGCTTGGAAAGGTGAGGACTGAAGATACCCTTCCACGGCTCCGATCACGGTGGGCCACGGGGCCATGGGGAAGTAAAGCGTACAGATGTATACATGATTTCTCTGTCGAAATCAAGCTCTGACAACACCAGCCACCTTCCCTGGCATGGCTTGTCGCTGTTACATGCCCAGCCACCTACCCTGGAATCCTCCAGACTGACGATATATGCAAGTTCCCAAGACTCAGCTGGAACTAAGAACCCTTTCCTTCCACGGTATTTTCTGAGGGGGATGCTGCTGAAGACAGGCAGGAGGGAGCCAGAGACTGAGTAATGAAAGAGTTGCTTATGTAATACGAAACCACCCAGTCTGGGCCACATGGACCTCTCTGGGAGTCAGGGAGCCCGAATTCCAGAGTTCTGTTCCAAGATCTACCAAGCATCGACCTGTCCCCTTGAGCAAATCGCCCACACCTTCCCCCACTTTCCCCCATGTAACCTTGATGTGGGGGGGAAGGAATGTTCTTCCTCCCATTTCCCACTGAGAGGCCCCCAGGGATGCCTGCAGCACCAGGAGCTGTGTGGCAATTTGAGAGACATCCTTTTCTTTCTAACCCCCAGCCAAAGCCTCTTGCCTCCAGATGCTAACTTTTCCACCGTACTCCGCAGCGGTGATGGCCCCATTGGTCTCTCAAATGTCTTTAGACTTATTTGACATACCTAAGATGTCTTCTCCCCCAGGGCCCCCACAAGGGTGATCATGGCTTCTAATTATCAAGCTGTGTGCAAAGGAACATCAACAGCAGCTTCAACTTAAAATGGAATGAGTCTCGGCCTGGATACCTGTTTTCTCGTCATCCCTTCTGCCACTAATGAGATCTCTGTCTTGGGAAAGTCACTTACATGTCTGGAACTCAGTTTCTTCATTTGTAACAGAAGAGGATCAAGTTGGCTGTCTCTGAGAGTCTTGGCAGTTTCCTGGTTTTGATCCCCTTACCTAGGAATCGCAATCATCTTCTACAGGTATCCTCCACTGTCCTGAAAGTTTGCCTTACGTCACTTTGCTTTTACGAAAGATGTACGGTAACGACACCTGTTTTCGCTCACTGAAAGAAATTCAAAGAGGATTTCTGCTTCTATGACAGAAGGTGAAAAGCGAAAATAGTGTTCGGGGTGTGTTTGTCCCAAAGAGGCAATGTGCACACCCGCTCCCCCAAACAGTGAGAACGGCCCCACCAGAGCTTTGACCTGTGACTGTGAGCACCTGTGCTTGATCTTGATTTATTTTGTGCATCCAAGAGGCACCCTAAGATATCAGAAAGCCCTGAGAAAGGTTATTTTGGGGGTCTGCAACCGTTAAAAATTTTTCCATATAAATTGATGGTAATTGGTTCTTCACTTTATATCATTTTGATTTAGGAATGGCTTCATAGGAACGCTCTACTTTTGGGTAGCAGGGGAAACCTTACTACCTTTTATTTCATGACCTTAGGAATGACAAAACTCCATGGGTTAATCGAAATGGACACACAGGAACATGCCCACAAATCCAGGCCCTTCCCCAGTCATGTGCTAGTTGATCCCCTAGTGTCAGCTTCTGAGAAGCACCATTCCAACCACTGCCATCAGATGTCTTCACTCCAGCTGCTGCCCATCCCACCCTGGCACCTGCTCCCCAGGACCTTTGCCCCCATCCGCTTCCTGGAGAGTTTCTTCTGCACAGCAGGTGGCTGCCCACCAGACAGCCGCTCTCTGGAAGTTAGAAGGCCAAACTGGAAGAGGACACTCGCTCCTTGCCCAGCCACCCGCATCCCAGCTTCAGGACAGCTTTGCTCTGCTCCACACGCCCTGCGTGGGTTGGCTCCTGTTGCTAGGAGAACCTGACCATTTGCATTTCCTGCTGTTTTTATTTTAGATTAGCAGCCGCACTGCTGCAAGAACACAGGGTATTTTAAGAAAGACAGAAAAGGGAAGGGTGATGGGAGCACCTAGCATGGGACCTCCTTCCCAAAGGGGGCCGAGGCACTCAGACCAAGGGGACACCCATCCCAGGTCCCCGGCCCCACCCAGGCCTTTTGCTTCCTCTCCCCTGAACAGCACCACCTCCCAGTCCTGACACCATCACGAGCACCTACTTGCCAGCCATACAGGAACAAAACAACAGCCTTCTTCCAGCACGAGATTGAGCCGTGTACTCAACCGAACGCACACAGAGCACGGGTCTCCCCATCTTTAAACAAACAGGTAAAAACACTTCTAGATTCCCATAGGGATTTCCAACTCTGTCAAAATACCTCATCTCCAAAGAGCGCACACATGTCTTCCTTTCCCTTGCTCCCTCTCTCCAGGCCTGCCTTAAAGATGGAGGCTTGGCTTTTCCTTCAGGGCCGCCCAGAAATCAGTGTTATCCATCTCCTTTAGGGTTCCCGACCCCAATTCCAATGGTGGGGGTTGGGGAGCAGGCCCCCACACACTACACCAAGTAATTCTCAGAGAGCCTGCTGGTGTCTGAGAGTTCAATTCTGACACCAACTATCCAGAGATAACATCAGGTTATCCTGTGGCTTAAAGGTTCAGTCCTACAAGACTGCTCCCCATCCCCCCACTTCAGATGTCAGTCACAAGCCCGAGGCTGACACCTTTGCTTCTGACCAACCAGCTACAGATTGGAGGCTCCAACAACCTCCTCCTTAGATTTAATGAATATGCTAGAACAGCTCACAGAACTCCTGGAAACGCTCACTTACATTTACCAGAGTATAAAAGGGTGTGATAAAGGATGTAAATCAGCAGCCAAATGAGGAGATGCATAGCGTGAGCTCGTGAACAAAGGAGCTCTGTCCTCCTGGAGCTTAGGGCCCCACTCGGCTGCATGTAGGGGCATTCTGGTTCCCCAAGCATGGAAGCTTCCCTAAAAAGAACCCAAATACTGTCCTCTTGGTTTTAATGGAGGCTTCATTATACAGTCATAATTGGCTAAGCATTGCCTATGGTCCAATTCGACCTCCAGCCCCTCTCCCCAGAGGTTGGGAGAAGGAGGCTGAAAGTTCCAACCCTTTAATTACAAGGTTGGTCCTTCTGGCAACCGGCTCCCACACTTGGGTGGGGTCCAAAAGTCACCTGTATTAGTAATGAGATACCCATTATACCCATTTCACCTTCATGGCTCTGAAATGTTTTCAGAAACTGTGCATGAAGACCAAATATATCTGATGAATACATTTTGGTCATCTGAATTATATATATATATATCTTATAAATTATATCGAACCATCCAAGATCCCCTGTTGTTTAATTAATCTCTCCCTCCCCTTCCTAAAAATAACCTGCCTCTTCTCACCCTTACTTTTGTTTCAGATCAGGAATCTATTCTCCTGTCTTACCCTCTAGACTGTTGAAGTCCCAGAGGCCAGTATCTTTGCAATTTGTTTAATCCCCTTCTTAATTCTAGATTATCTGCTCACAATAGATGCTCATTAACACTTTTAAAATGTGTTCATCCCCTCAAACAGGTATCAAGCCCTACTAGGACTTGCACACCCTAAGTAATCATGAAACATTCTCTATCATTTAGGAGCTCTTGGCCCAATGGAGGAAAACAAGTCAACAATTGTAAACAAGGTGATGAATGTTGTAATAAAGATAGGTCCAGAACGGCAACGAGTTTCCTGAGGCGGGGGGTGAGGGTGGGATATGGGCAAGGGGAGTCAGGAACGGTTTCATGGAACTTACTCTTGAAGAGGGATCAACGTCCATCATGGGAAGACCACTTCCGTTAGGAAGAGCATGTACAAAGGTTCAAAGACTAAAATAAATAAATAGGATTGAATTGAATATACAACCCAGGCACTCAACAAATGGAATCTTTCACTGGCCCAGTTCACTTCTCTGACACCCACGTCCCAGACTCATCCCCATTGGCGTCTTCCCTCAAAAAGTAACAACATTGGGGCACCTGGGTGGCTCAGCGGGTTAAGCCTCTGCCTTCAGCTCAAGTCATGGTCTCAGGGTCCTGGGATGGAGCCCCGCATCGGGCTCTCTGCTCAGCAGGGAGCCTGCTTCCCTTCCTCTCTCTCTCTGCCTGCGTCTCTGCCTACTTGTGTTCTCTGTCTGTCAAATAAATAAATAGAGTCTTAAAAAAAAAAAAAGAAAAGAAAAGTAACCATGTCTTCCTTCTCCTCAGCCACCTATTCCAGGTTGTGGGGAACAAAGTGCTGCCAGAAAGAAGATAATTATGAGAGACCAAACAAAGCTGTTCCTAGACACAAAGCCTCCTGTGAGCCACATTCCTCAGGGAAACAAGAACCTGGGTAGTTAGCTTCCTTTCAAATAGCCATCGTTATCAGAGGCTAACCCTGCCCACCTCATGTGGGACCACCAGCCGCTGAAGACCCAGCTGTCAACTCCGAAGTGGCTGACGGGACTCCATCCGAACAAAGGAGGCGCCTGGATTTTCGGTCTCTTTCTGTAAGCATCTTTGTCTGGGCAGTGGGCATGGAACCCTTGGCCAGATGGCAACATCTCCTCCCCCAAATCTGAGATTCTTGACCTTTAGCGAGACAGAGACCGCTGCAGAAATGTCTAGGGGTCTGCCAGTCTCTCCTTTTTCTTATTAACAGAAACACTGATTTTATATGGAGCTGCAACACAGTCAGTTAAAGACCGTATTTCCCAGCCTTTCCTGCAGGTGGGTGTGGACAGTAAGTTGGAGGTGAATTTCTGGGATAGCTTACTAATAGGGGGACAGAAGACTGGAGTGGATCTTTTCTGCCCCCTCTGCCCACCCCAGCTTTCTCCTGCTCCCTATCCAGAAGACAGATGCTCAGCTAAGGCTCTAGCAGCCATCTTGGGCTATGAGGTGACCTCAAAGGTAGATACCACACGCTGAGGATGCCTCTGTTGAACATCACACCAGCCCTGATGGAAATTCACTACTGCCCCGCAAAAGCCTTTTATGCGTGCACACACAGTTCTGCAACTATGCAAAACACCCTGCATCTTCGGGGTTTTGTGAACCCTGTAACCAATGCATGGACCCCAGGTTAGAAGAACCTTGCTTTAGACTCCTGGGGAGAGCCAGCTCTACCACAGTTGTTAGATCAGGACTGTTAAAATAGAGGGAGCCTAGGAGGGGGTTGTGACCACGTCCTCGGTAACCTGCAAGCCCTCTACTTCCTTCTCCAGTTCCAGCACCAATACCTCAGCTGCCTCATTCCTCTTACCAGCTCTAAATCAGGCCCCCCTCCCTCATTGCTCCTCTCCTCCCCTCACTCCCCCTCCCCACCTATTCTGCCTGGGCTCCCAATCCCACTGCAAAGTCTCAGTATACCAGCAAGGAAATTAGCATTTGTGTTGGGATAAAAAGTGACACTGCTCCGCTCTCCCTGTCATTCTGCTTTTAATTAATATTTAACCTCCGAGACTGTGCCGCAGACGGAAGTGGCAGGAGAACACAGCCAGGGCTGGCTCTCCCTCTCAGCACCGCCTCCCCGACTCCCAGCCTCACTCCCCGCACCTCAGGGCCCAGAGGGTCCAACAGGAAGTGACGATGAGGCGCACCAGTGGACACCCCCGGAGGATACCCTCGATGGTATTTTATGGATTTGCTCCCTCGGATCTCCCATCCAAACAACACTCCTGCCACAAAATGGAACTGCTACCCGGTGCCCGGAGCTAGACCCAGGCGTGGCCTGCCCAGAAGGATGAAGAGACAGGCAAGGGGGAAAGAAAAGCAATGCAAATGTGCCCCTCAACAGATTATATTTAATGCACTATTTTTAGTTGCCTTCAATCCCTCGGGGCTGTCAGGGCGGTTGCAGCCCCACTCCCCCGGGGAGAGGAAATGACAGGCATTATTACCCAGCCCAGAACACTGGTGCAGTGCGTGGTGGGTGGGGGAGGTGCTGCCTTGCCAGCTCCAAAATTTGGGAACTTTACTTCCAACGGGAAATTGAGGACACCCAGAGAGATCAGGCTCCACACAGAAGGGCCCACAGGACCCCCTCCTCCGTCTCCAGCCAGCCTGCCAGACCATCCCCAAATACGTGTCCACTGGGCCCGGACCAGGAGTGTGGGAGTCTCCTCAGTCCTCAAGTGTCTCGAAAACTAGGTTATACAACATCCCTCACTGCCAAGTTCTTCCTTCTCTCTAATCTTAGCCCTGCCTTCGGTCTAAGCCCATTTCCCCTTGCTCTGCATGCAGAGGCAAAGGAGGACAGCTGGTCGCCATCCCCCAGCCGGGGAGCCCTTCTTTGTCTTGAAGAAAATGATTCAGTTTCCACTCGGCCTTCTCCTCTCCAACCTGAGTCATCTCCAGCGCCTTTAACCTTTCCGCACATGTCATGTTTTTTCGCTGATCTCCTAGTCACTCTTCTAACCCTGCTCTGGTTACATATCCAGCTTCCTCCTTGGAACCTGAACAGAGGCGGGGCCTTCGCCAGGGAGCACCTGAAGGTGAACTTGAATGGAAGAACTTAGCGCATACTGTCTCCGAGAAGTTGTCTGATTGTCCTCGTTATCGTGCCTCTCCACAAGACCAAACCCCACTTACAGGTTTCACCCTTTCCTTCTGGAACCTCCCTCTCCCTCCTCCGCACCCAGCCAAGCCCAAAGCTCGGAAGAAGCGGCACAGACATTTTCATTGTGGTTTAGGTCTAAATGAGATGCACATATAACATTTTTTTGGCCAAGGAGTTATCCTTTGCTTTGTAAATTACCCAGTGGCATCTAAGTGATAGCTTTTACTGTTGTTGTGTGTGCCAGGCCCCTGGAGAATGCTTGCTTTTTTAACCGTAGCAATGCAAACCACAGCATTGTCTTATAATCATTCAACCCACAAACACTGACCGAGTCCTCTTCAGGCACCATGCTAGATCCTGAGATGTCAAAACGAAAGGCCAAATTCTGGCTCTACAGGCATTTGCAGCCTAGTGAGGAAGATAAGACATGAACAATTACCAGGCTGTGCGGCAGCCACTAAAAAAACCATTACATATCCTCCGGGCATAGAGAAGGAGGGACTGACCACAACTCTTTGCTGTCTATGATTACACCTTGTTAGGTTTTGGTGTGACCGTGCTTGTGACCGCCAGGACCCCGGCCAAAGGTCGGCTGAGTCTGTGTTGTCCACAAGTATTGGTCAGCAAGGCGGGCACGTACCCAAGAAGGGCTGTGCAGAACACCTGCACAGAATTTGCTATACAGATGCAGAAGAGGAGAAGGTCTCTCTTTCTTTTGTCGTTTCTGACCTGGCTGCAGCCTTCTCACCAATCTGAGGGTAAAGCTGACACAGAGAGACTCTGAGGGAACCGCAGTTGGAAAAAGGAAAGGATAGCAGTAACCTACAATAGGATTCCAAGCCCCTGGGTCCAGACACGACAACCCGGTCAAGCAGCCCACTAATTCCTTATTTTTGTTTCAGCTAGGAACTCCAGAGGAAGCAGAAGCCTGAAAAGAGCCCGCAGTACAAAGGTGGCGTCTCCTGGAGTGGGGTTGAGGGGTAGAAGGTCGTTGCCCAGTGTGCGGATTTGGGGTAATCTTTCCTGACGGCTCCATGACTCTAATAGATCGAGGAGAAACCCATCTAGGGAAGAGAGGTGTCCAGGCAATGGCATAGCTTTGGGGTTAAGTGAACTCCAGTGGAATCCTAGCAGAAGTGCCCACCAGCTCTGTGACCTTGTTCCAGTTGCTTCACCTCTCTTTCCCCACAAGGTCCTTGACTATAAAACACGGATAAAAGTAATTGCTTCCCTGGAGTATTACTAGCACTGCCTGACTTCATGTACTAAATTGGGCCTACACTCCTCGGTCAGCCTGGTCAAGAACAACTTCTTTTCTTTTGTGGAAATGTTTTTCCCCACTCTAACCAAATGGTTCTGGAGGGGACCGCCAATCATAGAATCCAGCTGGCTACCTGGTTGTGCAACAGGCTGGGTCAATTTTAGTTCTTCCTCCTCCTAGCCACAGGGATTGGTATAGGGATGGGCATGCGGCCCGAGTCTGGTTTATCAGAGACCTCTCCTAGGAATTGTTAAGTTATTATTAATGAAATTGGGATTGAAGAATGATATTTCCTCTTTAATTTCAAGACTGTAATGGCTTAAGTTCAGAGCTGCCTGCAGCCATAGTTCCAGTAGGATGAGGAGGGCAGCATTATGCAGAATGAAGCAAAGACAAGAAATTAAAAGGCAAGAGGAGAATCCTATTAATATTTTATATTCCTGGAATCGGTGTTCCTGAAGCTCCCCCTCTGTCCTTGCGGTGAACTTATGCTTATGCTAATGGAACCTGGGTTTCTATCCCTTACAACCAAAAGAGTCTTGATCAATACAATATGTGATGCCCTTGGTATAAAACAGATGACACATAATAAATGCTCCAAATAAATATTTGGCACAGAACATGCTCCAGGAAAATGATTTGAGAACTTTCAGACTTATGACATGTCCACTTTACTTTCAGGCAAATTCAAAAGTTCTTGCATTTAGGTACTGGTTTACAATAATCATAATAAGTGCCCTCCCAGGGTCCCCCAAGGTTTCTGCTTATAGGGGCAAAGCATTCCCTTGTAGGGGTTAAAAGTAATGCCCACTTTAAAGGAGACACACCTTCATTAGCCGGAGAACTGGTAGAGAACCTTCATCCTCAGGATATCTAATTAACCCTTCGGAATATCAGCTCGACTGGACAGGCCCCTCCATGTGGACCGCACGTACTGTGCAGCAAGGACGGAGGAGAGGAGAGGAGAGAAGTGTGCTCTGAAAGAGCTCTGAAGGCTGCACAAACAGAGATTCTGGATGAATATCTGCTCTGCCTTGAATCTTTCTCTTTCCAGCGCTAACCTTGGAAGGTTTTATTTTTACCGAAAGCGGGGGGGGACCTCGCTTCGCTGTATGGTCTGATACGGTTAATCCCAAGTCCCTTGAATAAACTCATATGTTGATGACTTCTCCCTACCAAACCAAACCAGTGGCCTGTTGGGTGGACGAAGGTCAGCCTGTTGCTGCCATTTATGAGGAATCAAGGGTCTAAAACCTGGAACTTTTTAAAAACCAGCACAGATCAGCCATCTCGCTAGAGATAAAATGCCTGAACCCATCCACTCCTCATCTGTCTCTGGGTTCTCGTCTCTGTCTTAAAGGAATTTTCCTTAATTGTCAGTAATTCTAATTATAGCAAACCCACACACCAGTCATGGGACAACTGAGAGGTTTGATGTGGTAGCAATGCTGTGAGGCCAGGGACAAAGGCTTTGAGCGTGACTACAGGAACTATAAATGGTCACTTAGAATCCTACAATGGTTCCTTTAATTAAGCAGAGCCAATCCAGGACAACCGATTAGGAAGTCAAGCTGCACGAGATCACGTACACTTGTGCCTGAATTACTAGCTATTTTAACTTAGAATTTTCAGGTCTGTCATCAAAGAATCCCTGGAAATAACCTGCGCATGCAGTCTTCGTCTTGTCAACGACAGGTGCCCTGATCTGCACTTGAACCTCTCTTTATTATGATGTCATATTAGGGATTCATTTGTGTAAATCACAGACAGTTTGAATGACAATGGCTTAAATATAAAGGAAGTACTTTTCCTCGTGATTTCAGTATTTGACTTGCTGCATGGTCGAAAGCTAGAGGATACCGCTCTGTATTTAAGGTCTGTATTTAAGGCAGAAAGAAGGGGGCTGGTGGTGCCAGCTGCATCTGCCTCCTCCTCTCGGGAAAGCAAAAGCTTTCCCAGAAGATTTCTCAGCAGAAATTTGCTTATATCTCATTGGCCATATCTGCCTCTTGTGACCAGCCCTAGCTGTCATAAAAACTGAAGTAGAAACAGGCTGAGACTGATTATGGCACAATGTCAGGTCCAGACCCATGACTGCTCCCAACAAAACTGCCGTTCTGTTAGCAAGCAAGAAGGGGAAATGCGTAGATATTGGCTAGGAAACCAACAGCGTCTGCCATGATGGTTTTAGTAAGATCTATACACATCCTCACATAGTATCCCAAATGTGGAACTTTTCTACTGTTATGATCTGACATATGTTTAACAAATCATAACATAGCATAGCTCCGTGACGCTCTTCCCAGTAGGAAAAAAAGCGCTCTCTCTTTTTTAAGGACTAGGCTTTATACTCTTTTGCTTCTGAGGAATAGCTACGCCATAGGATTGTGTCTACGGTATAGAACTTGGACTCCGTCTTCGAGGTATTTGTGAACACTGAACACCTGTAGGAAGACTACTAAAGACCTCAAGGCTTCAGGGTCAAAAGGACAGGATGGTTTTACCTGGCATGCCTTCTGTGTAAGCAACAGGAACATTTCCACTAACAACCCAGTCCCAAAACAGCTCATGTTCCAGCACTCCCCACTCACCCCACTCCAACACACAATCCCACGGCAGGCAAAGCAAAAATAACAAAAGTGTACCAACCCCAAATAACTACCAGTGCTTACCTCGTTAAACTTAAATGCTCCGCCCAAATTACAGAATAACAAAAGCTTGTAGTTAATAATCCTTTACTTTCAGTGCTTCGATCTGGCCAAAGAGGAAAAAAAAAAAAAATTCAAGCAAAGCAACATCACTGTCCAAGGTTAGAGGCAGGGTTAAGCTAAGTAGAGCTACTCTCATTTTTACATTAGGAAAGACATTTGAACCTACGACTAAATTCCCGTGTCATCTAATTTCAGGGGTGTGTGACATGTCTTTCATGTTGGGTGATGACTTTGAGGAAGCTTTCTCCTGCAGATGGCCTGCCACCCAGGCTTTACAATGGCTGAATTCTAGTATTTGTTCCCCCATATCCTGGCCCCAAAGGATGACAGTCTGCTAGGGAAATTCTGTCAATGTCTCCTTCCTTTGGAAGTTTATGGTTAAGAGACCTTTCCATACTAACACTTATTTTTCTCACAGAAGCTCAAATGGAAATTCAGTAGAAGATGATCTTTGGTAACACCATCTCTAGCCACATGGCTGATCTGTACTGGCTTAAGGAAAGTGAAAAGTGGTAGGCCCTTAATTCCTTATAAATGGGAGCGGCTGGCTGGTCTTCATCTACCTATCAGACCCCTGGATTGGCCTAGGAGGCAGAAAACATTAACATAGAGACTTATGCAAGAGAATTGGGATCAACCATGGTCAGATCACTCAATGAAAGAAACTTCCCCCTTAAAAAAAAATAATAACAAAACTCTCTAAGGTTATCAATGGGAAGAGAATCTCTCCATGGAACAGGGCAACAAGACCACACAATTGGACTCTCACCTGCTGAGAGACATTTCCTCGTAAGATGCCCCACAAACAGCTGCTGCCACCAAGTTGGCCTTTCCACCTTGGTCTCCCCTGAGACTGTGGATAGACCTCTTCCTTAAATATCCCCTTTCATAGCTCAGACAAAGTTGAAATGCTTAACCAAGATAAAGGAAAGAAATAATAAAACAGAAATAGAAACACTAAACTCAATAAACTGGTTTATAGGCATGGCTCCTTCCCAAGCTCTTAGGCCCTTCTCATGCTCCATTTCCCATGCTGTTCCCATAAAAGGGTCCCCTCAGCATGGACTTCCGAGGAGCACAGGGGTCTATGTCTCAGCTTCTCAGGATGGAAGGCCTAACACTGAATCTCAGAGAGGTGAAGAGCTGCCTCCCTATTTAAGGCCCACCCACCGAGTGCTTGCTGAAAACGCACCTGGCCTCTAAGAAATTAGATCATAACTAATCACAGAAATATGCACTTTTTTCTTTACCCCTTATTTCCTTTTTTTTTTTTTAAATTTTATTGATTCATTTGAGAGAGAGAGTGAGAGCATGGCAGGGGGAGGGGTAGAGGGAGAGGGAGAAGCAGGCTCCCTGCCGAGGAGGGAGCCTGATGCAGGGCTGGATCCCAGGATCCCCGGGATCACGACCTGAGCCAAAAGCAGACATCCAAGCAACTGAGCCTCCCAGTCCTCTCCACCTTGTTTCCCTGTGACGGTATTATTCATTCACCCCTTCCTCATTCAATCATTCAAACAATATTTACTGAGTATCCACTATGTCCCAGACACTGCATTAAGGCTACAGTGGTAAAGAAAATAGTCTCATCCCTTTCCTTAGGGGACTTCCAGGCTAATGGACATATACTTTAAAAATAAGTATTAAAGAATTTGTATGTTTCAAGGACACATACTTAAATGTTTATAAATGAAATGGTAATAGGGGAAATCATAAGGAATACAGGTTATATGAGTTCAGTGACATGCTGGGAATTATTGAACGTGGGTAATGGGTACAGCGGGGTTCACTATATATTACTTAATTTTTGCAAGAGTTTCAATTTCCTAAAATAAGACAAAAGGTTAAAAAAAAAAAAAGAGTACATTTCTAGATGCCAAATGAATGAGAGCCCTGGCCAGCGGATCCAGATCAAAACCAGCCCTCCAGGCTCTCAGATTAGACCTTGTGAACATGAAGAAGGGAAGGCTGGGATCCTGGCCTCATACACAGGCTCCAAGAGATGCACATTCTGAATGATTGTAAGAGGCTCTCCATCTCCTGGATGAGAGTTTATTCTTTCTGCCCTGAGGTAGACGATGACAAGGAGGATGGCCTCAGCCTCCCTTGACACATATTGCTGGTGGAATCAAGAATGTCTTTTATCTGAATGTCTGGCTGAACCACAAAAATAAGGGTCCATAAATGGACGAAGGAATCAGGTAAGAATTACACCTCATCTAAGTCTTTTTATAAAAACTAATTCAAACAGACATTTGTCTGGACCCAAATTGGGGTAGTTATTAGGTTTATGCTGGAGTTTGTCATTAAAATATTATCAAGATGGCTGTTCCCTTGTTGTAAGAATGGTTGTGTTGGTCCAATGTTTACAGATGGCATGTGTAGGCCCAGAAGGTACACACACCATCACTAGCTGTGATTCATAAGGAAAGGTGGGGAAGCAAACTGAGGAAAGGGAAGTGGAGTGGAACAAAATAAGTAGACTTTTGGGACAATTGAGGAAGAGGGAGTAAACCACATCCGAGACTTTGAACCACACCGGCCCAGAGAACAAGGGGGTAGAGGTGAAAAAAAGCAGCCTCCGGCCAGCAGGAACAGCAGGGCCTTGGGCAGGAACAAGAACACATTTGCCGCATACCTACAGGTCCTGGAGGGTTTTGAGATGTTGCCATACGTAAAATCAGGATGCTGAGCTTCAAACATAAAACCTCGTTGGGACAGGGGTCCCTGGGTGGCTCAGTCAGTTAAGCCTCCTACTCTTGATCTCAGCTCAGGTGTTGATCTCAGAGTCCTGAATTCAAGCCCACATGGGGCCTTGATCCTACTAAAAACAAAACAAAAAACATCCTTGTGAGTTGGGGGGAGGAGATTGGGATTGCTGTTCTCAGGGCCTTTCTGCACCAGGGTAGCTTAAGCACAGAGACACTAAATGCAATGCATGGCTCACATTTTCTCCTGCCTAAGATGTCCTTCTGCCCATCTCTAACCCCCTCATCCAGGAAGCCTTCCTGGATCATCCTAATTCTCAATCATTTCTCCCACACCTCAACTCCCATAACGCTTACTCTGCATCATTCATTTGCATCTATTATTTATTACTTAAATTTATTTCATATATATACACAAGTAGATACATACACACATCTATATCTACACATATATCTATATATACACGCACACGTATACATATGTACTTTCATCATCAGACTGTTGGAGCCAAGAGAGAAGAGACTATGTCTGATTTGCAAACCACTATAATGCCCACTCCCAGGAGCCCACTGCAAGGCCTAGGTGTTGCATAGAGCAGCTTAGAGGTGAAAACACAGAATTCAAAGTTAGAACTCCTGCGTTTTAGCCCTGGTTCTGCAATTCACCTGAGGGCTAATTCTAGACGAGTCATTTAACCTCTCTAGGCCTTACTTTATCCTCAGGAAAAGGGGTTAAAAATACCAATACCTTCCCATGCAATTCTCATGAGCACCAAATTAAATCATGAATTTGGTAGCACTTTAGAAAGCTCTATTCCAATGTAGAATAATGTTATTATTCTGTTCTGAGTTTTGATCTAGAGTTTTCCCTTGAATGACGATATAAGCTTGGACAAGTTCTTCAGTCGTTTTGCTCCTCCATCTGTAAATAGGAAACATAAGGCCGAAGTCACAAGTTTGTTGTAAGAATGAAATGGAAGCGCAGAGCTGATGTGGTGAGCACAACACATGACACTCAGGAGGGCTGGTTCCTTCCGCTGTCTTTCCAAGTATCTTAAACCTTCTCTGTTGTGTCCCTAGGAGTCCCCCGCACACAACAGAAGTTCCAGAAGTATTTCCTCTTCCAGGTGATGCTACTAATGATAGTGATACTGCTGATGATTGCTACCAACCCTAGGTGAAAAGCACTCAAGGGTCAGCGAATGCCCAGCAACCCCGATTTGAATGCACCCCTTGAGCCATCCATGTGCTTTCTTTCCCTCTCCTTTAGGATGGGTGGGGTAATGGTGGGAGGAGGCCTCCAGTCTGGCAGAGGCCCCTTTAAAAATGTACCCGGGCTCCTCCTCTGCCAACCAAGTTGCTAAAAATACTACTACAGCAAAAGCTGATATATTTGCAGAGAAAACTGAATTTCCTGCTACCCCCACCCCCTTCATTCACATGGGTGAAATCCTGACCTAAGAAGCCCCCGGATCAGCTCCACCAGAGGCATTGGCCTCCTACTTTCCACCCCCATCTTACCATGGAGTCCCTCTGTGGGCTTGAGCTGGGATGTTATGTTCAGAAAATGCCCACTCCAAGGAAGGGAAGCCGCAAGTATTGGCAAATAGCTTGCCATGTGCCTTGGCTTTTCTCTCTGCTTACGAGGACCAACTCTCTCCAAATCCCCCACCATCTGTCCCCAGATGGAACCGTATTGGACCCCAGAAGCTTCCCACTAATCCATCCCTTATCTTTTGTCTCAAATCTCTTCCTCTGCTGGCCTTGGCTTTGACTTTGTGCCCCTCCCCCGCCATGCTCCCTGATGGGTGCAGCCCCCGTCCCCTACATGCCCAGGTTCCCTCTCCAACCTGGCCCTCCAGAGTTCACCTCCTTTCCAGGCTGCCAGTTCCTCTCCTTCAGTAGCCATGGGGGCCGCAGAGTTTATGAAATTCGAAGAAGCACGGAGGACAGCTACAGGGCTCAAGTCCAGCTGGTTAAAGGTGACCCTCCAAAAGATGACCTTGGCACCCAGGTCCTTAGCCGGGCAGATAGTCCCTCAAGGGGAGTGTCATCTGGTACTCCTCTGCCAAGCTCCTGAGCTTTGCAGCGTGAGGCAGCCTGCTCCTTAAAGCAACCAGACCCAGACATTCCACACAGCTCCTGTCCCTTCTCCTCTCTCATCTATTTGAGCAGGGGCTCAGAATTCCACCCAGCCCAACTTGCTGGCGAACCCTCACCACCTAATCCAAAAGAGGAAGTCCTCACCAAGGAAGCATCAAGCATGCCCTTGATACATGATGGCGAAGGGGTCCACTGCCATGCATATCTTTGGATATCAGTGGGTGGCAACGGGCCCACAGTACGTGTCTCTGTGGATGTGTGAGCAGGGCTTGTTTCTGTGCCTCTGGGTCCGCGCGTGTGTCATTTAAATGAGGCTGTACATGTAGCTGCTCCTTCCTCTGGATTATTTGAGTTTGTGTCTGTCCTCTGATTCCCGACTCTGCCTTCCTCTCTGTCTACCTTTTGCTTACCTTGGAGACTGCCCATCCCCCATGGCAAGCTCAGTGGCCAGTTCTGCGTGGGCGCCTCAAGTGGGCTGTTGCTGAAATGCTTGTTTTGAGGATAGAACTGACAGTTGCCATTTCTGCTCTCCCATGGGCCCGCCAGTGTTCAGAGACGCCCTCACCCCACACAAGGGCGGCTTTTAGGAAGAGGGAAGGGCTGTGCTGCCTGTGTGGGAGTTTAGGGGTGCATGTTGTAAAGAGAACCCCCCCTTCAGCTCTGACCAGCAGGAAGAAGGGCCCAGAGGCAGCGCAGCCTGCAGAGGGATGTTGCCTAGCAACTTGGGAGACTTTACTGCAAACTCGCTAAATCCCGAATTCCTCAGCTCTAATTTGGGAAGAGAAAAGCAGAGTCCAGGCCTGATATCCATTCTGTCCCCAATTTCCTCCTTCCTTTTCTCCTCTGGATTCTAGATTTGAAGTCCAACAGGAACTGGTATAAGCTAAGGCCCCAGATGTGCCCATCATTTAGGCAAGGGGCTGAGTTACCAGGACATCCTGCCATTTGGTGGAGGTGGGGGGATAGAGCATGTGCCAGAGACAGATTGGGGAACAGATTTTCAGTTACAAGGGTGGGTGGGTCCCAAACATGCTGGGAGAGACACCCCGATACCCCAAGCCCTGGAATCCCGGCCAGCATCCAGCTCAGTTTGGGGGACCAAGCTGACTAACCCTGTTCCCACCGTGAGTGGCCACCAGAATTTCCCTCCCACTCATTTTCCCTTTGCCAAGCAAAGCCTGTAGCCCAGTCAGGTAGGAAGGAAGCACGCAACAGCCATGCTGTGACTGGCCAGGGGCTGTGGCTTCACTGCAGTGCTCTTTCAGGATCCCCTGTCCCAAGCAGAGCCACAGGACACTGTCCCCTCCTTGCTCTGTTTCTGCTCTGTTCCTCCTTGCTCAGCCTGCCTGAGCAGCCTTCCCTCCTCTGGGACCTTAGCTGACAGAGACTTTATTTTCCTCAGACGTGGCCTACTCTATCCACTTAACACAGCATGCAGCCAGCTCTTACACCCTGACAGGCTGGGGGGCCCTGGTCACCACAGATGCTGCTGCTCCACCATGCCCCTCCCATATCTCCCTTTTCCAGCCTCTCACAAAGCCCACATCCTTCCTCCACCAGGGACCCCAAAAGACAACGATTTTTTTGTATTTCCCAATATTAGGGTTTCGGGTATTTTTCTTCTTCCCAGGGACAAGGTGAGAGTAGCCAGTTTTATGTTTTATTTTGAAGCAATGGATCAAGGTTAGGGAGGCTTGCCTGGGTGGTTCAGCAGGTTGAGCAAGGGACTCTTGGTTTTGGCTCAGGTCATGAACTCGGGTGGTGGGATCAGCCCCACATCGGGCCCCCCCCCCTTAGCAAGGAGTAGGCTTGTCCCTCTCCCTCTGCTCCTCCCCACCCTTGCTCTCTCTCCACCTCTCTCTATTTCTAAAATAAATTAATTTTTAAAAAGACATTAGGGAGATTCTGGTCTGCGGAGTGGGAGGGAAGGGTATCTCTCCCAAGTTAGTATCTATGCATAAATACATACATTAGATAGATGGTAGATAGATAGATAGATAATAGGCAATGGGGACATCGCGGGTAGGGTGATTACCCACCTGTGTAGGCGGCATACCGTCTGCATTTATCTGCACAGCGTGTGTACAAGGTCTGTATAGTTATTTTTTTCAGGTTGTGTCTGTAGAGTCTGCATGTAGCAGTGCGCGGTTTAGCCAGCTGGGCAGGGCCACCTATGCACATGTGGGGCTTGTGAGCTTTTGTGTTTAATGTGTGCTCACCCCTCAGGTTCTGTACTGACAGCTTTCTTGGTTCCCTAGCAAAGCGAGGATGGGACTTCTTAAAGGCACGTCTTAGGGGGCTTTTCTTTGAGGACTGGAGGGGGTGAGGGGGGAGGAGTTAGAGGGAGCCATATTTGGGACTCTAAGTTGTGGAAGTGTGGGGAGGTGGGTGAGGGGTGCGTGGTTTTCCACATATGGGTGGGAGGGGTGTTGTGCCCAGATGTGTGTGTTTGTGCCCGGGATGTCGGGGCCTCCTTCTGCCTGCGGCGGCGTACATCTGCCTGGCAGTCTGCCGCCTCAGCAAACAAGGGGGTTGAATTTGGGAGGCTGGGGTGTAGGAGGAATGGATGGAAGTGTGTAGGCGGAGGGGTTGGGGCAGGAGCGGGAGCGAGGCGGAGGGAGCAGGGAGGGGGCGTGGTCCTCCCTGCAAAATCCCCGCCCGCCGTGCCCGAGGCTTCTCCTGATTGGCTTCTCCGCCGAAGGGCTCAGGTTACATTCGCGAGCAGAGCGGAGCGCGGGAGAGAGGACCCGAGAGCAGAGCGGCTGCTTCGGCGCTGGTCAGCGGGCACCCCAAGGCCCCAGAGTCCCCACCCAGCACCACACAGACCCCACCCCCGCCCTGCGCCAGGCTGTACCCCAGCCAAGGACCCCCAACACCAGCATGGACTGCTGCACCGTAAGTTAGAGGGCCGGGGGGACCGGCACTCAGCTTGATCTGGGGCAAGGGGCTCCCAAGAACCCCCTGGAGGGAGAGTAAGGGATGGAAGTGCATTTGAGGGTGCAGAAGACCCAGGAGCAATAAGGGGTGCCTGCTGAGACGTGGGTGGTGGGTGGTGGAAGGTACCCGCCTGACTTGGAAGCCCTAGGAAAAATGCTCCCTAACTCGCGGGGGCGTCTGGACGCCCATCCGCCAGGCAGTCCAGGTTGGACCGGGGACTCTGCAGGGCTCCGCAGCAGCGAAGCTGCAGGTTAGACGAGAAGAGGAACTTCCCCCAGAGAGACGCTGTAAACTGTAGCGAAGCTGCGGCGACTCCTTTCGGTCTCCTTTCCCCTAGCTTTCGCCTTCACCCTATTCCCCATCCCACTGCCGCCGCCGTGGGTGGGCAGACAGGATGATCTCCGTGACCCTCGTGCACTGCACAGCGCAAGGCGGGGGGTGGGGGGGACAGTCAGTTCATATTGGTTAGCTTAGGCGTGATGATGGGCAGCAGAGAGCCTAGTCAGTGTGGTTCTGGGGAGGGGTTGGCCCGTCCCCCAACGCCTTCTAGCCCCGGAGGGGGCTGGGTGAAGTGACCGCGAGAGAGCCCTGCTGGCGAGGCAAGGAAGTGTCTGCAATTTGTCAGCGCCCACACGGAGACCTGGATGCTGCGAGTGCCTGATGCCAAAGTAGGTTGCTGTTAAGGTGACTTGGGTATGAGAGCGCCTGGCCCAGGACCTGGCTCCTTGCACACTAGAGGAGTACAGTGCTCATACATATATCAAATGTGTTTATTTTTAATTTTTAATTACTATTTATTTTTAGCCCCTACATATGGAGAAAGGCTACTCCAAAGTCCTTGCATTCTTTGTCATTCAGTCAACCCAGCTAATGATACAAGAGGTTATGACTTTACCTGCTCCCCACCCTCCACCTTATGGCTTACAAAAGAAAAAAAAAAAAGAGGTTTGGAAGGAAAGAATAACCCAGTTTATAAGAGGTGAAACTTCCCTATTTCTGGGTACCAAGAGGCAGAAAGAACTTAGAGGTAAATCATTGTGGTTGTTATTATGATTTTGATTCATTAACATCAATAATATTGGTCAATTTGTGATTGTTTACCATGTGTCTGACTTTATATTTAATCATCAAAACAACCCTGTGAGGCCCCGTCCCAGATCTGCAGGGCTAAAAGACGAAGCAAGAGACAGCACCATGGTCAGGTTGTGTGGGGCGGGGGAGATAAGAAAAAAGAGAAGAGGTGACAGGGGCAGATGGCTGGGGCAGAGAGCTGGTACAAGGCTGGGACTGAGCATCTTCCTACCCCATCCCCATTCTGTGGAGGTCGACTGAGAGCTGGAAGGGACCTGGGACTTGCAGAGAACAGAGTGCATCTGGGGTCTAGAGGCAGGACTGTCTTTTTTTTTTTTTTTTTAAGTAAGGTCTATGCCCAACCCCCTCGATGTTAACCCCCTCTTGCATGAGCCAGCCAGTTACCCCAAGGCAGAGCCCTCTTTATCTTTCATTCTGGGGCTCTCCCTGCTGACCATCTGACCTGGTGTATGGTAAACACTTACTCCTGCCTTATTTCCTTCTTGCCCCTTGGTAAGGAGGCTCAAACAGAAATGAGAAAAAAACAGTTTTTTGTTTTTTGTTTTTTTTAAGACGCAGAGCTGCTGATTCAAATGTACCAGTTGCTGATTTACACAGTCACATATATATGACTTCCCTCCATTCACTTAATATGAAAAGCAAAGAGACATTTTTTTGGATCCCACTCCTTTCTTTTACTTAGTCTGGTTGACGTGGTCTGCTGAACTCATAGAAATAATTACCTGCCCTGAGGCTTCTGAATCCCATCCCAATTTGTTAGCTCTGTGGCCTTGGTTAAGTTACAAAATGTCTCTGAGGCTGTTTTTGATCTCTGAAGTGGGGATTAAGTGAGGTAATGTGTGCAAAGCACAGGGCCTAGCATATAGTAAGCAATAGGCAGGAATAATTTTCTCAAAAGATTTTATTTATTTATTTATTTGAGAGAGAGATAATGCAAGAATGGGGTGAGGAGCAGAGAGAGAAGCAGACTCCCCACTGAGCAATGAGCCCTATGCAGGGCTCAGTCCTGGGACTCCAGGATCATGACCTAAGCCAAAGGCAGATGCTTAACTGACCGAACCACCCAGGCGCCCAGGCAGGAATAATTCTTAAGGCCTTTAGGATTGGGGACCTAAAGGATTTATCCCTCTAGGCCAAGTTCCAGTTGCAGCTGAAGAAACTGAGACCCCCCACCCCCCCACCCCAAGGTGAAGTGGTATGCCCGCTTGGGACCAGAAGTCATGGTTCCTGTTTGACCCTCTAGAGCACATTTCCACCTCTGGTTCATACGGAGCTCTCAGGCTTTGGAAGACACCAGCCCAGAGCCGCGACCCTTGGATTCCATTTATTCTCTCTCTGGTTCTGCCTGTGGACAGGCCACTTAGCAGCTCTGCCCTGAGAATTCAGCTGGAGGGAGAAGGAGCTGATCTGGGGGAGGAGCGATGTGTTGGGTAGCTCTGCCTGTTGTTCCAGGTTTCCATTCTGGATCTGGCTGAGGTGGGTAGAGACAGCAGTTTGGCCAAAGCGTTGTTGGGGAAGAGACCCCTTCCTCCATAGCTGCTGGCCAAGGATAGATGGGTCAGGGATGGGTTGGATGGTTTGTTTTAAATCACTGTTCCCTAAGGATATCCCAAGAGAGGCATGAGCTCTGAGAATCAAGGAACCCAAAAGAGTCGTTTCTGATTACAGGTGGAGAATAAGAGGTCAGAGAGAGAGAGAGTGCTAAACCTGCAGAAGACAAAAAGAATGTCAGTCCTGTCCACAACCATATTGGTTCTTAATAACTCTGTTTAACTGCATTTAAATCAGTTGTGGGCATCTTGAGCACAAATGGCAGAACTGTGAAGGTCAGCATTGTGAAGTATGATTTTTAAAGCAGTAGAAGTCCTTGGGTGGGGGTGGGGGACGGATAAAGACAATGCCCAGAAGCCAGAGGGTCAGATCAAAAGAGAAATGCTTTTTAACTCCATAGTAACCGTCTGCATCCCAACCCACATTAGTGCTGTGCATAATATTAGGCAAGAAAGGGGCTCAGAGACTGAGGCCCTCTCCATTCCAGAGCCTTACCTCTAAAATCAATACCATCAAGTCCCTAACCTTTGCTTGTCTCAGCTAGGGTAGGCTGTGGGAGACAGAACCCTGAACCCTGAGGGTGGATGTGATTATTGTAAGCTGAACCATATGAAATTGAATTTTGGGTTTTTTTGGCCAACAGAACAGCTATTCATATCAACTTCTTAATTAAAAGAATCATCATAATTGCTATCATTTATTGAGCAACTAGATTGTGCCAGACAGTGGATGTATATCATACTGTTTATTCTTCCTCACAACCCACAGAGTAGATACGAAGATTTTGATTGTAGGTGAAGGAGCTGAGACAAGAAAGCATTAGGTAACAAGAGGAAGAGCTTGGCTCATTTTCTTGACTGCCTTTGCTTATCCTACAGAATAGGGGTTGAAGATATACTCTGGACTCTGACATGCTAGGGTCTAAATCTTAGGTCCACTAGTAACTACCTGTACGACTTCATGCAAGGTTTATAAACACTTGAATCATCAGTTTTATTAGAGGTAAGCTAGGATGACAATAAAAGGTGCGTCATAGCTTTGCCGGGACTAAATAAAATAATGTCTGTAAAGCATTGTGTTACTGTGCCTGGAACAAGAGAAGTACTTAATGGGTGCTATTGTCATAATGCCTTTCTTCTGGAGCACACAACACCAAGGGCTTCTTGCTCCTCCTTATCTTTCCTTTGTCCTTTTTTGGAGTGAAGCCTTTTCTCTGTAGCTTCTTCCAGACCACCTCCTCTCTGCTGTGTTTGAGTACCTCCAGGGGAGCACTGGAAAAGGAAGAATCACTGGCAAAGCAGTCTCTGGGCCTCTAGCCCTAGGTGGAGGGAGGCTGACTCACCAGGGGTTAGCCCCACCTGCACCCTAATTCCAGCTTTGAGCCAGGCCTGATGTGATCTTACCTAGGGAAGGGACTGGCTTGATCCTTCTACACCCTGTCCCAGGGAATCTTGGACTCAGAAGGGGTCCTTCTGAGCTGGAGGCACCCTCCGAGGACGTGGGAGGAGCAGCCACGTCCAGGAGTCCCTGCCGCTGTTTACTTTGCTCCTCCCAGCCCACCCTCCATCAGCTCTGCAGCTCTCCAGCTCAGCGGATGGTGATGGACCCTTCCCTCTCTTAGGGCTATTTGGCTGTCTTGTACCCCATTCCACCATGCACGACTCTTTCCTGAGTTGGAAACCCAGCTGTTCACCTGACCCTGACCCTAACTTTTTGCTTGCCTCTCTCCAGAAGGGACACACACACACACACACACACACACACAGCAGCGTGCACGGCCCTTGCTCAGCTATTTCTCCACGCCCGCAGCTCCCCTCTCTGCGCTTCCCACTCGCGCGTCGCCCTCATCCCGGGCCCCCCACGGCTCTACTCCTACCCCACCCTCGCGGGGTCTCAGCCCAGTCACCCCACGAGTACCCCCTGCCCCGCCCCCAGGAGAGCGCGTGCTCCAAGCCGGACGACGACATCCTAGACATCCCGCTGGACGATCCTGGCGCCAACGCAGCAGCTGCCAAAATCCAGGCGAGTTTCCGGGGCCACATGGCGCGGAAGAAGATAAAGAGTGGAGAGCGCGGCCGGAAGGGCCCGGGCCACGGGGGAACGGGCGGAGCTGGAGGCGCCCGGGGAGGCGCGGGCGGCGGCCCCAGCGGAGACTAGACCAGGTGAGGCGCGCGGGGCGCGGCGGGCGGCAGGTTCCCCCCTTCCCAAATCTGGGGCCTGCTGAGAGCGGCCCCACTCCCCCCACGAAGGAGCCTGAAGACTCCGGGCGGGCTGCGGGGTGGAGAGGGAGCTAAGGGTGGGGGACTCACATCCGAGACCTGGGGTGGGTGGCCGGGAGGAGGCTGAGGGCGCTGCGGGTCCCGAGAGCTCACCTGTTCCTCTCTCTCCTCCCTCCCTTCTGCCCCGCCCTGGACGAAGAACTGAGCATTTTCAAAGGTAATGAATACGACTCGGAAGCGGGTGGGAGGCCTGAGGTTGGGGGGGGGGAGAGGAAAGGACCAAATCCCCCACCATTCCTTCTGTCCGCCCTCACCCCCTCCCAGCCTGCGGGTTTTGTGATACATCAGGACGCCTGAGGCTGCGACAGGGACACACCTGGACCAACACAGAAACGCAGCCACCCGCGTTTGGCTGCACAAACCCGGCCCGAGGCTATAAACACAGTGCGGCGCACACACGCACTGGCCGCGGGCTTATTTCGGCTCAGTGGCTCGCGTGGGAGTTCTGGGTGACCAGGGCCCCCTGGCGCTCCCCGCCCCGGTGTCCTGGTTCAGGAAGGGAGAAGGAAGGGGGAGAGGAAGTCCCGGGGAGGGCAGGTGCTCAGACCTTCTCTGTCCTCAGTTGCCGAGGAGAGATGGATGCCGCGTCCCCTTCGCAGTGACGAGACTTCCCTGCAGTGTTTGTGATCCTCTCCTTCCCACCAGCCTGCCAGCTTCAGGAGCCCTCCCTGCGTCCCCAGAGACCCCCTCTCCCAGGCAGGCTCCGTCGAGGAGTCGCTAAGTCCGTGCCCTTTCAGTTAGCCCTCCAGTCTAATATGGTCCCCATTCGCCCTTCCTTCCCACCCTAGCCCCAAACCCCGCGCTCTCATATCTTCCTTCTTTTGCTTCTCGCCCACCTCTGACCGCACCCCGCATGCAGCTCTGCCTCCGCAGCCTCCGTGCACTTCCCTGCGCGCACTGCGGAGGGCGCCCTAAGCGTCGCCCAAGTACACTCACTTAAAAAAAAAAAAAAAAGAAAGAAAGAAAAGTCCTTTCGTTCTGTACTCAGATAAAGAGGGCGCTCTGCGTGTCTGTGCTGTTCGCGCCCCAGCCTAGCCCCAGAACTTTGGCTCTGGGGTGAGGATAGAGGGAAAGAGGGTTTTTATGGTGTTGAATACCTCCTGCTCCGATCGTGAGGGAAAGTACCAAGTACCTATTTCGCACCCCAGCCCACGCCTGCCTGTAATCTGCTTCCCCTCTCCAGCTCTCACGTTGTTTATGCAAACGCCGATCGCCTGGGAGGCTCGGTAGGAGGAGTCTGCCGCGGCCCCGCCCCCGCCCTGCTAGCCCCGCCCCCCGCCGGGCTCCTGGGGCTGTGGCCCGAAGGATTTTTATCTCCGTGTGTGCATGTGACCGTGCTGGGTTGGAATGTGAACAATAAAGAGGAATGTCCAAGTATTCAGAGGGTGCCGGAGGGAAGGGAATTTGCGTGCACAAGGCCATCGCCTGAAGCTTGAGCAAATTTCAGTTGATCAAACCAAGAAGTAGAGGCGAGGAGGGGGGAATAGGGGAAGAGGACCTTGTTAAAACCTACTTTCGTGGAGCCAACCAAACTTCCCACCTACAGCACCTCTAGGACTCCAAGCCCATTCCTCCTTCTGGTGATACTCTTTGTGCCGCCTAGAGGAATTTGCTATGCCGGCAGAAAGAAGAGGGAGACATTATGGTGCCCAAAGGCTTTAATTCTTGATACTCCCCCGCAAGGATGGGGGGGGATCAGACAACCATAGGGAGCTTGGACTTGGTGGTCGTCACACTGCTGGCAGAGGGTGGCCTCTCCAGGAGCCCTTTGCTGGAATCAGCTCTCACGGATGTTTGCTCAGAAATCCCAGGCGCAGTGGCATCCTCCCTGATAGAAGAAAATTTTTTTTAGTGAAGGCTGGGGGTATCCCTCAAGGGACCCCCACCAATTCTCTGGCCTAAAGACTTGAGATTTTTACTGTGCATGACAATCATCTGTGGAATTTGGGTTGAAATGAAGATTCCATGCCCCATCACGTGCGCGCGCGCGCGCGCGCGCACACACACACACACACACACACACTGCTTCAGGAGAGGTAGGAAGTAGCCAGAATCTGAATGTTTAAGAAGCTCCTGGTATTTTTTTGTCCAGATAATCTGAAGACCACACGTGGTGAAATAATGCCCTGAGCCCTCTTCTGGACCCCACGACTGACCGCTCACGTGGGTGACCAAGGCAGCTTTTCCCACAGAACTAAACTCAGTTGAAGTCTCAGGACAAATGCAACTCTTGTATATGTATATGAAAAAGCCTTAAAAACTGAAAATTCCTTTAAGTATGAGGAGGGTGAGGGAAGCCATGAACCAAGTCCTCCACCCTGTGCCTTGCTCACACGCAAGTGCACTTGCTGTACCTGCCACCCCCACCACCAAATCCCAGAGCTGAGCAGCACTCCTTACCCCCAAACAACCTGAAAGATGTCAGAGTTTGAGGGCTGAAGTCACCTACTCATAACCCAAGCCCTTTTCTCCTTTTCCCCTTTTCTGTGACACCCCTCCCCCGCCCAACCCTCCTGCTCACCGAATGTCACTACCCCCATATGTCTCCTTGGGCTTCTTCCTCCTCTCTTTCTGGAACTTTACCAGGCAGAACACAGCGACTGACAGGAACAGCACACCCAGGAGCACCCCAATCACAGCCCCAGCCGTTCGGCCTTTGGATGGGTCTAAAAGGGACACAAGAAACTCAGAGGAGCAGACCTTCCTTGCCCCTGCTCAGATGTCTCATGCAGCCTTCCCAGCCCGGGCCTGCCAGCCAGACCTCTGCCCAGCATCCCCTACCAGTCACAGAGAGGGTCAGCTCACAGGACGCACTGCCCATCTGGTTGGTGGCCACACAGCGGTAGGTTCCAGAATTGGTCAGGGAGAGATTGGTGAGAATGAGCTGGCCAGACACCTCATCTAGAGGGTAAAGAGGAAGGGTCCCATCATTCAACTCACAGGGAGCGCCTACTATGATGAAAGCATATTTCATTTCATCCTTACCACAATCCTGTCAGGAAGGGACTAATCTCCTTTATTGGGGGGACGGTGGCTGTGAGAAGGAAAGTGATCATTTGAGGTGACCCAGAAAGAAAGTGCCAAAGCCACTGCCACTTCTGTGCTCTTTCCACCCTGCAAAGCTGCCTTTTCAGGGGAGGGGGAGAGGGCACACTCATGGAATTGGAGTGAGATGCTTACTGGCTGATGGCAGGTTCCTGACTGGGATGGAGGGAAGGCTTGATTGCTAGAAACGGTATCTTCTGGGGTGGCCCAAAGCTCCCCCAAATGTTTCACTAAGCTGCTTACCCTCCCTTTAGAAGGCAGAACACACACCAGATGATCTGGGGGGCTCTCCGTATTGATAAAGGGGTACACCGGGGCTGGGGTAAGGGACAGGGCACTGGAACAAGCATGAGAAGGCTGAGAAGCCAAGGCTCTTACCCATTTATCCAGTTCCTCCCAAGACACTGACTAAATGATTCAAGCCAGTCCCCGCTACTCTGCCTCAGCTTCCTCTCTGGGAAGCTTGGAAGTGACCCTTAAGAAATCCTCAAAAGTGGGAATCATAAAAGACCCCCCATCTTCCATTGTCTTCCAACATCCCAGGAATCCATGTAACTTGAGAAATGCTTCCAGGAGCACAGAGTTACAGATGGCAAGAAGACAGGTAGGAGGGAACAATACAGACACCAGGAAAGAAGGGGGAAAGGTACAGCCTGTCTGTCTCAGACCCACAGGCACAGAACTGAGAAGTGAAGGGACATGGAGTTTAGAGATCAGATTTGCCCAGGTCCTCAGTCCCGTCTTCCCCAGTGCCCCGGGCCCTTACCTTGCACCATGCTGCCAGGAGAAGGTGTAGGGGAAGATCCAAGGCGTACCCAGTTGTACACTGGCCGGGGGGCTCCCTGGGAGGAGCTGCATTTCAGTGCAGCAGAGCCCCCCACAGAGGTCTGACCACTCTTACTGCACAAGGGACTACTAGGGGGCACTGCAAAAATCACAGAAAGTACCTTAGCCATCTTCTAGCTCCACCCCGCCTCCCCATTAAGTGCTAGATTTCCTGCTCTGGCACTCCCACCAAACAGTAGTCCACTTCTGTCCACATTCCACTGCATCCCCAGGACATGATTGCCACTACTGGAAATTCTGATTGTTAGAAAATTCTCCCTCATGTTGAGCCAGAATCTGTGTTAGTATAATAGCTACCCATTTGGTCCCAATTTCTGCTCACAAAGAGAAATGAAAAATCTCTCCTCCATAGGACAAGCCTTCAGATACTTGAAAGCAGTTGTAACACACCTCCTAAGTCCTCACTTTTCCATCTAGACATCCCCAGCCTCTTTAATAGTTCCTGTCTGCTCATCTCTGAGCAGGTTCTGGGTTGGAATGAGCTGGAAACTCTGCACAGAAGGTTGGTGCCTAGTAACAGGGGCCCTTGTTCTTGTCATGGCCACTCCCTTTCTCTGCCACTGACCTAAGGAGAGACAGAATCTGAGCTACAAATGGGACGTCCCCCCAAAGATAGGGTTGTTGGGGGGCATAACTCAGATCTTTATATGGGAAAGGCTTTCTCTCTCTTGAATCTTTTGTGACTAGGGACTGAGGGAGGAGGCCTCTCCCTCCATCTTTGTGGAGGATGGAGGACTTTGGGAAGGAGGTATTTCTCCTTGGGGTCCCCAGTGCAGTGTGTGCTTGGGGTAAAAATCAGGGGTCTGGGGTGCAGGGAGGACGTAGCCAGGCCAGTGCAACCTTTCAGGGTACACGGGTGGCTGCTGGGTCCCCAGCCTGCCTTACCAAGCACAGTAAGGTTGATTAACCCCAACCCATTGGTGTAGAAATCTGGAGGGTTGTTAACTTGGCAGAGGTAGGTTCCGGTGTCTGAGGGGTCGACATCAGTCAGTTTCAGGGTGGCCACCCCTCCTGTGGGGGGGTTCTGAAGCAGGCTGGCCCTCTTTGCCTTAGAACCAGTTGGATACAGATGGCCATTGGTGAAGTACAGAATCTGGGGAGAAGCAGAAGACACACATACGGGTCTTTTTCTGCCTGGTGTCAACTCTACAGTCCTTTTTCGAAAGCAGGTATAAGAAGGTATTAGAGGCCCCTCCTTTTATACCAGACAGGGGAGCTAATGCTCTGAAGCCAGAACAAGCAAGGTCTATCTGTCCCCCAAATACCATCCCTTCCCAAGTGCTAAATGAACTAGTTTTACTGCTTTCAGCTAAGCATGGCTCTCAATTTGCAGGGATTGGGGTAAGGGGGAGTAGATTAATGCAAATATTCCTGGAAGGGACATCATTTGATCTTACTAACAATCACCAAAGCTGAGTGTCCGTGGGCTTATTAACTGAAACTGGGATAGGAGAGTTGCTTGTAGGAGTTAGGGGAGAGAGGGAGAGAGGTTGGATATACAGAGCCATATATGGGATTCGGAGTCATGCAGACTGTGGTCCTAAGAACATCTTGAAAGAGACCACTCATTTTTTCATCCAAGCATCCTGGGTTTGCTGATCCCCAAACCCAGCCTCCCTGACCAGCACCCTCATCCTGGGTGGGCCCTCTGTTCCAGCCTCTCCCAGCCAACCCCACTCCAGCGCAACAGCTCTCAGCTCACGGGATGGGCCTCAGAGATGGGCTTCCCAGCCTGCACAAAGCTCCACTCCAGGGCGAAGTTGTCTCCCACCGACGTGCTGTAGCTGCAGGTCAGCTCTGCGGTCTTGCCCGCGGGGGTGCTCAGGGGTTCGGCGGGGACCTTCACCTCCACCGCTAGCCCGGGGCCTGCGGGACGAAGAGGGAGGGGAGGCCGGCGGGAGAAGCGCTCGCGCGGCGCCAGGCCCGGGGTTGGGGTGGAGTGGAGGCCCGGCCCCAAATCCCGGTGGGGGGTGTGGGGGTCCGGCCCAGCGCGCGGCTCCCAAGGCCCAGGGTTGGGTAGGGCCCTCCGTCCCTCCTACGGAGCTCAGCTCCCGGCCCTCAATCACTCCCTTCTCGAAACCTGAGGTTTCCGGAGGGAGGAGCACACATCTCGGCCGGGTTTTTGTGGGTAAAAGGACCGAGACTGGGCCAGGTATGAGGGTGTGTTTGTCAGGAAAAGGAAAACAATAGTCCGACGGTGGTTAAACCCTCCCGGGGAGGCCGGACTTGCCCGCCGGCTTGCGTGACTGTGTCGCCCGCCGGGTCTTCGACGCCCTCTCCCCATCCCGGCCGGCAGCACCCCCGGCCGACCCCGCGGGACTGAGCCGCCCCACCACCACCCCCCAGCCGGGAGGCCAGGCCTCTGCCCCAGTTCAGCACCCCCCCCCGCCCTCCCGCCCTCCCCCCTCCTCACCGCCCAGGGAGACGAAGCCCAGCAGGGCCCCGCAGAGGATGGGCCCAGGAAGCCGGGCCATGACCGAGTCCAGCTGTCTGGGGGGTCCGTCTGGGCGTCTGGGTCTGGGCGAGGGAAGGCAGCGCCCAAAGGGCAGCCTCCTCGTGCAGGGCAGCAGCGAGACTGGCTATCTCAGAGCAAACAAGGGGAGAGGCCGCTGCCCTCAGGTAAGGAAATGCTCCTCCCTCCTCCAGCCCCAATACTGGAATCATCCTAGCCACACTCCCTTCTTCCTTCCTCTCCCCCACCTCCACCCCCCCAGTTTCTGAAGCTGTCAGGTCTCGGGGGAAAAGAGCAGGGCTTGGGTGGGCACCCCATGGGAAGGGATCAGATATGGAGTGATCTGTAAACAAAGAGTGGCCCCGGAAGAAGAGGGAGGCATTTTAATAACCTGAGTTGGCAAATGGACATCACTACTTTGGGGTTCCGGAGTGTGCGCCCAGGCAGAAGACCCTTTCTGACCCGTTCAGAAATTCTTATCCTTCCTAGCCCTTCTTTTGTCTGAGATCCCTTCTTTGGCACCTTTATCAGGCTTGCGGAGGTACGAGTCTCCATGGAAACCACAGCCACCTCCCCACTCCCGGAGCCACTCCTTGTCTCGGCAGAGAAACTGAGTCTTGGAGGAGACCCCACCCTTGATAGGACAGGGGTGGCAGAATTGGAGAACAGGCCTGCACCCTGTCCTTCATCCAGCTTTCCCTCACTGCACTGGAGGGCAAGATGTGTTTGTTAAGGACTCAGTGGTCTGGGAGAGGGAGGAACAAATCAGGTTTCTCCCTCCTGCCCTTAAGAGGAAGCTGGAGATTGAGACCCACACCCCAAGTCTGTGAGCACCCTTAGCAGAAAGGGCACCAGGTTTCAACCCTTTCCTGCTCCGAGTGGGTCAGGGTCTTCCTGGCCTCAGACTTTTTGGGCCCTCCCCATGATACCTGAGAGCTAATGACCCTTTCATTTATTTTTAAGATTTATTTATTTTAGACAGAGAGAGAGAACGAGGAGGAGGGGCAGAGGGAGAGGAAGAGAAAATCCCTAGCAGACTCTGGAGCTCGATCTCAGGACCCTGAGATCAGGATCTGAGCCTCAACCTGCGGCACCACCCAGGTGCCCCCACAAATGACCCTTTTAATGGCTCTAGAAGAGCTGTTCCAGGAAGCTGTGTGGAAAAGCCCTCCAGGGTTTGAAAAGGCAATATGACTCGTACTTTCCATACAAACACAATGCATCTTTATTGAAATTTGCAAAATAAAAACAAAAACACACATTTCAAGTTAGTTTAAAAAATACCTTCCCTATCCCCTGTCCCAACAAAACCCAACCAAGACAGCAGGACAGGTTATATGAATGCAGGGAGCTGAAGTGGGAGTGAAGGATGCTGTTAGATAGGGAGGAGCACAGATCAAGGGAGCCTGGAGGACTCACTGACCGGCAGTCGTCACCGAGACCAGCATTCCCTGCATCATAGGGAGGACTGTGGAAGTGGGTGGGCGCTCTTCCTAATCTGAGGTCCACTTCCTCTTCTTCTACCTCCTGAATGTTTGGATCTTAACTGAGACTCAGTTTTCCCATAGTAGAGAAAGATGTGGGTGGAGGACTGGAGGTCTGGAAGGTGGTCCCCCAAGACTCAGGCCTCTGAGCTGGGGCTGACCCTTATAGGAAGGAGAGAAACCAGATGGCTTGGGTAATAAGTGGCTGGACCATCACACCAGAGACCCAGCCTGACTCTGGGCAGGCACCATTACAGGGACAGCACCCATGCGGTTCAGAGCAGAGGAAGAGACTCCACCGGGGCTGGGGGATATTGGCTGAGGTTGGGCCCCATCTGTCCTGGGCAACCTGGGTGAGGGCAGGACCTGACTGGAGAGGCTGAGCGTCGGGGTCAGTGCACCAGGCCTGGGAGGACCTTGGGGGTGCCGGAGGGCTCGTGCTGAGGTGACAGAGGAAAGGGTCCCGTTCTTGGAGATTGTGTCTGAGCCCTTGGGCCAAGGTAGGGTCCGGGGAGCAGTGGCGTCCTCCCTAGTGATCAAAGAAGTGATAAGAGGTCAGAAGCTGGAGTGGGGAAGAAGGGAGGATTTCTCCATGCTTTGTCTTATTCCCTGCTCAGACACCGTTTCACTCTCCCCTCCCTTAAAATCCCCCCAATGGAATGATGTTTCTGTCACTGCCCACCTTCCCCTTAGATGACAGCAGCGTGAACTCCCAGCCAAGGGAAACTAGGAGAACCCCACTGGGGCAGAGACCAGACACACTTACTTGATATCATTGGCCGGCTCCTCTAGGGCCTTGCTTCGCCGTTGGTACAAGAGGACCAGCCCAGCCAGCAGCCCCAGTCCAACCAGAGTGCCCACAACAGCTCCAGCAACAACCGTAGGCCCTGGCCCTGGAAAAGCCTTGGTGTCAGGGGCAGACATCCAGGGGAGACACTGGTCCCCAGCCCCTCCAATCCCTCTACCCCACTGCCACCATAAACATTTTTTTTCTTCTTCCTGTCAAGCAGTGACCAGACATTTGTAGAAACATTGACTGGGACAAGCTCTTTGTCCTGTTAACAGTGAGAGGCCTCAGCAGGAGGCCTCCTCTCCTCTTGCAACCCCACCCCCACCGGTGTCCCATCTTCTCCTTAACCACACTTACCCCTCACTGACCTGTGCTCACTTCCAAGGTCACATTGCACTGGGCACTGCCCACCTCATTGTGGGCCCTGCAGATATAGACTCCAGACATGGGACTGGAAAGGTTTGTGAGGCTTAAGGATCCACGGATGGCATCTGCGGACACAATTGGGCCATCAGTCCAGGGACCCTTTTTCCCATTGGAAAAAATTCTGTCCCTTCTGGAATGTCCTATTTGACTCTCTGGGAGACTCATCTGTCTGTTCCCTCACAGAGGTAAAAGTTGTGACAACCAGCATGCTGCTAACTCGAAGACCCTCCCCATTTCCACAGGTCAGTGTCCCTGATTGATATCTAAAAAGATTCCAAGAGGAACTGGTGCCCAGAAAAACCCAAGCACCATGTTTACTTTTATTTCCGATTGTCGGTGTGGTGAGAAAGAACACAGTAGGCTAGGAATCAGAAAACCTGACGTCCAGAATAGGACATGTGACTTTAAACAGGTTACTTGCTATCCCTGGGCCCCAACTTTTTGATCTGTAAAAGGGGTAATATGACCTCCTTGATGGTGTTGAAAGGATTATATGAAATAATCATTATTACAGTTAAAGTTTATTGGCCGCTTACTCTATGCCAGAGACTAAGTTCCTTACCTGAGCTAACTTGAGAAAATTTCACAACAAACCTATGAGCTTGAGCACTATTTAAAAAATACAAATGGGGGCGCCTGGGTGGCTCAGTGGGTTAAGCCTCTGCCTTCTGCTCAGGTCGTGATCTCAGGGTCCTGGGATCGAGCCCCGCATCAGGCTCAGCGGGGAGCCTGTTTCCACCTGTCTCTCTCTCTGCCTCTCTCTGCCTGCTGCTCTGCCTACTTGTGATCTCTGTCTGTCACATAAATAAATAAAATCTTTAAAAAAAAATAAAAAATACAAATGATTTTTGTGGCGCTGGGTGACTCAGTCGGTCAAGCAGCTGCCTTCGGCTCAGGCCATGATCCCAAGGGCCTGGGATCTAGTCCCGCATGGGGCTCCCTGCTTAGCAGAGAGTCTGCTTCTCCCTCTCCCTGCCCCTCTGCCTACTTGTGCTCTCTATCTCTCTGTCAAATAAATAAATAAAATCTTTTAAAAAAATACAAATAATTTTTATTATAAAAATGGTCAAATGAAAAGTAGAAAGAGGGACAAAATGAAATTCCACATACCCATGTAGTTTGCTAACATTTTGCTATACTTACTTCATTTCCCTCTTTTTGTGAGACACTTAAAAATAAATGCTCACCATGAGTCTCCAAAAAATAAGGGCATCGACTACATAACTATAATACCACGGCCACATCTGCTAAGTTAATAATCCTTTAAAGGAATTATCTAATACCTAATAATAATTATCTAATTATCCATATTGAAAATGTCCCAGTTGTCCCAAAACATTTTTTATAATTAGTGGGTTCAAATCAGGGCTATGACATCCCGTTTTACAAATGGAAGCACAGAGCCAAGTACAGCTAGTACACGACAGAGCTGGAATTTGAATGCAGATTATCTAGCTCAAGAGCCTCTTCAGTAACAGAAGTATACAGCATGTGAAAGCCCCCAACACAGAGCCTGCATCTGCTGGGCCCTCTTTTTCCATCCCTTCTCCCCACTCCCTGCTTCACCCCAGAACTTTGCAGCACGGCCTCCCCTTTCACCCCAGTCCTTCTAGTGCCTCTCATCTTCCCTCCCCCAGCCACAGTCTCAAGTTCCCTCACCTAAAACTGGTGCAAAGAAAACCTGGGCGGATGGGGGTGCCCGCTCCCACTGGTACTGGGCAGCTGGCTTACTCCTCGGGGACTGGCAGCTCAGGGTCACGTTGGTCCCCACACGGGGCACGCCCAGGAGACCACAGGATGGAGGAGCTGGAGGAACTGAAGCAGGGAGACAGGTTAAAAGCTCAACCCCAGGGGACAAACAGATCCCCCCCAACAAACCCACCAGCACCCCACATCTCCCCCCCCCGCCACCCCTCCCATCCCTCCACCCCCCTTACCCCCCCGCCCCCCCACCCCCGCCTTCTGTCACTCTGTCTGCCCTCCTCTAATGTTTACACTCAGCCCTTTGGGAGACAGACCTGCCTGGGCTCCCGTGGGGCTGGGGAAGGTGTTGCCAAGTGTGTGCTTCTCACTCACCCAGCACACTGAGTTCTAAAGTTTTGCTGCTGTGGCTCCTTTTGATGCCTTGGTGGTCTTGCACATTCACAGAGCAGCGGTAGGACCCAGAGTCTTTCTCCTGGAGGTCCTGCAGCCGCAGTGACACATTCTGGGAAGGCATGGAGTAGACCAGGGATACCCCACTTTTGCTTGACGTGGTCCCACTGATGTATGCCAGCACCTGGTGTGGGACACGATGCCTCCCCGTTATTCCACGTGTGCCCTGTGCCCACAGGTTCAGCTAATCCCCCTCCCCCAGACTGGCAGTCTTCAAGTGCTCCTCCCCCGTAGTCACCCCCTCTCACCTGTCCCAGCTCCCCATTCCCCCCCCCTCCGTCCCCTCTCTCTCCCTGCCCCTGGGTCCTTGATCCCCTATGCTTTGTCTCTTCATCTCCCTCTTGTGGTGTTTAGAAAGGTGGTATGAGGGGCACCTGGGTGGCTCAGTGGGTTAAGCTGCCTTCAGCTCAGGTCATGATCTCAGGGTCCTGGGATCGAGTCCCGCATCAGGCTCTCTGCTAGGCAGGGAGCCTGCTTCCTCCTCTCTCTCTCTCTCTGCCTTCCTCTCTGCCTACTTGTGATCTCTCTCTGTCAAATAAATAGAATCTTTAAAAAAAAAGGAAAGAAAGAAAGGGAAAAAAAAAGAAAGACGGTATGATGGGTGAGGGATGACGTAAACAGAAGGTATTTACGAAAGAAATTTAGATTACAGGGGGTAGGTCAAAGATTTTTTTTAAATCTTTTTATAATCTTTTTCTTGAAGATGTCCCCCCCCTTCCCCATGTATGAATTCAGGCTTCGTGAAACCTGGATGTACCCCTGCAATTTAGATTTCTCTCATATGTACTCCTGTTTATCAAATGACCTCTAGAAAATACTTTCCAGAGCCTTGGGAGGAGCCCGAGCAAATAAGGGGCTCTGAAAATGAAGTTTCATTGGCTTCCAGGTTAACCTCTGAGAAGTCTGATATCAGGAAGGAGGAGGGTAGATGTGAGGTTGGGAAAGGAGACTGCCCCTATAGGGGCAGTCTGACGGATTCGGGAAGAGAAGCGGCCTGTGACAGCGCCCAAAAGCACAAAGAAGGTGAAAACAGGAAGATGCTCAGCTTTTTCAAGTTGTGAGAAACTTGCCTTAACCCTTCCCTGGTCCTCAAACCCCAATCCTCGCTGCCCCTCCCCCAAAGCAAAGCAAAAGGCCTTTCCACTTTCCTGTGTTTTGTGTCCTGGATTTCTAGGGTAAGTTGGGGAAAAGAAAATTCTTTGGGGGCAGCCTCCAAGGTCAGAACAAAAACTGAGCTGGTGAGGAGGACCTTACTTTTTCCTGAATATTTCTTCCCCGTCCCCCATCCCTGGCCAACCCTCCCGCTCTGGCCACTTCTTCCCCAGCTCAGCCACAGCACGTAGCCTCTGGCTGAGATGCTGCCCTCCCTCACCTGGTTCAGATCCTTCCCTTCTTGCTCCAAGAACCACATCACCGTGAGCAACTCCCACCGCTGGGACGAAGATACCTGTCCTTGCACGGTGTACCACGCTGGGAGCACCACCTCTGATCCTTCTACTGCCTTCAACCTGGTGAGGCCAGAGGGCACGTGGAGCTCCAGCTGGGCCTGTGAGGGGGACGCTGAGGACAAGAGCACAGAGGCATGAGCTCGGAGGACTGGCTCCTGGCTCCTCCGCCTAAGGATCTTGCCCAGCGCAGAGGGAGGAGAGGACGACCCACCAGGGTCCCACCTCTGTAGGCCTCGAGCATTGCCCAGGGCCTGCTGACCTAGTGTCCTGCTTTGATCAGAACGTATTCTCCGTCATCTCGGCCTGCCTGTGGGTTCCTAGCAGGGGTAGGGATCAATTTCTGTGCATTTATTTGTATCCAGACGAGCAGATTTCAGAGCACCAAGAAGAGGGGGCCGATTTCCAGGGGAGGGGAGAGGAAGATCTCTAAGAGTAAGGGCATGTTGAATACTTTTAAGCTGCACTCTACGGAGCCTACTTGCTCCCTCAGTTTCCCCCGAGAGGGAGCCAAGAGGGCGTAGCGGCGCTGGTCAGGATCGCCAGCGTGCCCCGCTCCTGCTTCTCAACCCGACGGGCGGAGGGGGTTGGGAGGCCGCCGGATTAGCGATTAACCCGCGGCTTCTTCTGAACTAACAGCTCCGAGCGAGAGACCGGAGCCGCCCAGCGCTCCAGCTGACCGACTGACGGCCGCACTCCCCCGCCTCCCGCTCCGTCCCGACCCAGGGCCTGCGGAGAGTGGGGACCCAGAAAGGGGCCCTTTGGGGGGTCCAGGCGATCTGGGAGGGTCCTATGAGGTCGCAGGAAATCACCGGCAGAACTGGAACACGAACGAAGGCCCCCTGGCAGCCAAGTACAAATCTACGTGTGTTTGGCCTTCGGGAGGTGGACTGGGGTGTCGGTTTCGAGGAGAGGACAGTGGAACCAGTGCTTGCTGATGACGTCCAGAAACATTCACTTTTTGCCCTTCAGAGAGGCAATGGAGCAGCGGAATCCTAAGCCCTTGGGAGGAATAACCTTGGGCTTGGACCCGCCAGGCCCCAGGAGGCTAGCCACCGTCGCCCCTGGCCTCGGCACTCTGAGTCTGAGACGCCACCTCCGCGTGATGACCAGGCGGCCAAGGCGCGGACAGAGGCCGCACGCAGGCCGGGCTTTCCGCCCTCCTGGAGCCGGGCTGCAGGCCCCTAAGGGCCCCGGCGCGGATCCGGCCAGGATGCGAGCCACCCCCACGGCTTTCCGCCTGCGCGTCTTTCCAGAACCCCCACCCCTATTCCTTGGCCTTCTCGGCACCCCCCTATCCATTTCCTGGCGGGTCCCTGCGGGCCGGGCAGGAAATTTGTGCCCGGTGATAAGCCAGAAGACAATGACCGGGGCGCCGCTGGACCGGAGGCTCTACAGGAGAAAACAAACTCTGCCTCAAGGAGCCCGACTCCCCCCTGGGGACCGGGGCGGACCTGGCCCGCACGCGGGTCTCGGGAGGCCGGGACGACAAGAGGCCTGCGGGCGGTGCCGGATCTCCCCCGGCCTTTCTGCAGCGCACTCCCGAGAGGCCGCAAACAGTTCCCGTCGGGAAACCTGCCTGGGGCCCGGGAGACGCGCGAGCTTCCTTCGCCGCAGGTGCCCCCGGCGACCTCCCCCAGGTCCTGCATTGACTTTTTCACTGCGAAAGGTGGCGGCTGTAAAAGAGCTAGTGATGGACACACTGGGGTCTGCGCGAATGCTCCCTGTCCTACGCCCCAGTGGGAAACTAAGAGCTGAAACTAGGACACCCTAAGGCCTGGGTGTCCGCGGCAGCAGAAGCCCCTTTTCACTGGCAGGGTTCGTGGTACCACAGGCAGAGGACAACCGAGTGTCTGGGTCCGAGTGAAGGACACAGGAACAGCCCAAGAAAGGGACCCTTCTGGCCCACTCCGAGACCAAAGTGATGGGCCGGCAAGGCCCAAAGGAGCACACAAAAAATGGGCCTGCTCCCTGAGGCTACTATTTTTAGTCTCCTTTTCTCTGAGAAACTCCCCCCGCGGGCTTCTCACGCCCCAGGGGCAGCAGCGCAGGGCCACCGAGGAGCCCGGAGCTGCCGGGCCTCCCCGACAGCCCAGAGCAGCGGAGTCCAGCAGAGCTGGTGCCTGCCCCCAGCGCCCTGGGCCCCAGTGCCAGTTAACTCTTGAGGGGCTGGTGGAGGTCAGCAACCCCCTGGGCCGCCTGGTGGGGACGTTGAGCCTGGGCTGTCCTTGTGAAAACTGAGGGCCAGAGCTAGGATAGGAAGAGGAGAAGTTGCAGGAGAGGTGCAGACGCTGCCCAAGCAAAGAACTGGGACTTTTCTCCCTTGCTTGGCAAAAGCCCCAGCAGAGAGATGGGGGAGTTGGGGATAGAATGCAGAAGGGAGAGGGGTGCTGAGGTTGCCATTGGGAGAAGGCCGCCAAGAACTGAAGGGATCCGGAGCAGGCCCACCAAGCCTACAGGGACAGAAATCTGTCCAGGCTTTGGTGTGGCAGGTGGGCTGCTCGGAGTCCTCTTTGTCTAGGGACCCTAATCACTTCATGCCCCAACACCCTTGCAGAGGGTCACGCTAAAGGGGGCATGGGTTAGAGTTAGCTGGTCCCTGTCTCTGTCTCCATCACTGTGGATGAATTTCACTCTGTCTCTCTGTATCTGTGACTTCTAACCTGAGTGAAATGAGTTAAATTTGACCTTGACAAACTCACCCTTCACCCTTCTGGAGATCCTTGAAAAGAGATGGCAAGACAGCCCCAGAGGAAGACGCTTATAATGGGTTTAGTTCTTGCTGGGCCTTTACTCTCCAGATGTCACAACGGACCATCCCCAGCTCCTGAGAGCTCCTGGAAGCCTCCAACACTCCTTGAGCACTTGCTCCAAGGAAGCGCCCTTCTTCTCTGACTCTTTGAGGAAACTTCTCTCTATTTCCTTTGTCCGTTTGGCTCTGGGAACCAATGGGGGTGGTGGACCTCATTGGGGGGGGTCACAATTCTGCTCCTTTAGGCATTCTAACCCCTCCCCCATTTCCTGTGTCCCAAGTGACCTCACGGTCAAACTTTTGGGGCACCTCCCTTTATTCCCAAGGCAGGAAGCTGGAGGGGGGTAGAGGGAGGATCTGGGCTGGGGAATTGATGTGAAGTGCGTTTGCCAAGCCTGGGATCCAGGGGATTCCTGGGGTTCTTACATATCAGCTCCTGTGTGGAGTGGGGGACCTGAGGGGGCTGGAGTTAAGTCCTTAAGCTCTTTAGCCTGTGTCTCATCTAGCCGCTCAGCTCATCTGGCCCTGCTGGGTGGAGGTGGGGAGTGCTGGTGAGGAATGGTTCGCACAACTCACAGAGAGAGGTCTACCCACATAGATGCCCTGACCCTCTCTCCAACCAGGCAGAGTCCACACCCATAGTGGTAGCTGTCCGGACAGAGCGGAGATAGAAGTCAACCCCAGCCAGTGATGCCCTGGGAGGGTAGAGGGAGGAGGGAGTGTGGGGGGAGGAGGGCAAGAGTCAGAGGGGGGTGGCCCCATCCATCCAGTTCCTTCGTCAGTGCCCAAGACCACCTCCCTCAGGGTCGGATTCATCCCATTACCCATCTCAAGTTCCCTCCCGGGGCACGTTTCACTCACCGAGGGTACTCAGCCCCAGGAACAAAAACCGCAGCAAGCTGGTCGCAGGGGGCCTGGGCAGGGAAACCATGGCACTCCCTGGCCCCGACGAAGTAAGGGGCGCCGGCTCCGGGACACACCGAGCGACAGGTGCTGAGGCGGGTAGGCAGCTGGGGCGGACGCAGGAGCCGGGCCACTGACACCGAGGGCGGCTCTAGCCAGAATCTGTGCGCGTGTGTCCCGCCGGCGGGGTGGGGACCGACGGGGACAAGGGGGGCGGGGCGTACGAGGGGGCGGAGAGGTCGCGGTCTTCCCGGGCGGGGCGTGCGGGTGACCCGCCACCGGGGGGGGGGGGGGGGGCGGGGCGGCTCCCGCGCTCCGACGGCCGGATCTCGCGGCCTCCACCCTGGCAGGACGCAGGGTGGGGTCCGGTAAGTCTCGGTGCCCCCACAGCCGGCCGGAGGGCCAGGGGAAAAGGGAAGGGACCTGAACTCCCACAGTGGGGCCATACCCTTCCCCCTCCGCCGCCGGGGTGAGGGGAAGACGGGGAACCGAGGGAGGTTTGGGGGACTCTCCGACGTCCAGGAGCCGCCCGCACCCTGACACCTGAGCCGGCCGAGACTCTGGCCACCGCTCCGAGCTTGGGGGTACCGCGTCCTCTGCCTAAGCCGGGCGGCCTTCCTGATGGAGGAAAAGGGGGGCTGCGTTGTCCCGGAGCCACTGGGCTTCCGCAGGTTGTGGGGCGGAGCGGCGGGAGGGGGCCCGGTTCTCCGGAACCGGACGGGGAAGAGATGCGGCCCGGCCCGCCTCCGCCCAGCCCCGCAGGGGCCCCCGCTGACTGCTCCGGGGAAGGCCCGGAGCCGCGCCGGCCGGGGCGTGCGGGGACCGTCGGCACCTGCGGGCGCCGGAGAGGGGCTCTCAGCACGTCCTCGGAAACTCCCTAAAACCCAGGCTCCAGGTCACTGGGTCTTGTGCCTCAGCTCCCGAACAGGGAAAGGACCGGCTCAAGGAAGCCCCAGGAGCTAAGCAGGAAACTGAGGCAACAGGAGCCCGGCTCCCAGCGAAAAGAACGGCTTATGGGCCTTATGCTGATTGGGGAGGTGGGGGCGGCGGTGGGAAGGTAGGCCCGACAAAGCCCCCCGTTTCTTTATCCCCGCATCTTCGCTGCCCCCCATCCGTCGTCAGGCCGGTTCTGATCGTTTAATTCCCGGGACCAGCTCTCGTTCGCTGTGAATTTAATTTAACCGTCTCCCCCACGCCCCCCCACCTCCAGTTGGTCCAAAGGCACCTCTGCGCCCTCTGGCGGCCGCAGCTCCCCCACAGCCGGGCTCGCACCTGTTCTTGCTTCTCAGGCCAACAGCCCAAATACAGATGCTTCAAACATTGGGGCACAGCTTAACCACTTAGCAAAGGTCACCGGCGGCAGAAAGCATAACAACAAATTCTTGGCGCTGCCTGCTCTGGGTGGCAGTTGGCTGGGAAGAAAAGCAGCCAGGCCTCCGATTCCATTTATTCCACACAGTCCCGCTCTGTTTTAACACCGGGTGTGGTCCGGGTGCCTGCGTGAAACGTCTTTTTCTACAGAGTTGCCCCACACACCCTCTCGGATGCCTCTGCCTAGTGCGACTTGCCTGACTGCTCTTCAAATACCTGCCATGCAGTGGCTTCGAGAAATGCCTATGCAAACACTAGACCGCTCATGCAACCCTGGAATCCAATAGTTGGCAGCTGAGAGGCAGCAAAGGCAACAGAAACAGATAACTGCTAATCTCATACCTTACGCAAGGACCTGCAAACTTGGATTGTCAAGGAGAGAGAGAGGGGGTGTGTGTGTGTGTGTACTTGGGGGCTGTTGGTTTAGTTTTTCTATTCTGTCACACTCAAATTTTCCTTTAGTTTACGCTGCAAACCACCTCCTGTAAACATCCCTCCTTCATTTCCAGACTAGGGTGAAGTTACCCCAAATTGGTAACTCCTTCCAAGAAAGGTAGCACAAAGTCTCTTGGTTGTATCCCAGGAACGCCGAAGCATCTAATTACATGGGCTGTGCTTACTCCTACCAAGGGCTATATATTCACTCTCTGTACACGCACGCGCACACGCGCGCGCACACACACACACGCACACAGTTTTCTCACTCTCTGTAGCTAACTTCTTTGGAAAGTAGATCCCAAATAACATCTTCTCCATGTAACACAGGGGCCATCCCGTTAGGACTCTTTCACTGCCCTTACCCCAACCAAAAGATCTCCCATTCTAACTCCTATTCCAACCACTTCTTTCCACTGACCCCGCGTCAGTCAAAGTGACAGAAATTAGCAGAGCAGCTCCGTTCCTTTCTGAAAGTTTTTGCCAGAATGCCTTTTAGGATGAACACTGCTGTCTACTCTTGTGTAAAATGAGAATGTTAGCAGATAACCCGTGAGTGGCCTGGAGACTGCTTCCACAAACGGATTGAATGAGAGAGCCAAGTTCATGGCTTCCTACGTTAGGACACATGCAAGTCACTAGTGTTTCTTCCAATCGTACTTCATCTCATTTCTCAAAACATGAACATAGTGTCTCCATCCCCCTTGACTCAGTTCTAAGGCTTCATTAAGGTCCATGTTTTATCTTTAATAATGCTCAAATTAGTTACATGATACCCTGCTACCCTCTCTTCAAGATTGTTCTGGCCAAAGAAACTGGATATTCAGTTATCAGCAAGCTGCTTTCTTTCCTTTCCAAGCTTCCATCTCCCAGTGCTGTTTTGTCCTCTTGCCCCTATCGCTCACTCATCCCAAGCCGAGTGGTAAAAACACACTGGTTCTTGGATCCAGCCAGCCTTGGTCCTCTTCTCCATGCTGCTCACGGTGCTCTAGTAATGCCCCCTTCTCAGTAATGTTGGGTAGATCTGAAATACCCTCAGTAAATGGTCCCCCAGCTTAAGCAACTCAACAGCAACAGAAAGCAGGATAGAAAAAAAAATGCATGAAGCATGTTGGTTTTGGGGTTGGTTGGTGGCAAAGTTTGGGGGATGCCATATTCTACTCCTGGTAATGCTTTTTCCTGCAGCACTTATCACTGAATGTTAAGAAATTACTGCTAAAAGATGGTCAATGGAGCCTCAGCCTTTAGGTCTGTAATTCTAAGTTCCAAAGAAGAGCAAAGTCATGAGAATTTCCTAGGGCCCATACCTGTCAACTGTGCCCAGAGAGAAGAGGTGCTACACTTAAATTCCAAGAATATTTATACTCTCCCTGAACTAGCATCCACTTATATTTTTGTTTGTTTGTTTTATTAAGTAAGCTCTACACCCAATGTGGAGCGTGAACTCACAACCCTGAGATCGAGAGTCACATGCTCTACCAAGTGAGCCAGCCAGGGTCCCCAACTAGCATCCATTTTTAGCAGCTCATATCAGAAAACAGCCAACTCCTTAAACTTAGACTAAAATACGTTAAATAAGACATTAATAAAAGTCATCCCATTGATTATAAGCTCTCTAGCCATCGAAAAATAAGTATCAATCAACCAAGAGGTATCAGGATGAGAAAATCACTGATTTAAGGCCATTCGGGTTGTAGGAAGAAGACTATTTTTTTTTTATCAATATGCAATTTTATCTTCAATACTACAAAAAAAGTGGGCGAAATTATAGCTCTTACCTGGATTTGCAGTCCATCTAAAGGAGAGCACCTGAGACATGTTGGGGGAATCACTGAAGATACACCATCAAGCTAACAAGTCCGGGCCATGAGACCAAAGTGATCTTTGCCTGCCCTTCCAGTAAACTAGTTGTTAGCCAAGAGCGCTAACCTCTAAGTGGAGTGTTTGTTAGTTGATGCCAAGAAATCCCTGAAAGGTCTAAATGGGATAGCTGCCTTCCTAATGGACAGATAGGAAGCTTTATTGTGGATCACTTAAAAAAAAGTTTTTGGATGTTTCTGTTATATTTTCTGTTTTATAAACAGCATGATGACAATAATTCCCCACTTACACTCTTTGAGAGAGTGGCCCCTGCCAACTGAGCATTAAGATGAAGAATGAGAATCTCTTGCAAATTCACGTACGTAGGGTCAGAAGGAATATCCCATTTTTCAAGAAGAAATACAAAATGCAACATCCGGTGACTTTGGTGCCCTGGCAAATAATGACATTGGTCAGCGGGATGCAGAGAGTGAAGATATCCTGCTCCCTTTGTTCTGTACGTTGTGAGCAGCAGAGTCTGCATAGGGCATACCACCGGTGTGCCTATGCCCTGCTACAAAAAAGCTCAAACAGTGCTCCAAGAGGCCAAGAATTACTTTAATAATTTTTTTTTAAAAAGTTCAAATGGCAACACAACCGTAAAGTTGGTACATCACAGAAACAAAGGTCTTTGCAGGCAACACTGATTGGGAATAGCAAAACACTTGGCTGGTGAAAAAAATGAAACTCTAAATTATATACAATAGTAGCTAAGGGTGATACTGAAAAACAGTCTTATTTACTGTGACTCGCGATTTAACTTGCCATTATCTATTGCTTATTTATTCAGGGCTGTAAATAATACTTATATAGAGACATAGAGATGTGTAAAAATGAAACATTGTGAAAAAAATACAATTTTTCAATTTCATATGAAACTCAAAGTATAAGTTTTGTCCAATATGGAATGTACCTACATTTGTTTATATTAGGGCTCTAAAATCCATTTAAAAATTGTCTTTTTGTTTTTAAAAAAAGAACAGCTGACCCACCATGCAAGTTCGCTGTGTATCTTGTTTGCTCAAAATGAGCATTTTCAGGTGAGGTCTGTTTTTTCTGCCCAAAGTCTGGTATAATTCGGTTGAAGTTGTACTGGCCCGACTGTGGAAAGAGTTTCCGTGAAGAGTCTGATGGCAGCATCTGGATAAGGGGGCAGTCTCAGGAATGCAGAGTGGGTAGAGAAGAGGGAGGTAAGAGCCCAAATCCTTATGAAGGATGACGTTCAGTTGTTAAATTTTAAGGGGTATCCAATGGCTTTTTCCAGGCACTCAACTAAAGAGCCGGCGGAAAGAAAATCCCTCTCTACTTCTACGAATTTGATATAGATAGATTTGGGGGAGACTCCGGGATCCACAATACAGTTCTGGGACAAAAACCCATTAATACCAACCCAATCTTTGCTGAAGGTTTTGGTATTTGCTTGGAAATGTAAAAATAAGCATTGCTGGAGAGTCCTGACCTCAGCAATCCCGAGGTAGCAATAGATTATTCGGGTGGGTTCGATTTCCACCTGTAACGAGGCTTGCGCCGAGAGGGTCTCCAAGTCAACCCGGCCCTCCTTTCCTGGGTCCAGAGAATGTCGCTCCAGGTGTGGCGAGGGGGGCCTCTCCATACATTCTTCGTAGCCAATGGCATAAAGGCCTGGACTTTTGGGAATGCCTCCCGGTAATAAATACTGAACCACGTTCCCCCCAGTTGGTTTGGAGTGGGCAATGGGTATCCAGTCAATTTCCATGTGCAGCTCCAGGCAGCGAGCTTCACTAATGGTGATCTCTAAAAACTTGTAGTAAACATTTTTCCAGTTCATTTTCTGCACGCGGGTCATAATGATCCGTCCCTCGGGCTTCTCGGAGTTGAAGTATTCCCGCAGTCGCTTGCCAAGGGGCACCTGGGAGCTGATCTCAGCATAATGGTAACGAATATCCTCTTTCCAACGGGTGTTATAACCAATTCCAAAAATGGCCAGTTTGTTAGAAAGATGAAGCCTTGAAAAGTCCGTCCAGCTCTGAAACAGTTCCCATTTCAATTGTACTGATTCCAAAATCTGTACGATATTTTGCATGATGTCTCTCTTCCTAGAAAGGGAAATACAAAGTCAAATTCTTCAGGTGTCTAGCTCAGCACGGTGCACCAGCACTTTCTGCAATGATGCAAATGTTCTAATCTGTGCTGTCCAATATGGTGGCCATTAGCACTTAAGATGTGATCAGTGTGAGTGACATATGAAATTTTTAGTCATAATTTGAAATTATGTTTAAATAGCCATGTTGGGGCGCCTGGGTGGCTCAGGCATTAAGCATCTGCCTTCGGCTCAGGTCACGATCCCAGAGTTCTGGGAACAAGCCCAGTATTGGGCTCCTTACTCAGCAGGAAGCCTGCTTCTCTCTCTGCCCACTCCCCCTTCTAGTGCTCCCTCTATCGCAGTCTCTTTCTCTGTCAAATAAATAAATAAAATCGTATAAATAAATAAATAATTAATAAATAGCCACATGTGACTAGTGGCTACCATACTGGACAGTGCAGGCCAAGATGAACATAGTATTAAAATCTGAGAAACCCTCTTTCCTAGGAAATTTCTAGCAATTAATGATAAACTGCTTTCCATTACTTCTATAGCCTGGCTATGTTAAACTTAGTAACTATTGATATGTAAGCCCCCGGGGTTTCAGAAACCCAAATCAAGAATTTAACATTTTTTAATTTATTAATTAATTCCAGTATAGTGAACACACAGTGTTATATTGGTACAATCCTGGGACTCAACACTTCCACATAACACCCAGTGCTCCTCACGACAGGTGCACTCCTTCATCCCCGGCCCCCATTTCCCCCTCTGGGAGTCATCAGTTTGTTCTCTGTAGTTAAAGAGTCTGTTTCTTGCTTTGTCTCTCTCTTTTCCCTTTGCTTGTTTTGATTCTTAAATTCCACAGATGAGTGAAATCATATGGTATCTGTCTTTCTCTGGCTGGTTTATAAAGTGGCTATCATAATGCAAAGAATGGCTTTCCAATCTAAGTATCAAAGGCAGGCAAAGGATGCTCTATTCAAAATGGCATCCTGCATCACTTAAAATAACGAAGAGCTTAATTTCTAACCTGGAAGTTCTTAGAGTTCAGTAATTTTGGCCCATACGTGGTTGCTGTAGGAAATGCACAACCAATTATGTCTAATGGCCTGATGCAGAAACAAAACGATATTTTCTTCCAGTTGTCTGAAACTCATACTACTCCCAAATGTCGAAGAATTGTCAGTTAAGCACAGAATTAAGATCTGAGAATTCAGATGGAAAAAGTCTACATCAAGCTTAGAAGGGAAAAATGAATGAATGGGGACTACTGTAGAAAACATTTTCTAAAGGGAAGCAAAAGTATAGAAATTATTTCAATTTGGATTTGGAGAGTTAACAGAGTAAGGCTGAACGTGCTGGGAAGTTTTTGTTTCAAATGCTGCTTAACTCCTAAAATCTTAACTGATACTTTATGATAATTCATGCACTATATATGAGCATATACAATTACAAGTTTGTTTCTCAGGTATGGCAAAGACTTTGAAAGATGGAAGTCTGTTAATTGTTAACTTGGTAATAATCCATTACAGTCTACATCGGTCATAGGCTTAAGCTACAAAAATACTCAATGACCACCCTTATGTACGATCGAACGCAGGCAAAGAGAAGAGGGTGTACAGCTTCTTGGAAGGAGACAATGCTTGAAAGTTTCCTATTAAATCCTTGTATCTTCTAGGGGAAGAGTTTGGGGAACAAACTGGGGAACCTCCCACGTACTCATTCTCAGTCTGTCCTCTTACTCTCTTTGGCTTTCTCTGCAAGATGACAAAATGCTAAGATTTGTCGCCTGCTGCTTCTCGAAGCCAGAGACTGCCCTAGACTTATCTTCCACTCTTAGTTTGTCATGGAAATTCTCAAGTATTGGAGTGGCCATCTCGATAAAATCACTGCATTGCTGGAGAACTGTTCCTTCTCAGAGTACACAAAGGCACTCAGTGATCATTCATATTCAGCTTGGTGCTCAGGAGGTAAAGGTATAGGACCGTGTTTCTGCATGAATGCTGAAAGAAAAGCTCTCTTTTACAGCCACCATCCCTCCTTGTCCTGTTTTGAAATGCTACAATGATCTCAAGGACCAGGCTAAGGAGTTGGGATGGAGGGCAGAGATTTTCATCGATTCTGCTCACTGATCAACATCCCAGTGCCTGACATGAAGTAGACACTTGGTAAATAACTGTCAACTAAATGAGCAGGTTAGGTGACTCCACTTTATGGATGAAGGATGGTATATATACCATCCTTCATCCATAAAATATATATATATATATTTTTTTAAGATTTTTTTTAAAGATTTTTTTTTTTTAAAGATTATTTACTTATGCATTTGACACAGAGAGAGACAGAGAGAGAAAGCCCAAGCAAGGGGAGCAGCAGGCACAGGGGGAGGGAGAAGCAGGCTCCCCAAGGATCAGGGAGCCTGACACGGGGCTCGATCCCAGGACCCCAGAATCATGACCTGAGCCAAAGGCAGTTGCTTAACCAACTGAGCCACCCAGGCGCCCCGAAGGTTGGTACGTTTTAACTACAGGCTATGCCCGCTATCTTAGGCTCATCCCACTTATACTTAGAGGGAGAAAAACATACCCAATGCCCAGATGAAGTTATTTTATTCAGCATTGTCTTAGCCTTAAATCATCCATAAGGAATAGTTCTGAGGAAACTTGCACTGGAAAATAAATGGCCTATTAGGAACCACTTTAAAGCTTCTCACTGTGTGAGCTAAAACCTGGAGCAGAGGCAGCAAAGTGGTCCGTTTCTACGGAACCTGCTGATCTGATGTCAGCCTGGAGATCCCTGGGCCTAAGACTCATCACGTTTTCAAAACTACGGAGCACAGTAAAAATGAGACCCGGTTATTTAAATGGTTCCAGAGAAGGGTCTATTTTAGTTCCCGATTTCTGAAATTCCAACCACAGGAAAAGTGCAGATGGTAGGGACACCCATTCTGGGAAGTCTGAGTTTATCTCCAGTTAGGTCACCTGGGCCTCTCCTCAAGGTCCCAAGCCGTTGAAAGGGAGAGACGGGACATTTTAGTAAAGGAGAGACGATGGCCTTTTTGGAGACTCGGGGCCTGAAGGGATGGACTAGTAATGATGCATTTTTAAAAAATATTCATCATCAGAGTTTCCCTTCCTTTGGGACATTCTGATGTCCCAACTGGAAAACAGACCTACTTCCTGAAAAGAAACAGCCTCAAGCTTACTGACTTGAGTCATAAACTTCTTTGTTGAGGCGTGGGGAGTGCTTATAATTTTGAGAAATAATTCTTGATCCCTAAACTTTCACCCTCTCCCCCGACACAGGAGCAGCCGATACTGGGAATTCTTTTGTTCTACAGATACTCTGAAAAAGACGGGAGCATTTGCAAAGTGGGTGGTAGTAGCGGTGGTTGGCTCAGTGAAAACAAGTTTCCTTTTTATATCGCTTGTTGCTTATCACAGCTCTTTCCATCTCGCCTGTTCCCCCTTTGTCCACCGTCCCCTCAAACATCAAGCTCACATACGCACAATGAAGTACAGAAGGAAAAAAATGGGTGCTATCAGGGCTTCCGGATGACCAGATTGGGAAAAAAAATGGCGTTCCTCTACTTTCCCCCTAAATTGATCTTTTAATATATTTCATAGACTTAGTGAGGGACTTCCTTAAAGTTAATTAAAAGAACCACAGGGACGCCTGGGTGGCTCAGCCATTAAGCGTCTGCCTTCGGCTCAGGTCATGATCCCAGGGTCCTGGGATCGAGCCCCACATCAGGCTGCTTGCTCAGCGGGAAGCCTGCTTCTCCCTCTCCCACTCCCCTTGCTTGTGTTCCCTCTCTTGCTGTCTCTCTCTCTGTCAAATAAATAAATAAAATCTTTGAAAATAAATAAATAAAAGAACTACAAACATAGCATCACTGAAACTCAGAGTCCTGTGGTCTCCTTACAGAAGAGAGAACTGAACTCAGGTGACGTAGCCAGCAGAAGGACCCCAGCCCGGGATTCCATCTTTCGTCTGTCAATGTCTTTCTTTTCCAAACGGATAAAAAGGCCACCTAGAAGCTTGCTTCTTGATCCCCGCAGCGGAATGGCATGCAAGTACCCCTCTGGCCTTTCTGGCATCGCAGCCAACCCCAGATTAACTCAGGGCCCTGCGAGTCATCTCTGTACCGTAATGAAACACCTACATAGCCACATTTGAGTACAGGCAAACACCATCAACACACTTGTTTTTGTGTTAACACATTTATTTCTTCATATCGTATACAAAATTCTCAATGTAGATGAACTACTGGCAAACGTAAGCGAAACAGATGAGACACTGTGAATACAACTGCTCCCTCAATGGTATGGCTGTATTTTCCATACATGTCTAATGACAGCAGTGACTTTCTACATCTTTCCAACAGTCATTAAATTTAGGTATTTAGTATACTTAGTAGGTATTTAGTATACTTTGTAGAAAGAAGCATCTACTTACTGTGCCTCTTCAGAAGACTCTTGTTTTATTTTTAATGTTCTCTTTGTGACAGGTATTTCATCTGAAAAGCAAGGTTTTTGAAACAAATTATATTTTTCTAAGTAGCATACATTTAGGTAGAGAAGTCACTGTGTTTACTGTTCATTTCATACTTTCCAATGCAAGGCTGTAATTCTAGTGTCAAACACTGTCCAATGCCAGATTTATAAATATAACTCTTATATAATGAGATGCATACATTTATATGCAAGATCAGAAACCAGCCCTACAAGTATAAAATTCTTCAAGGTCACCAGTGGATTTCTAGCTAGGAGCTTAAAGCTTAATTTCATGGCAAACATGATTTTTAAAGGAACGAGAATGAAAAATGATACTCTCCTACTCGGATTTTCTATGTAGGTTTTACAGAGCAATTATTCCCCCAATATCACAATCAATATATTCTGCATGTTATTTTTTCCCAAAGGTTTGGGTGGAACTTAACTCTCTAGGGCAAAACCCGAGTAATGGGATGCCAAAGCAATTTAGACCTTATTACCGTTTAGAAATTAAAGAGTAGCGATCACTTGGCATCGGCCCTTTTTAGTCTCCCAATCTTTAAGTTTCTCACATTGTGTTAATCTTATAGCTTTATAGCCTCTTTCTTCTCTCCTTTTCCCTTTCAATATTTGAGATATTAAAAAAATATAGCATTTGTAAGAGATATTAGCCTTTAATCCTTTTTCTTTTGAAATTAGCATTTCTCTATCATCAGGAATTCTGTAACACCGGGCCTGTGGACTTTTACAGTGAGCTAAGGAAGCACGTTTACAGTGCCAATCCTACTTATGCTTCCTTGGAGGCTGTCTGAGCAGCTCACTGGGGAGTCAGAACATTTACTTAGAAGTGAACACTCATCACATAACTTGTTACTGAAGCACACTGCCTGCACCAGAAACTGGGTTCGGACTTCCAAATTATGAAAGCCCCAAACTGGAGCATTTGTTGCAAAAACAAACAAAAACAACTACATATACCTCTTTTTCAATTAGGCCATCCTAATTTGAAATCGATGGCCAAGAGTTTTGTTTTCCATTTTTAATGCTAATCTAAATCATTCCAGCTACTGCTCGGATGGGATCCTTAGTGAATTCTGAAGGAATATGATCACTGATAAAATTAAAACATCAGCTCTTTTCAATATAAACTGAGGCTTCTTTTGTTGTTGTTGTTGTTCAGACTAGAGTCTGGCTGGGGACCTTTTCCAATTCATAAACAGAAAAGTATTTGGCATAAAGCAAGGAAAAGATAGTCATGTCCAGAGAAGTTGCACCAAGAGTTAACACTCCTGGCAACTGTCTTAGAATTCAGGAGGTGCAGGATATTTTAAATTGCATAGGATTTCACTTGTCCCTGATTAGAAGTTCTGCATCTTTAGGAATTTTGTTCGTAGCCGCATCCAAATGACTCACACCAAGCTCTAGCTGGCAATTTAGGGCCAAAACAACGATGCCCACGTTGCCCCAAGGAGGCTAGCCATGTGCCTCGTGTGGACAGTGGGAGCAGCACCAGAGGCTAGGACAGCGACTAAGGGTGGGTGCACATATGAAGGGGTACATACACACAGACACACATGCGCGCGTGCGCATGTGCACGCGCACATACGTTAAACATCATATGTATTGGCTTTCTTACCCAATTCCTGATCTGTTGGATAGCCATGGAGATCCTGACTGTGGTTTCCCCAGTCCTCCTGTGAATACTCCTCCATAGTGCTGCCATCTGACTCCAGCTCCTGGTACAAGCCACTACTGTTAATAAGTACAGGCTGGCAGGGCTGAGCATCCCATCCTCCCTGACCAAACACCTGTTCCAACTGTTCAAATGTGTAACTGCTCTTTCTTTTCCCAACACCATGTTCTTTCACCCGACTGTAACACCTGCGAAGGGTCTAAGACACAAAGTCTTTTGTTATTCCTTTAAAGCTGTACTTCCTCTTCCAGGTACGGACCACAGATATTAATTACTATTAGACAGACACAGACAGACAAACATAGACACATTGTTACAGGAATGCTAGATTTCAAATTCATTATTATATTAGAAAAAAAAACTAATTTAGCATTTACTCAAACATGTTATAATTCAAACAATTATTTTGCAATTAATCATCCATTAAACAACAAGAAACATTACAACATTATTGCATGTACCCCATACATATATTTTTATACCCCCACCCCCCCTTTAAAAAGAATAAGAAAAAAAAAAAAGAAAAAGAAAACAAGAAATACCAGCCAGCCAATAGGATGCACACCTGCCACAGAAGAGAAAAGAGCTGCTATTGTGCCCAGAATTTGGAAAAAGTGAGGGAAGGGAGGACAGAAAGAAGAATTTCCCAAAGCAAAGAATATAACCTTCCTTACTCCTAAGAAGGAAAACAGGGTCAAAACAATTGTCTAAATGAATCAGCTAGTAAAACATATTACTTACGAAGTCCACAGTCCTTAACTAACTTACTCTACCTTTAGGGAGGTTGGCAAAATTTGAAAGAGGTCAAACTGATTATGCTACAGATCCCCAGTCTCAAACACCAACCATCCAGAAACAATACACTCATTCCTACATCAAAAGATTAGCCAGTACTCATCAATGCAACCAACACAAACTGCCAGCTAAAACCAACAAAGGAGGCCAATAATTTCCTTTTTGGGGGGGGGGCGGGGGTGGAAGTGAGGTGGACGGGGTATCATTTTACTTCCTTCTCTGCCTTGTGCCACACAGCAAATAAAAAATCACTACGTGAGTCCACAGAGAAAACCCGGACGATTTTATTATCTTGCACAACCCTTCCATTTTCTTCATGGTCTTCCAATGCATACTTCCGATCATTAGCCCTGTTTCCTTAACTCTGTCTTACATGACGTTTTAAAGGATAAATCAAGGACTCAGTCCCAGCATCCACATTTAGTTCAGTGCTATCCAGTGTCTATCCCATCTCTGCTGCTTTTGTTCCTTCGAACCTCCCTTCTCCTTGACTGGATTTCACTCAGAATTTTCTTGAAAGAGACAAGACCCTTTTACCCTGATGGCTCTCAAATACTTTCTGACTCAACTCTACAAAACCTGTTCACCTCAGACTTCATGTATACGTGTTAGCCAGATTGTAGGTTTCTTTTAAATGTGAGATTACTTTCCATAAGCCAATATATCACATATTCTCACCAAACTGAAACAACTCTTAATAATCTTTACAGAACCTCCATGAAAGTTCCGCATCTTTAAATCACAGTTGACAAAAGACAAGACACCGTCAAATACTTTGCAGATCTGTCCTTTGAGACCAGAAATCCAGATGGGCAAAAGGAATAATCAAAGCAGGACACACAGGATGATCTTACTCAGACATAAACAGAGCAGTGAGCAGTCTCCCCATCAGAAAACCAGCCAGCTTACCCCCTGCATAAACACCTGCCTCTCCCCACCTCTTTCTAGAGATCTCTTCTGGTGCCTCCAACGATGAGGTTTCTGATTAAAGAACTTAAAGAACTGACGTTTCTGATTAATACACTCTTTAAAAAAGTGTTCCCTCTCTTTCTCTTTGTAAAAGATAGTCACAACTACATAACAGAACTTTCTAGAAAAAAATCAGGCAGGAACTTGGGAAATGTGTCACAGGGCAACCCTTCCAATGGAAGGAGACAAATGCCTGCAGCAGATCTCATTTGACTTTCTATATACTCCCCTTTCCCAGTGCCCTCTGCCCTCCTTGCAGGGATTGGAATTTGAATTGCAAACATCTCCTGCCAATTTATTTTTATCTCACAATGTCTAGTTTCTGCCTCCAAGAACACCCCAACCGCTCTTTTCAACTCCTCCAAGGACCGTACATGGAGAGTCCCGGCCATGTCCCTTTCACCCTTCCAAGACCATAAATGGAGATGCCACCACTCACTCCTTACTGGCTGCCTAGAGAAAAGCATGCAGAAGAGCCCAGTGGGATCTGTCACTGAGGGTTATTTCAGAAGTCAAGGAATAAAACTGATGTTCCTTTGAAGAAAGGTGCCAGCCTTCTCAGGATGTGATACAGGCATAAAGCAAAGCCACCAATCATTGACTATATACATGATGGGAAACCACAGAAAAGATTGGCTTTCTCTGAAACCACCAAATTGAGCTTACAATTTTACTTGGCTTATGTAACTGTGAATAAGGAAACTAGTGATATCTAATGATTTTAGAGACTGAAGAGTAGTCAGGAGACATTCTATATTTCATCAAAAAAGGCTAAGAGATCTTGCCACCTCTTTCTTCATAGTTTACTTCTGTAATACACTTTAATTGTGTAATGTGCTGTTATGTAAAATATCTATCAGGGGCCTGCAGGAAAAATGTTTGGTAATTCCTAAATCCATACGATAGGAATTTGATATGTTGAAATAATGTTAAAAAGATTTCCAGATTGACTTTAACTCTCCCAAGACATAAGTACACATAAGAGGTACCTTCTGAGTTCAGTAAAAGATCCACAGATCCAAGGAGAGGCTGTTTGAATAGGGACACATCAACTAAGATAGAAAAAAAAAAAAAAGGTGAGAACTCAAACATGAACTTGACCACCACTACAGGAAACACTGGAGTTCAGTGGAACTGCAGGGACTTTAGAAATGGATAAAAGGAGCATATGGAGACCTTCCAATCAGAAAAAGTTACACTTCCCACTCTCTAAATGATGAACCAAAGCAGGCAATTAAATAACTGTGTGTCTGTGTCAACAGTCCTAAATAAGCCAACTTAAAAACCTACTCTAAATCTGAGATTAAGAGAATGCTCCAGAATCTAGGAAAAACAAAGTCTCACCTCCCATTTCAGACAGCCATGCCAAACCCAACAAGAATCTCAGTTTAGCTTTCTTGGAAGGCCATTTCCTACCCAACACAAATACCCACCTCACTGCCCTTCCTTCTTTCTTTAGCTCACTAGTCTTAGAAATGTATGGGAAATTAACCTCTAACATTTTTTTTTTTTTTAAATTATGATCTCGGGGAGGTGGTGGGGGCAGGGAAAGAATTTGCTTAAAATTATTAAAGACCAGTCTATTCACGATGGAGAAGAGTAACACTTTCCTTATTACTAGAAATTTCCTGGTAAATCAATATACAATCTCCCCTCTGGGGAAGAGGAGTGAGATAATACTGTATCTTGAACGAAGTCAGAGGGATAGAGGTCAGGAGGAGTCAAGAAAATCTGGAAAGAAGAACTAGAGGATAGGTAACAACTTGATCAGGTGGTCAAATCAGAAGAGTCTGGAGGTATTCGGTTTGGAAGAAACGCCAAGTGGTTAATGACTCCAACAGGAAAAGAACCAGAGAAAAAGCTTGAAAGATTGTCCCATTACCAAAGCAGGGAGGAAGTAAGACGGCTGACAACCAATAATGTATAGACAGAGGGAAAGTTTTGCCAAAGTTTAAGACTGGAGTGAAAGGAAATGAGAGAATAAAGATGACATTCATTGTGGATGAATGTAAGAAGGGTCTACAGGGGAGGGGGTGTGGGTAAACAAAGGCAGGAGTTCTAGATTGGCAGGATTGGGGGTTTAACGGCAGCAATGCAGAGAAAGACCCAGGGTTACAGTACACGTAACATTAAATACAGTGCACAATGCAGCTATCTTGCCAAAGTAAGTAAATCCAGTATTGGGTTGTATAAGCAGAGGAATCACATGTAAGCTATGAAGGTGGCTCTTCCTCTCTATTCAGCACCGGTGAGGCCACAGCTGGAGCACAGCATTCAGTTCTGGGCATCGAACCAGCTACAAGAGAGGGAAATTGTAGAGTTCAGAAAAGGGCAAATAAAATAATGAAAGGCTTGGAAAATAAGATCTATAAGTAGGGCCAGTGGTTTCCTCAAAGCCCTTCCTGACATCACACGAGCTACTTTGGGGGTAAAAAATAAGGTGTCTTTCACTTCCGTGTCCTCCAATTCCTCCTTTGACTTTCAGGAAGCGGGAGGAAGTGAATTCTTCCCTGCTATGGCAAAGCAGGAAGCAAACTAAATAATCGTATGGGCATATGTCAACCAATTCTGCTACTGGCTCAATAATTGTCTCAAAATTTGCCCCATTTCATACAATCATAAAATAATCACCATGACAAAACCACTGTTCTAACCGAACTGATGACAGGTGGGACAGGGTCTGTAATAAGGAGGAATGGAAATAAGGCATAATAGGCACATAAATGTGTTGTTTAGGAAACACTGGCACGATCCATCTAAGATGTCGGATGAAAAACAAAGTCAAACTGCGAGGCAGGACAGTTTAGTTGTAATAGCAGGAAACAATGTTATAAGAAAACACAAGCAGTGAAACAGATTTTCAAATGTAGTTGTGGAACTGGGAACACTAGAAATGGATTACATAGTTGATCTTAACCCTCTGGCAACTAAATAGGATAAATCTGAGATGTTTTAAACCCAAATGGTTACATAAAGAATATACTTATTTGCAGTCAGAGTCTTAAAAATCACATTTTTGACAAATACAAAAGATAGGGGAAATCATCCTGGTGGCAAATCGCCAAACTAATCATTTATAAAAGTGTTAAAAACAATACCTCAGCCTAAGCACACAGGAGTTTTGAAGCAAAAAGGTCTTTGCGAAATACATCTATCTTCTTCCTTTAAAGTTACTGCTTTAGGGCACCTGGGTGGCTCAGTGGGTTAAGCATCTGCCTTTGGCTCAAGTCATGACCTGAGGGTCCTGGGATCGAGCCCCACATTGGGCTCCCTGCTCAGCGGGGAGTCTGCTTGTCCCTTGCGCCTCCCTCCCCACCCCCGTCCCCCTTGTGCTCACTCTCTCTCTCAAATAAATAAATAAAATCTTTTTTAAAAAGTTATTGCTGTAGTGTAACTGTTACAGCAAGCTGCTCTTAGTCAATGAGGCAACAACAAAACCACTGAGTTTCTTCCAGTATCTTTTAGAGAAACTCAAAAGTTCTTTAATTTGTTTTAGTTGCTTACTGGGAGCACAAAAGGTGGGAAAAAAAACAAAACAAAAAACAAACAAACCCCGAAACAGGAGACATAAGCAAATAAACACATTTCTGCATACAGTAAGAGAGATATTATAAGTATAGCATATATTACTACAAATGCATGTCTATTACACAGAACTGTAACTAATGATTAGGAAGTCACTCAAGGTGAAATCCATCTGGGGGCCTGCACAAGTTTTACTACCTGTTTTCTCAGGTTTTCCATCAAAATCTGGCAAGTGCATTTGCCAATCACCCAAACCCTTTAAAATCAACCCCAAACCCCAACAGATCAAAACCAAGACCAAAAATACAACACTTTCACACTCTCCCACTTCTTAGCGCTACAGAGGAGGTTTTGGCAAGTGAAAGATCCTTCTATTCTTAAATTTCTCTTTTCCTTTTCCTCTCCAGAACAGAGGTTCTTAACTTTTTTGGGTCATGGATCCCCTCCCCAGAAAAATGCACATATGAAACTGTTCCATACAATTTCAAGGGGAACATGGACTCTGAAAGCCCATACAAGAATCTTGGGTTAAAAAGCTGCTCTGTACCACGGTGTTGTTTCTTCCATCAAAGAATAGAACATGTATTAGTCAGAAGCCCTAAAATAAGGTAGGCTTAATTTGTGTATTAGGTATTACAAGAAAGATTGGGACAACCAGTTAAAGTACAATTTAACCAATTTGCTCCGTATCCTGCTCCTTTAGATAAAGCAGCATTAATATTTCCTTTAAGAGATAAATTAGCCAAATTCCCCTGCTTTTTGAAAGAAGCAATTCCTAGCAGTAAAAACATACAAGGATATCAATTTACTCATCACAAAAATATAGGACTTTTCTCCCACCTGCTAGGGAAGAAATCTTTTTCCAAGGTGGTAATTAGGCGATATTAAATGATTCATAAATTATACTGATTATTAACTGAATCACATAATATGTGATTATTCATTATCTGATTCACTTATCAATACAGACGCTAGATAAATTACCTAAGGTAACAACTTACAACAGGGAAGTTCACACATCTAGAAACAAGTGTAATAAGTCTTGACTACTTTCCTTGGTAGTCACAATGGCTAAGCTCTAGCATCCTCCAATTTTAATACTGCCTAAAGACCAAAGGGTCTCAAAGAAATTGGCAATGTCTACACTAATTAGTCCTTAACCCGATGGGACTAAGTCTGATCTATTATTCTGCTGGAGTTGTTCATATCATGGTTGGCAGTGTCTTAATTACTAAGAAGAATGACCCTCAAACTTTGTCCTTAAGTCATTTGAACACTTGATACTTTGTGTCTTTATCACTATCCTTGCCAGATAATCTCTTTGGTAAAACTTTCTATAATACACTGATTGACAGCGGGTGGGGGGAGATGCCCAAGGCTCTAAGAGCAAACCAGGTTCCATCTTCCAAAATATTATGGATGTTTTGAATGGAAAAGAACCTCAGAAATCATGTAGTCCACCTTCCTCACTTGCCGAATGAGGAGACAAGGACCCAAGACAAGTAAGTATTCCCCGAAAAGGATTTGGGGGTGGGGGGAGGTACCAAATGCAAATATGAACGTTCCCTAAGAGAACTATTCCCTTAGATCATAAACTCTGGGAGGTAGAAATTATGTCTGCCTAGTTCACAGTTCCCATGAGCCCAGAATAGTGCCTATCACGTAAGGGTTCAATAAATATATTTATTAAGTAAATGAATTAAGGTAACTGTAAATCACTTGCTGGAAGAGCAAATTTTTTCTTAGCGGAGAAAATCAGGAAACTCATTGTATAATCACGGTTTTGTATTATATGTAGAGAATCCATAAACCCAAGGTAGCTAAGGCTCCGCCTTGAAAAAAGCAGGAGCAGAAAAGGGTATGACACATAGATACAGCTCTAATCAGCAAAGCAAATGGAATAGCTGTAGAGGGCAAGGGCGATTTTAACATCTACCATGCTTGCTGTTGTGGTTTCCTTTGGGTGCGGGAGGGGTCCACCCACCCAACAGGGCTCTGTCGCTCTGTCCAAATTTGATGATTTCTTATGCCTTACACATTAAATAAAATATTCAAGGATATAAAGTACAGTTCTGTCAAAGATAGAAAAGGAAAAAAAGACTCAATTGTTTCCTGGATTCTGATAGGGCCCGACAGAAGAAGGACCACCAGAAACCAAGAGATCTTACCTCTCTGGAGCCCCAGTCTCTGTGGGGAACTGGCCAGGATTGGACTTTTTTTCAGCTTGCGTCACATTCCAACTCGCTACGAGTGACTCACTGCTGTGTCTATAACTGGTCAGTCCTGGCTTCAGCAGGGAGAGACTCTTCGGGAGATTTTAATCCTCAGTGAGCATCAGCTCCCCTACGTTTTCTAGGTTTCTCCGTGCTAGCAGGTGAGGGTCTTGTCCATTCAGATTATGAAGAAAAACCCTCAAGGAGGGCGATAATAACTGCTGAAAACACATCTTCCATTGCTCAAGGAACTATGTTCACAGGACTATCCATTTTCAATCCTATACTGTAGGTAAGTCATGTGGGTGTTCATACAGTATCTCGTCTTGGCAGCAACACCATACAAGAGGACCTAGGAAGTGTGGTCATGTTTAAGGGCTTCTTTGGGATATGAGAATCCTTCTAGGCATGAAATCCTCAAGTGCTGCTCTATTGAGAACAAGACAGGTCAAAAAATTAGGGCTTCCTGAATTACTGAACTCTTTCGGACATAAGCAGCCACAGAGAGTTACAGTCATCGAAGATGGTCACATACCACTCTTTGTCTAGAACTTCCTCCCCATCTAAATGGGGGAAAATCAGTTGTTTGGTAAAGAATTCACCTGGATTAGGTTATTTTCACCTGCCCTCCTCCATCACTTCTGAAGCTGCTGTATTAGCATCTCTGTTAAATCATTTTCTCAGTACTTCACACCCTGGGGCAGAACCTCAAAGGGATATTCAGATGATATTTAAAATGTTAACTCTTGTGAATATGTGAGAACTAAAAAAAAAAACAAAAAAATATTCAAGAGAGTTATCTAAAATATTTCTAGGATTGCAGGGGAAAACCATTCATCTGTAAAGGCCTCCCACACAAACATCCTGCATTGCACACTAATTGGTCCATAATTAACATAATTAACACACACATACACATACACACACACACACATTACAAAAACACCTCACACAGCTTTAGCATTACGATGTTGTACTGCTTCCCAAACACAGGGTACTTTCTGCTAGTAATGAGACCAGTGTTTAAAAGGAAAATGGAGCAGAGCAATTCTCCCCCCACCAAAAATACAGTAAGTCACCTTACTCCTTTCATGTGAACCATGAAAGTTTTGTACATATTTTCTTACCAAAAACTACCATCTCTTATGCAAAGATAATCTATACTACAAATTCTTTCCCTTAGCAAATTTGGCATATTTGGTTGTGACATCTAGACAAAATCATCTAAAAAGCAAGGTTATTAGAAATCCCCCATCATGGTATCTGGGTACAAGCATTAGTCCTGACTGAATCTGGGACAAGATTCAGACAATTGTTTTTAAAAGGGTAAATATTGAATTAAAGTTGACCTTTAAGTAACACGGATTTGAACTACAAGGGTCCACTTATACATGAATTTTTTTTGACAAATACATGACTGTAAATGTATTTTCTCTTTCTTATGATTGTCTTAATATTTTTCTTTAGCTTATTTTATTGTAAGAATACAGTATATAATACATACACAAAATATGTCAATCAACTCTTCATATTATCAGCAAGTCTTCTGGTCAACAGTAAGTTATTAGTAGTTAGGTTTTTGGGGAGTCAAAAGTTACACCCAGACTTCTGACTGCACAAGGGGTTGGTGTCCCTAATCCCCATGCTGTTCAGGGGTCAACTGTACTTCAAAAAGTGGGGTTTTTCTTTTGCATTTCCATGGTGTAAACTACAGACCATAAACACATGCACAGAACACATCTTCATATGCTGACAAATACCTTTTCAATGAAAGCCCTGAAAATAAGCATGTTTTAAGTTTATGCATTTGTCCTTTGGCAACCTGAACTTATTTAGGAAGTTGTTAGAAAGAAATTCAAGCAATCATAACGCTTTCTATAGCTCATTTGGTAGCATTTTTATATTTTACTCTTACCTTTATGAGGCTTGCTAAAAGTAATAGCCATATGAAAAATGTAGTCTACAAAAATCAAACATTTTCCATATGTGGCTCAATGTCCCATGCAATGAAGGTAAAAACCATTAACTACCATTTTTCTCAGTGCCTACTGTATACCGAGATTTGGGCTAAGCAGTTTATATTTATTATTCCTAATGTTTACTTTAATCCTGAAAGAGAGGGTCCCAGGAAACAGTCTGAGGAGCCAGGGCAGCAGTCTTACGGAGGAGAGCTCTTGAGAACGCCTGTGAGACACTGACCGGAACAGGGTTGGGGAGACAAACAGGTTGTAACAGAGGCCTCAGCTAACCTAAAGTGAGGTGAGGGAACTGGGATGAGCCTTCAGAGTTGTCCTGAACTGGGGCAAGGAGGCTGTACCACTGGCCAGCCACTGGATTCAGGCTGCCCCTGGAGAGGGAGCCTAACCTTGGGAGAGACCGCTCCCTTGGGCAAAGAGAACTTCCTTCCAGGAATTCACCAGGAAGCCATGGCCAGTCATTGCTCCAAGCAGCCTGTGGTGGTCGGGGCGGGGGGTGGGGGGAAGTGGGAGGACAGGGGATGGGGGAGCGTGGGTAGACTGACTAGTGTCTCACTCCTGGAGGAGGGTCTGGGGAGTGTATCACAAGTATATGAAAGACACGTGATACATCCCTATTTAACTGAATAGAGAACTAAGGGCAAGGTAAGAGCTTATCCAAGGTCTCTATTAGAGCCTCATTCACACAGATTTAGGATTCAAAACTAGGACCCGGTATTCCTCTCTTCAGCAGACATTGAAAAGTAGAGAAAATCACTGTATTTACCTTTCTGCCATAGTTGCCAGAAGTTTATAACAGAGCTCATTTTAATATTTAGCGGAAGTAACCGTATTTACTTGGGTTACTCCCTGCACTGAATTCTTATTTTCTATTTTTAGCTTTCTTTCTATGCATATTTACTTTCTTTGACCCATTTACATTATATATTACAAACAGCCCATCTCATCCTCATCATTCTAAGAAGAGTACCTAAACCATTTACACATTAGGTGAATGACGGCAGGCTTAGGTAATGAACACTCCATGGCCTCCTTTTGGTAACCCACATCCTTACCTGCTTTCACTGCCAAAAAGTAATTCTATTTTGTAAATTCCTTCTGCAGTTCAAACTTAACTTCCTTTAAGAGGAGTTGGTAGTTCAATAAATACCATCATTTATATAAAGATTTGAGTGAACTGAGTCTTTGACAAAAAGACTATTTGTGTTTCAACACCTGTTGTAAATTCTTCTTTGGGTCTTCCAAGTCAAATGTTTTTCACTGTGCTTATAATCTTAGGACACCATGAATTACCTGCAAGAATTTTTAAAACGTGTGTTTTCCTTCCATGTTGCTATGTGTTTTTACTATTGCATTTGTTTATGATCACACTATTGCCAAAAACTTAGTTCAACTGTCAACATTTTTAAAAAGGTGGGCTGATGATTCATAAAGGGGTTAACATAAACAAGTGGTTAAGAGCATGGATACAGACTGCTAAGTCCAACTTCACCACCTGCTAGCTTTGTGACTTTAGGTGAATTCATCTCACTGTGCCTCAATTTCTCCATCTGTTAGGTGGGGCTAATAATAGTACCTCTATCATAGATTTGTTGTGAATGTTCAAAGAAAAAATAAAGAGCACTTAAAATAGTATCTACTGAATAGCTTGTCCTCAATAAATGTTAGCCATCCTAACAAAAATGACAGTCACACCACATGGAGACCACTTATAAATAAAGGTTAGTTCAAATAGAAAAAGACAGCCCCAAAGTTTTATCACAAAGCACATGGTAAGAATAACAAACTGTAGCAGTCCGTATCAGAATCTTGTCTGGAGCAAGTTTCATCTAAACCACATCACCCAAGGTTAAAGGAATGCTAGCTTGATTTTCTGATTCTTAGTTTTATTGGTATGTAGAAGTATTTTAAAGTTATTTTTGTTTGATAACATGTGAGATCTGCAAGTGTTATACCTAGATTTAGGTTTGTTACATATTAAGTAACATTGTTGCATAAACACACTTTAGATTATTCAAGTTTCAGAAACACCAGGCTATACTAGCATAGCTTCTTTAACTTTTTGCTCCTCTTTCCTCTTTATATATATAAACCAATCAACTAACTATTTTCAAAGGTCTGTAGTTTTGGAGAGAATATGGTGACTAACACGGACATATAAAGAAAAGGGGAGAAAAAGAATCCTAACTAACTACAGGAATAGGCCTTACTCATCGAGCAAACTGCTTACAAGAAGCAGTAGGCAGAACAGCATGAATCAAATAAGTATGAATGACCCATATATTTTCTTGGAGTTTAATGGAGCAAAAACCATGTGGAGCTCTCATTCCTGTTTTGGTGCATGAAAACTTACTGGAATTAAAATCATGGAGCACCTGGGTGGCTCAGTCGGTTAAGCATCCGACTCTTGGATTTGGGTAGGTCTTGATCTCATAGCTTGTGAGATGGAGCCCTGCTTCAGGCTTCAGGGTCTGTGCTCAGTGGGAGTCTGCTTGGATATTCTCTCCCTCTGTGCCTTCCCCGCCCTCCCCCCCTCCCCGCCTCTCAAATAAGTCTTTTTTTTCTTTTTTTAATTAGATTCACCACTTTTTGCAAAATAACATTTCACAGATAAATAATTATGCTACCATGAAGTTAAAGTATCTCCACTGATTTTTCTTAATTTTATACTGTGGTTGTAATATAACCATATAAAGGAGAAATACTCTTTCATACTGTTCAAAAACAGGCACAACTCTGATCCCTCAAAGTCCAACTATTACCCATGTCTCCTAATTTGCAAAAGAGAGAAGGGACATTACCTGGTTATGCAAAAGACTGAATAAGGGTGTTCATTATCTAATGACTGAATGAATATGAACAATGTTGTAGTTCACTGCTTCATGGGGCAAACTTCAGTGACAACTGTACATATCACAATAAAAAGGTCTAATATAAAACCATATACTCATTCTTAATACAGAAAAGGCAAACTGAACCTCTATGACTAACATACAGTGAAAGATAAGAGTCAAACATTCCAAGGCGCCTGGCTGGCTCAGTCAGCAGAGCATGCGACTCTACATCTCAGGGAGTTCAAGCCCCAGTCAGGCATGGAGCCTATTTAAATAAAAAAAAAAAAAGAAAGAAAGAAAAAGAAAAAAAGCTCAAACATTGTAAGATCAATAAGGTTGATATCTAGTAATATATTTGATCAGCCTTCTTTCTATTGTGCTAATTGTTTTGAATTGCATTATTTTAAATATCATATTGGTTTCTATCAGAATGTAAGCTCTTTGAAAGGGGTTTTCTTCGATTTTGTCCACTGATACATTTCCAGCACCTAAATCAATGCCTGGCATGCAGAAGCAGCTCAGAAGATTTTTTGCTAAATGAATGAATGAATGAATGAATGAATGAATACAACTTCCTTAAGATTGTATATGGCGACTGAGAGATCAAATATAAGGTTGAGGTTCTCTTTGACCTATTGCACACTCTTCTTTCTAAATCATAAACCAGCTCCTTCCATTTAGAGAAAGTATCTGTAAATTTAAAATAATAATAATAAAAGCAGTTTTTGATAGATACGAACTTTATTCTGATTTTATTAATATCGATTACAAACATAATTGACTTATTCGAATAAATGAAATCTGAAGGTAGATATTAGAAACAATTATTGTGAATTTCAAAAATTCAGGCTATTACAATAAAATAGTCTTACATAGGCTGAGAAAATGCAACTAGAAAACAAATCTAAGTAAATAACTTCCATTCTATTGTATCAATTTATATTGAATGAAGTATTACTTGGTAGCTCAAAATACGTAATTTATGAATACAGCCAAGAACACATATATAAAAATAAAATAATGGCTGTTATTCCTAAAATATCTGAGAATAAACACAGATTTGTATTTTACTAAGGAATAACAATACATCCCACTAAGTGACAAGATAACACTCGCTTGATTAGTGCCAAGAAAAAAAAAGGATTTCCATTGGCTCTCAAGGACTCTCTCAGCCACAATAGGTAAGAATTAAAACATTTAAATACATGCCTTATTCCAATATCCATTTTCCAGTGATTCAGAACAGCAGGGGGAAGACTCCGCATAGATTACAAACTCCAGATAATTTGTAACATATGCATACGAGGCACAGATTTGCATTCATTCCAGAACACTGAATGAAGTTTTTGTGGATGGTCATTAGCAGGCAGACGACCAAACTGCATGAACCCACCACAGAAATAAGATTAAAGAGAACCTAATAATCATAGCAATCCTAACAATCAATTGTTTCAAATCTACAGCTTTGTGGTACTGGTCTTTGTTTTTCAAAGTCAAGACATTTTTCCTCCCATATTTAAACCTTTTTAAACATTACATAGCTATAACCTTCAAAAAGGGGCGGCGGGGGGGGGGGGCGCTGCTATTCTACCTGATACGAGCATGCTTCAGAGGGCCTGTATGACAATTAACATCTGAAATTGGAGATGGGACTTTTAGTTGTTGTCCTCTGGTAATGTTAGAAAAAGGAGGAAAAAAAAAGGGGGAGAAGGATCATCAATTCTGAAGCTCAGGGAGATGAGAATCCAAAAGAGTCTAGAATATATCCTCAAGGTAACACAGAGCTATGCTAAAATGGTGTTTTAGTTGGATCTCATTGGTTCTAGAATGACCAATTCTAAAAACGTAGGTTATGAGGCACTGTGATGATCTCTGAGGCTACGACAAAGATCCCGTGTAAGCTGGTAGAAGCCGTGTGCGGGGTTAAGATCTATCAAACCCTAGAGATTCGAATTTTCAGATTTCCCAAACAAGCCCTGCTGACTTGGGTGTATCTGAAATCTACTGTCTTCTCTGTTTTCATAACCACTGTTTTATTGCACTTCTTGTCCAGCTTACTGCAAAAAGCCTCTGAATGATCTGTGCTTCTGGTTTATGTCTCCAGTCTCATTTCTTATCACTGCCCACCTCCTTCTACCCTCTTTCCACCAACCCTAGGCTCCAGCTATCTAGAATTACACAGCATAAAACATTTCACCAGAATATCTGGGATGTGACCTATTCCAAATTATGATGTTTCTGAAGTTCTGATATCTTTAATCTAAGAGTAAAATGACTGGAAATATCTTGATCTCACCTCACTATCTTCTCATCTTTTATCTAACTGCAGGTTAGAACCCATTAGTGGCCTGGGTTGGGAAATCGAATTTCAGCAGGATGTGATCACCTTTCTAAACACCCCAAGTGGGAGATGAAGAGACAAAGCATAGGGGATCAAGAACTGTCCTGGGGAAGAGGACCCAAGGGCAGGGAGAGAGAGGGGAAGGAGACAGGTCAGAGGGGGTGACTACGGGGGGAGGAGCACTTGAAGACTGCCAGTCTGGGGGAGGAGGATTAGCTGAACCTGTGGGCACAGGGCACACGTGGAATAATGGGGAGGCATTGTGTCCCACACCAGGTGCTGGCATACATCAGTGGGGCCACATCAAGCAAAAGTGGGGTATCCCTGGTCTACTCCATGCCTTCCCAGAATGTGTCACTGCGGCTGCAGGACCTCCAGGAGAAAGACTCTGGGTCCTACCGCTGCTCTGTGAATCTGCAAGGCAACCAAGGCATCGGGGCACCTGGGTGGCTCAGTGGGTTAAAGCCTCTGCCTTCGGCTCAGGTCATGATCCCAGGGTCCTGGGATCGAGCCCCGCATCTGGCTCTCTGCTCAGCAGGGAGCCTGCTTCCCTTCCTCTCTCTGCCTGCTTCTCTGCCTACTTGTGATCTCTCTGTCAAATAAATAAATAAATAAATCTTTAAAAAAAAAAAAAAAAAAAAGGCCACCAAGGCATCAAAAGGAGCCACAGCAGCAAAACTTTAGAACTCAGTGTGCTGGGTGAGTGAGAAGCACACACTTGGCAACACCTTCCCCAGCCCCATGGGAGCCCAGGCAGGTCTGTCTCCCAAAGGGCTGAGTGTAAACATTAGAGGAGGGCAGACAGAGTGACAGAAGGGGGGGGGTGTGTTTGGGGGTGGGTGGGAGGGATCTGTTTGTCCCCTGGGGTTGAGCTTTTAACCTGTCTCCCTGCTTCAGTTCCTCCAGCTCCTCCATCCTGTGGTCTCCTGGGCGTGCCCTGTGTGGGGACCAACGTGACCCTGAGCTGCCAGTCCCCGAGGAGTAAGCCAGCTGCCCAGTACCAGTGGGAGCGGGCATCCCCATCCGCCCAGGTTTTCTTTGCACCAGTTCTAGGTGAGGAACTTGGGACTGTGGCTGGTGGAGGGAAAGATGAGAGGCACTAGAAGGACTGAGGTAAAAAGGGAGGCCGTGCTGCAAAGTCGTGGTGGTGGAGGAGGAGGAGGAGGATGATGCAGGGAGTGGACTGGAGAAAGGGAGCCTACCAGACAGACAACGTGTTGGGTGCTTTCAGATATTGTATACTTCTGACACTCAAGAGGACATAAGCCCTAGAGGTTTCGGAGCTAGGTTACTTGTGCTCACATTTAACAGAACATACCAGAGTATACTGTACATCGTTAACTAGAGAGTCATTTCTGTGAAACACTTTCAACAGTGAATAGCACGTGGCAAGTGTTATATAAATCTTAGCTATAATCATTATAATTTTGTGAAAGTGTTTCAGTTACACATATGTATCATGGGAATATTAGGCCACAGGGTAAAATATTTGCCTTCTTATTTTATGTTCAGAAGATGTACTGCTTTGGGAGCGCCTGGGTGGCTCAGTGGGTTAAAGCCTCTGCCTTCAGCTCAGGCCATGATCCCAGGGTCCTGGGATCAAGCCCCACATCAGGCTCTCTGCTCAGCAGGGAGCCTGATTCCTCCTCTCTCTCTCTCTGCCTGCCTCTCTGCCATTTGTGATCTCTGTCTGTCAAATAAATAAATAAAATCTTTAAAAAAAATTAATAAAAAAAAAAGCAGTTGTACTGCTTTGGTTTTTCTTTCCAGTATATAAGAATGAGATATATAACAGACATCTGCACAACTATAATCCAACACTATAAAAAGGTTACTTATCAACACATCAAATTGTCTAGAATTGGTATGTGCAAACTACTGTTATTCCAAAACTACCTGCTCTGCACTTCTCTCGGTTCTTTAGGATACCACCAACCAGTCATTTGTACATTCTAAGTCCTACCTTCACCAATACCATGCCCTATGGCAAACTGTTCCTCAACTGAAAGGCATGACTTTTTATGAGACTTACGCACTAAACACTGTGCTAAGGAGGCACCTGAAAGCCATGCATTTTTTCTTAACAACTTATTACTTAAAAATTTTTTGGGAACTACAGCATTTAGATGTTTCCAGTTTAGGATTCATGAAAAAAATATATTTTACTGTATTTGCAGTTTGCACTGTCCTAGGTTCTGCTGTTTCTGGCCTTTAACCTCAACCGCTCATCTCTCTCTACTTTCTTCTGCTCAGTCTGGTCCCACTTTACCTCCAAGAGCCACCTCCTGACAGTCTATGATGACATGCCTTTCCTGTGTGCGTCCAAAGCACCGTGAACATAATGCCAATGTGCTGCACAGACCTGACTCACAACACCGTAACTGGTGCTTTCGTAGTCTGACCCCTTCACTGAAAGGGGACACTTGATGGTGGATAGTACCCTGCTGCACGTCTAGAAGCTTCCATGCAAGGTACTCAAATATTTGTGAGTGAATTAAAAAAAAAAAAAAAGTTAAGTGCCTAGTTCAGACTTAAGTATTTGAAGAAACCCTGTGATCTGTCAGTTGAGTCTGATGAAAGGGAATGGGCAAGATCTCCAAATCTTCCCACGGATTCTTGCATTCTAGCCAAGAGTTAAGCTCCAAAAGTTTCTCCTGTTTCCTAAGGGCAGTGGACTCCAACGGCCCAGTTCCACTATATTTGCCAAGAAAGGTATCAGAAAGATGCTCAGAGTTCTAAAGCAATGGCCTCCCACTGGGGTATCTTCTACTCTTTCTTAAATGATTAATGAAGGCCCCTTAAAACCTTGGGGATTCCTGGCATTCCCAGTCTAGGTCCATATTTCTTAGGTGTAAAGCTTGGCCCCTTAATTTAGAATAACCAAAGCAAAATAGGTTAGTGATACTGTATCTTTACACGTATCTTTACATCTTTAAATATAAGTGGAATATTGTCTGATCATTAACATTTTCAAGATGCATTTGATAAAAACCTACAGATATGAATTTGTGTGGATTTTTCTGATTCAGAGCACATTACTGAGTAAATTAATCTTCATCTTATTCACCTCATACTAGATTTCCTATTTCCTATATCCTATTAACTTCTGTAGACTTTCATATAGAATGAAAAAATTTTAATGTCAGCTTTATATTTCTTGGGCGTACATAAACAAAAAAGTTTAAATAGCATTGTTCCAAAGCTGTTCTGGCAAATACAATAGCCAGTGGCTACACACTTATGGCTATTTAAATTAATTAAAATTAAATTAATTAATAATTAAATAAAATTTAAAATTCAGTCATAGTAGCCACATTTCAAGTATTCCATAATCAGCTGTGGGTAGTGGCGACTGCACAGTGACTGATGGACAGTGCAGACAATAAGACACTCATATCACAGAAAGTTCTATCAGACGGTATCATCCTAGAGACACAAGAATAGGACAAACTTTGCCTAAGCCACCTGAGGTTAAAACACATTATTCCTTGCACTAAAAGCTTTTCCTCCCTAGTACAGTGGACCATTTTTCTTGACTTCTTGATAGAAGTTACTTTACTTCTGAGCAGAAGTAAAGTAACAGGGAGGACAAGAAAAAGGAACTCTGTGCTTCCCCTAAAAGTTTGAGTATGTAGCTAAGAGAACTGTTTCATAAAATAGACTTCTTTAGGACTCCAAATAACAACTTTTTACCTACACTGTTCAATATGGTAGCCACTAACCACATGTGGCATTTAGAATTTAAAATTAAAATAATTTAAGGGGTGCCTGGATGGCTCAGTCGGTTAAGCGTCTGACTCTTAATTTCGGCTCAGGTCATGATCTCAAGGTCGTGAGATCGAGGGCCACGTCAAGCTCTGCACTCAGCGTGGAGCCTGTTTGTCCATCCCCTTCTGTTCCTGCCCCACTAACTCGAGTGATCTCTAAAATGAGTAAAATATTTTTAAAAAGATTAAAATATTTAAAACAAAATATAACTTAAAATTCCGTTCCTCAGGCACACTAACCACATTCCAATGTCTCAAGAGCCACAAGTGACTGGTGGCTATCACAGTGAACTGCGTTAGCCATAGAACATTTCCATCATCATGGAAAGTTTTATTAAACAGCACTGTACTATGTGCTTTCGAAGTTCTTTTTTCCTTTTACACATCCTCTTAATGAAGGATCCATAATAATTTCACTCCAGTCTTCACTAGATTTCCCAAAATGCCAAGAAATAAGCTTGGAAGCCTCTTCTTCCTAAGTTTTAACATGTGCTTGTTGGATGCTTACCTCCTAAACGGAAAGACTGTAAGAGTACGGTCAGTAGTCTAAGATGGTCTATTCTCTAAAGATACACATCAAGCCTGTATCAGATTCACATGCAGACAAGCATTCTGGAACACACAAGCTTCTGGGTGACAGTGGCAAGGGAACAACAAAAAAGGAATATGTCAAAAAATGGAAGCAAACAAATCTGACTAAATCCTTCTTACAAACTATTTGAGCCGTATTCCATATTTCTTGGAAATCTTTCAGTGATAGTACAGAGGTACCATCTTGGCTGCAAACATCAGAGGAAAGTCCTCAGAGATGGGTGGAGGCTATTAAAATGCTTATACAGGGACAAAGATATCTTCTGGCTCCATGTCACTTTACCCTAGTGGTTCTCGCAAACAAATAATGACAAGGCTTGAGAGCCAAAAGTGAAAGACCAAATGTACTATATGTTATTTGTCTGCTAAAGTACGAAATTTGTTCTAAAGGTTATGACAATGACTGATGAATAAATCTAAGAAATATCCCTAAAGAAACTGATCATTTTGTTGGCTAGGCAGAAGACTCCCGACCACTTTTAAATTTGTCTTATGAGCAACCCGTACCGATCCAGCAAAAAAAAAGCTTTTTAGGTCATACAACACCTTGCATTTCATCTTGAGGCAGAGCTAGAAGTACACATCTGTTTCAAAGACATAAAGCCAACTCTCAAGAGGCAAATTTTTGGAGAACACCCAAAAATATGGGACTTGAGAATGAGTTTTGCAGTGCATCAGATTAACTGACTGAAGTGTGAATACAGCATCTGGCCCCGAAGTGAATGCTTTCATGAATGCCAAGTCTAGATAGATCTTTCAACTACTACAGTATGGACTGTGATGAGATCTCTCCCTCCTTTGAAGTCATCACATTTATTGTCTGCTTTAGTCATATGACACTTAATCAAATACTGCATCACATACCAGCCCTTGTGTTGTAGAGCTTTTTAAATCTTTGCTGCGTATACACAGACTTCAGCTGCACCGGAAGCTCTTGGACTGTATATTACGATTTTTCAAAATTTATCCTAATATCTAGCATACAGCCCTGCACATAGAAAGCACTCAAGTATTTGTGGATGGAGAGAGGGAGAAAAGTACTCTAGAGGAAGAGAAAAATCATGCAAGGACCAGACAGAAAACCACCTTATTATGTGTTTATCTGACTCTAAAATTAGAGTGGACAATGGAATTGTTAGCGGACAAACTTCCCTCTGGCAAACAAAAAAAGCAACAAAACTTCAGAACCAAACAGTCTGTGGAGTAAGGCAGTCTCAAACACACCCATTTCATCTAAAGGACTGAACAAATACCAGTAACTGGCCATGTCAGACTTCAAAATGAAGCCCTTTACAGCAATAAACAATGTTTCTACGTGATTTTAAGCTAAAATCCTGCGCACTTAGAAATACACATTCTCACTTGGATGGTATTCAAAAATAGTACTCTGGTAGCAAAATCCAAGAGTTATTAATTTCAAAATTTACAATTTTAATAGACAGGAAATCTAAAACGCAGTCCAGAAAAGGGAAGTGATGTGCTTTCAGTTTATTCAGGGAGATGGCCAGGGAAGAGGCTGGGCTACCACTCAGCTTTCTGATGCCTTCTTGTGATGAGATGGAAGGCTGCTACATTAAATGCTGAAACTAGGATTAAAGGAAAGTTTCATGGAAAAAACGAAGTTACTGTATATCTCCTCCCTCCTTTCAAATTTATAAGAAATCATTTAGGGAGTTTTCATAATTGAGTTTTAATAAATATTCCAGATATATTCAGGCCAGAAATTTAATTGACACAAATGATATTCCTTCCCTGAGAACCTTTGACATGAGCTCACATTTAAGTGAGCACATTAGTCTGTTGAGTAAGTTCCTTATGGTCCGTATCCTCCTGTACTACTTCTTTTCTATTTTACAAAATCTAAAGCAAAAAGGATGGCTGAATTTCTTTTTGCAGTTCTCATCAAGACAATAAAGTTAAAGAAGAGATTTCTGAACCACGCATGGCATTTTAAAAACTGGGATCTAAAGATTTGTTTTCAGGGATTTGAGATTCCCTGACGATATTTTTAAGGTTGTGTTATTTTCATAAACATATTCTGGATTACTTGGACATCCACCTCATAACTGGGTAAGGCTATGATTTCAGTGACAACATTTGCTTCTATGCTTAACATTACATTTAACCTAATCTTCTGGAGGGACAGAGCTTAGTTTTCAATGCAAAATTTTTCAAACGGGGTTTCAAAGTCTATGTCTTTGGATTAAAGCTTGAGTAACACTAATCTAGATTTCTATACATTCCAAAATTCTCCTTTTAGATTTTATTTGGTAAATTTAATAAATACGTATCCAGTGACTATTATGTGCTAGACCCTGGAGATACATTACTGAATAAGAGAAACCAGAACTTGCCTTATGGTACTTAAAATTCTGGAAGGAAAGACCAACATTCTTATAATGAAGTAATCTGGTTCCTTGGTTGAAATCACTTAACAAGTACAGAAAACACACACACACACAGTTATCTGTCCCCTTCATCAACTACAACTGTTGATCAGAGAATCCATTATCATCAACATATTTTCCAAATATTCTAAGAGATTGAGGTCAATTTGGTCTTACCTGTTTGAAAACAGGCAACTGACCCTCTTTTAAAAATTCTTCAGAGAAGCCTAATCTGTTCTTGCTTTAGGTTATGCTTCTCATAACGAGACAAAGATGCAACCCAACTGGATATTTCCTGGTTACTTGAGAAACAATTTTATGGAGGGATTTCTGTTCAGTGAGGTTTTGACAGCACAACACTTTTTCCATTTGGGAAATTTCTATGGGCAAAATCGATCAAGCTGAAACCATTACAAATGCCTAAGTACACTTCTAAAGTCAAGAAAAGCTAATGGGTGGATGCTAATCAGCACGGTGCAAAAACTCTCCCAGAAATTTAACCTTGATGACCTTGAAATTGAACTTACAGCTATTCTTTAATAGAAAAATGAAACAGTGGCTACTGTTAGGTACTATTTTAGTCCTGTCTATAAACAATTATTTTAAGGACATCTTATTAAGCGGGGAGGAGGGGCAGGGAAGAGGGGACAAAAGAAGACCTAAAGGTACATGTTATCAAGTAAACCAATTCAATTTTGTAATTGAGAAATGGGTGCCAAATTCCTTGAACAATAGTAAGTTTGAAATATCTGTTTCTGACCCAAATTTCCTAAGAAACATTAGCCCAGGATGAACACTACTTGAGCCAAGATCTCCTCAACTTGGGAGCAATCTCTGATTTTAGTGTGATTGCGATTGTTCTCACTGGATTTTTACCCCCAAAGAGCTCTGAAAAAGTGTCATCCCTATCAGAAAAGAAGTACACACATAACTTCGACTTTTAACAAGAAGTAGTTCATTGAAAACTGGGAGAAAGAATCCTAACAGAATGTTTTAGCAGACACTATGATGAGGGAACTAGCTTACCTATAAAACCACTCCCTAGCTGCCAATAATACAAATCTGAAAGCCTAGATTAAAAGTCAGTAGCAACAGTGAAAAGATAACCTGGCTGGTGATAGAAATTTCTAGCCCAAATTAAGCCTCTATAGTTAAACATTCAGATACACAAAGATAGCCAGATGCACAATGAGAGCTGTACTTGTCACCACATCCGGCAAAATAACTAAAGCAGGGAAAAACTGGCTTTCGTGAAGGAGCTTAGTCAGAAACATAGCAGGGCCTCAAGCCAATCTAACTCTGGAGGCATCGACACTCCACAAATTCCAGACCAACTCTCAGCCAGGCTAACTTTAATTGCGCCCCTAACTCCACGATAACAATACACTATCTGACTGCAACCAAGCCTTTCCAATTCTCCAAAGCATCTCAAGTCTTATTCGTCCTTCGAAGCTCAAGTTAGAAGCAAGGCGAATGACACAAAGGCCAGTCGTCCAAAGGCGCTTTTTGCATGGCTCTGCACTGCCACTCATTTGAAAATTCCTAAACTGGGGGCTCACCGGCCCCCCTCTTCTACCCTTCCTCAATTCCGCCCCGGCTGGTAAGCCTCTGCCTGGGAGCCCCTCGGCCTGGAACAAAGCGAGGGGCCCCGGCGGTGGGGGCGAGAGGCGCCAGCGACACGGGGACTGCCGCACAGCGTACAATGAGAAACTACCAACTTCAGAGCGCAGGAACATCCTCAATTGGCAAGAAAGAGGGGCGGCGGCAGGCACGCCCAACTTCAAACTCAGGAAACCTACGGGCTGGCGGCCATCTGGAAAAAAGCCCCCTTCCCAGGGAGAGAAGAAAAAGGCGGAGGAGATGCGAATCGCCCACCGGGCCCCGGAGGGGAGCCCTGCGCTCAGACCGGCCCCCGCCCCCGAGGCCCGCTTCCCCGCCTTCTCTCTGCCTCTGGTTCGCTGCCCCAGGCCGGGCGGCCGGTTACCTTGATGCGCTCCCGGCACTGGGACGGGGTCCGCTCGTAGCCCAGCTCGGCCAGGGCCCGGGACACGCGCTCGTACATGGCTGGCCCAGGGGCCTTGCTGCCGAACACCGTGCCGGCTCCCTCCAGCTGCTGGTACCGCGCCTCCACCAGCCGCTCGTTGCCCCATACTGCGATGAGCGCGTTCGTCTCGGCCGGCGTCCACGACATGCCCCGGCAGGCGGCGGCGGCGGCTGCCGCAGCCCCGCCACCGCCGCCACCAGGGGAGAAGGAGACCGAGGACGAGGCGGCGCTGCGGCCCCCCAGCCCCAGCCCGAGACCCCCGGACGCCGCTGCCCCCGAGCCCGCTGCACTGCCCGGCCCGAGCGGGGAGGCACCCCGAGGCGTGGAAGGGTCGGACAGCGATGGATTTCCGTCGCTCAGGCCACCAGGAGAAGCCGGGGAGAGCACCTCCATCTTCGGGATTTTTAGCGGCGAGTTGGCGGGCAGCTCCGAGCCACAGGGCGCAGCCATCTTCCAAGCGGCCGCCGCTGCACCGCCCGGAAGTGACGCGCCCGCGCATCCGGCCGCCGCGGTCTCCGGGGCTGCCCTCGGGCCTGGCTCGCCTGTGGGCGGGCGGCTCCGGGCTCCTGCTGCCGAGCGGGCGCTGTCGGCTCCCCCAGGCCTCTCTCCGCGAGCCCTACCGCGCCGCGCGCTCCTCTCCCGGGGCGAGGGGCGGGGGTGAGGCGCGCCGAAGCCCCGAGCGGAGGAGAAGGGTGGGGGCATGAGGGCGCTGGTGTGAGGAACAGATTGGAGCCTTCCCACTTCCTCTCCAATCTCAGCCCCCGGGAGGAGGGGTGAGGCCCGCGAGGGGGCCCGGAGTTAAGGAGGACTTGACCATTTCGTTCGCTCGCTCGCTCTCCTCTCTCCCTCCTCTCTGCGTCTCCTCCCTCCAAGCTGGCCTCGGGGTGCAGAGGCTGACGTCCAGGGCGGAGACTGGGGAAAGCTGCGGAGGGTATATCCAGGAAGGGCCAAGGCTGAAGGAGTGCATTTCTGGGGGAGGCTTTAAAAAAGCAGTTGTGGACCGGGGTTACAGTTGGTAGCTGTGGCTTTTCAAGAAACCCATGCGCTTTATTTGAAGAACAGCAGCTCCGACTCCAGTTAAGCTCTGTTTTCCAGTCAGCCTGGGTAACTCTGACGGTCGGTAGAAGAATGAGATGTCATTATCGCGTTTGTAATTTGTAGCTTAAATATGTTACAAACTCTGGAGCCCGGCAGAAAAGTTACTTTCCGGTACCATTCCCCATCCTCCTAATTTGGAAGTTGCATCATTTTCCTACTGTATTTCACACTCTGGAGTGTAAGGAGATTGAAAAAAAGACTGTCTATGGCAACCCTTGTGACCTCTAGTAATTAGTTTATTAAGCGTTACTGAATACTCCTCCAAGTGCTGCAATTTAATCAACATTAGCACGCCAAAGCCAATACATAGCTGAAAGGTATTTCAATACTCTTGAAAGCCAAAACTCTGTTTATCTTAGATCCTTAACTTAAAAGCCTCAGTGGACCTTCTTTCAAATATGAATAAACCATGCGATTTTTTAAAAGCAAATATACATTAGTCTTTTTTTTTTTTTTAAATAGATCTGAGGTCAGCTACATTTAAACTCGGAGTCACGAGAGAGAGAGAGAGAGAGAGAGAGAGAGAGATGGTTAGAAAGCTAAAAAGTAGAGGAGTCTGTATTTCACATCACAATGCCACCATAGTTTTAAATTACCAGTATGAGGAATCAAAGTTGTTCCAGAATTTATGCCATCTTTTCCTCTTTTTCTAAGAAAAAGATATAGTCAGCACCCTAGTTAAGAGTATGGATTCTAGGGTTGCCTGGGTGGCTCGGTGGGTTACTCGGCTGCCTTCAGCTCAGCTCAATGGCCCCAGAGTCCCGGATGGAGTCCCACATCTGGCTCCCTGCTCAGCAGGAGTCTGCTTCTCCTTCACCCTCTGCCCCTCCCTGCCTCTCTGCTCTCTCGCTCTCTCTCAAATAAATAAATAAAATCTTAAAAAAAAAAAAAAAAGGAAAGTATGGATTCTAGAGTCGATGCCTGGCTTCAAATTCCAGATCAGCAACCCCAGCCAATTTACTTAAGCAATCTCTCAGTACCTTGGTTTCTTCATTCATAAAATGAGGATGACCTGACAGCATTGTTGTGAGTAAATGGGTTAATACAGTTAATTCTCTTAGAATGGTGTCTGTTTCATAGTAAACACTTTATGAGCTATTACCTCATTTTGGCTATGCAGTAGTCCCATCTTCTGTGCGGTTTCACTTTCAGGGTTTCAATTACCAGTGCCAAAGACAGTCGCGAAAGCAAATAATTCTCTGATCTACGGTCCAGAAGGTCAACGGTAGTCTGAGGCTACTTCACCATGCCTCTGTCATTCGGCTCTCATCATCTCATCATGTAGGCAATTTATCATCCCATGTCATCCCAAGAAGGGTGAGTACAGTACAATAATATATTTCGGTATAGAGGAACCACAGTCACATAACTTTCATTACAACACATTGCTATAAGTGGTCCATTATTATTGTCATTAATCTCTAAACATGCCTAATTTATAAATTAAACTTTATCATATCTATGTATACACAGGACAGAGCATAGTACATGTAGAGTTGGGGACTGTGTGCACTTTCAGGCATCCGTGGGGTTCTTGGAACAATCCCCTATGGATAAGGAGGACTGTTGTACTTTTAGTTAATAGAGAATCTTTCCTTTGTCGCTTTCCATCACTAGTTTCCAGTGTCTTCACTGTCAGTTTTTTTAAGGGCTCTGGTGGCATCTCAAACACTTGTCAAAGCACAATTCACTCTCATTCAGCCCAACAGTAATTTTTTTTTTAATAAGATCAGAGACTCTGAAGAGTTTTAATATCTCTGCTTATCCTGCTCTCATTTTCCCACAAGCCTGAAAAAGATCCTCCCTCCTCCTATTGTTAATTCTGGATGATTCTCAAATCAACTCTGACTCATGCAGGAAGCTTTCCTAGATAAAGTGGGTTGACTGGGAAGTCTCCCTTCCCACAAACTTCTGTTTCTAGACATTATTTCTCTATACCCCTCCCCTTTATTCCCACACTCATCAGTCTATCCAATGAAAAAAAGTATCAAAAATAAAATTTCCAGTAACATCCTGAGGTTAAAATTAATTCAATAACATAAAAGCTATTAATATGTACTACACAGTGTGGAGACATTGCTATATAGGCAACCTGCATCACGTGCTTGTCTTGTTGGCTTACCATGGCTGATCCTGGATTCCAGGGGCTGTGTGATGGGCTTGTTCAAGGCTTCATAGTTCAATCAGAATGTATGGAATGTGTTTGAAGTACTGTACCTTTTTTGTGGATTCAAATGATAGCATAAGTAGATTAAAACCTATTTGAGAGATAATGTGCACAATGTCTCAAAATAATATGCAAAGGAATACAGAACAATACATGGTAATCGACCTATAAACTGTCAAGTCCTCCCTTTAATTGTATACCTCCCTTTTCCACTTCCTCCACAATCTGTGCCCAGAATTTCTCAGCTTTTCTCTCCTTTTTTTCCTTCATTGGTTTTCTTCCCCATGCTGTATCTTTTATTCCCATGACTTATTCATCCCATAACTGGAAGCCTCTTCCACTCCACCTTCACCTGTTTTGCCCATTTCCCCACCTCCCTCCCCTCTGGCAACCATCACTTTGTTTTCTGTATTTACGAGTCTGTTTCTGCTTTTTGTTTGTTTGTTTGCTTTGTTTCTTGGATTCCACATATATATGAAATCATATGCCATTTGTCTTTCTCTGTCTGACTTATTTCACTTAGCATGAGACTGTCTAGGTCCATCCATGTTGTCACAAAGGGCAAGATCTCGTTTTTTTTTTTTGTTTTTGTTTTTGGCTGAGTAATGTCCATTTTATATATATTTGCCACCTCTTCTTTATCCATTCATCTGTTGATGGTCACTCAGGTTGCTTCCATATCTTGGCTATTGTAAATAATGCTTCAATAAACATAGAGGTGTATATCCTTCAAATTAGTGTTTCCTTTTCTCTTTGAGTAAACATCCTATGTAGAATTACTGGATTATATGGTATTTCTATTTTTAATTATTTGAGGAAACTCCACACTGTTTTTCACAGTGGTTATACCAATTTATGTTCCACCAATAGTGTATGAGGGTTCCTTTTTCTCCACATCCCCACCAACACTTATTTCTTGTCTTTTTTGTTTTAACCATCCAGGCAGGTGTTTAAGGTGTTATCTCATCGTGGTTTTGATTTCCATTTCCCTGATGGTGAGTGATGTTAAACATCCTTCCATGTGTCTGTTGGCCATCTGTATGTCTTCTTTGGAAAAATGTCTGTTCAGGTTCTTTGCGCAATTTAAAAATATATATATTTATTTGAGGGAGAGAGAGAGAGCATGCCAGAGCAGGGGGAGGGGCAGAGGGAGTAGAAGGGAGAGAATCCCAAGTAGACCACCTGCTGAACACAGAGCCTGTAGCAGGGCTCAATCTCACAACCCCGAAATCATGACTGAGCCAAAATCAAGAATCAGAGACTCAATTGACTGAGCCACCTAGGAGCCCTTCCTCTGCCCATTTTTTAGTGGTGTTATTTGTGTTTTTTTGGTGTTGAGTTGTAGAAGTTCTTTAAATGGTCTGGATATTAACTCTTTATCGGATATATCATTTGCAAATATCTTCTCCCACTGGGTAGGTTGCCTTTTTATTTTATTGATGGTTTCCTTCACTATGCAAAAGCTTTTTATTTTGATGTAGTCCCAGGAGCTTATTTTTGCTTTTGTTTCCCTTACCTTTGGAGATATATCTAGAAAAATGTTATGGCTGTTGTCAAAGAGATTACTGTCTGTGTTCTATACTAGGAGTTTGATGGTCTCACATTTAGGTCCTTCATCCATTTTGAGTTTATTTTTGTGTACGGTGAAAGAAAGTGGTCCCGTTTCTGTCTTTTGCATATGGCTGTCCTGTTTTCCCAGCACCATTTGTTGAAGAGACTGTGCGTATATTCTGTGTCCAGTGCTTGTATTGCCAACTTTTCTAGGAAGCGTCTCTTAACCAGCTGGACAGAAGCCCTCTGTCTAATACCGACTCCTACAATTTACCGCTCTACTTTAACGTGTTCTGTTTCCAAAGCTTCGTTAATTCTGTTGTACACTCTCTTGCTGTGTTTTATGACTGTTGGTGTGTTTGTTGCTTCAGCTTTTTTTCCCCTTCATGCTCCACATCAAGTCCTGTTACCTCCACCTCCGAAATATTTCCTAGATCTGACTACTTCTCAGCTCTAGTCCAAGCCTCCATCGTGTCTTTACTGGACAACTGGACTTCCTGCTTGCACACTTGCCTGCTGACACAGTAGACAAGGTAAATTTGGTTTTATACAACCTTTTGCTTGTGAAATATAACATGAATATAGAGGAGTACATGAAACATATGTGTACAACTATTATATGGATTATTATAATGTACAATTACTATATGGTTTATTTATTGTATGGTTTATTATTATATGGTTTATTATATGGTTTATTTAGAAAGCAAATACTACATTTCTCCAGGTCAGAGAAATAGAAACACTCCAGAAGCTCTGCCCCATAATCCCTGCCCTGTGTTAATCCCTATCTCCCTTTTAATGATAACCACTATACTGACTTGTCTTTCTTTATACTGTTATCACAGTATCATGCTTTGCTAAAAGTTTTCCCTGGTTTTGATTTTTTTTGGTAAGCGAAATCGCATGTAGTCTGTATCTCCCTTCTTTCATTCAATATTATGTTCTTAATTAAGATTCATCTATTCCATATGAAGCTACAGTTTATTCATCTTTGTTGTTGTAAGATACTCTTATTTTATGACTATGTCACATTTTATTTATCCATCCTCCTGTTGAATTTTTGGGCTGTCTCTAATTTAGGATATTATGAATAATGCTGCTACAAACATTCTTGTACATGTCTCCCAGCGCATATGTGCAAGAGTATATGCCTTCCTCCCTCTCTCTCTCTCCCTCCCTCCTTCCCTTCTTGTCTTCCTTCTTTCCATGTGGATACCCAATTATTCCAACTCCATTTTCTGAAAAGACCATCCCTTCCCTCCTTCTCTTGCAGTGCTATCTTTGACATAAAGCAAGTGTCCATATGTGCATGGGTCTGTTACTGGGCTCTTTAGTTACATTGGTCTATTTGTCTATTTTTCTGTGTTCCTTGCAGCACAATAATGAGTCACCCTGGCTTTATAATAAGTCTTATGTCAAGTAGAGAAAGTCCTTCCTCCTCCTCTTCCTTTTTCTCCTCCTCCTCCTTTTTCAAGAGTGATTTGCTATTCTTGATCCTTAATATTTCCATATATATTTTAGAATTAGCTTGTCAGGTTCTACAGAAAAAAGCTGTGGGTATTTTGATTGGTATTGCACTGAATCTGGGGGCCACTACGAGAAAAACTGACATCTTTATAAGTCTTACAGTCCTTGGAAATGATATCTCTTGGAATATTTCCTTGGGATGGTACCCTTTCGTTAGTCTTTAGTTTCTCTTTAAGGTTTTATAGTTTTCTACAAAAAGATCTTACACATTTTATTGCACTTATCCATAGGTAGTTGGTATATTTTTTTTAACACTCTTGTAAATGGTGTCATCTCATACATTTTATTTTCTAATTGTTTTTGCTGGTATAAAAAAATACAACTGATTCTTGCATGTTTATTTTGTATCTAGTAATCTTGCTGGAACAGTCTTTTAAAGTTGTAGATGACTGCACTTCATTTCTTTGCTGAAAACTCACCAGTGGCTGCCTGTTGTAGAAATATAATCCAAACTCATTGCAGCAACCATGGTGTTTTTAAAACATATTCACACATTATTTGACATCGTCCAACAAGAAGTTGAGTCTGTGTTCCCTCCCTTTGACCTGGGTGAATCTTTGTGACTCCCTCAATGAATCAGACATGGTGGAAGTGACACTGTGTGATTTTTCAAGGCTTTTCAAGGTTTCAAGATACCCTGAAGCTTCTGCCAGTTTCTCTGGATATACTTGCTTTGAAAACCTGTAGCCTCCTTGTAAGAAATTGGCTACCCTACACCCATGTAGAGACCATGTATCTATAGAGAGAAAGCCAAGGGGCCAGAAATGTTCCAGCCTCCAGTTGATTGTCCATATAGCCAGACATGTGAATGAAGAAGCTTTGAAATAATCCTCGTCTCAGCCACTATCTGACTGTGTACGCATGCGAGAGCCTTCGCAAGAACTGCCTTGCTGGCCCCAGCACACCCAGATTCATGGGCAAAATTCATGATTGTTGTTGGTCTGTGCCATTGATTTTTAGGGTGTTTTGTTAAGCAGTGATAGGTAATGAGAACAGTGGTCTCCAAGGCCCTTTTTACTCGAAGCTCAGCCTACCTTCTGCACCAACCTCATCTCCCACCTCAGGCATATTCCAGCCACACCAGCCTTGTATGTGTGCTATCAAACAAGTCAAGCTTATTTCTGTTTGGGGGCCTTTGGAGTTAGCATAGATCCTTGTCTTAGAACAATTTTAACTCTTCAAGTGACAGCCTCCTTCTTATAATCCATGTCCTCAGATGTCACCTCCCCAGAGAAGCCATTAGTGCCTCTCTATGACATTATCATCTTATTTTATCAATACGCATTTTCCAAAATCGTTTATTTATGCACGTTTTTCTTTTATGTATTTATCGTCTGTCCTGCCCCCAAATGTAAGCTGTTTGAATCCAAGTAGTGTCCAATTTATTTGCTTCTAATAGAGCCAACACATAGAATGGTGCCAGGCGGGCTTTTACCATCAATGAGGATGGAGTAACAGAGACTAATACCCTCCTATCTTAAATAAGTAGAACACTAGACAAAATATGTGAAATAATGGATTTCAAGACAATGGTCCAACCACTTACAAATCTAACAAAAATCATCATATGAATGCTTATGACAGCTTTAGTCATAATTGCCCAAATCAGGAAGCAACCAAGAAGTCCTTCATCGGGTGAATGGAAAAACAAACTGTGGTACATCCACACAGCGAGTAAAGGAAATGAGCTATCAAGCCACGGAAAGACACAGAGGAATGTGCATTGCTAAGTGAGAGAAGCCAGTCTAAAAAGCTACATGATTTCAACTATATGATGTTTTGGAAAAGGCAAAGCTATGGAGACATACAGAAAGAACAGTGGTTGCCAGAGGCTGGGCAGGAAAGAGGGAGGGAGGGAGGGAGGAAAAGATAGGTGGAGCATAGATTTTTAGAGCCATGAAAATACTCTGTATGATACTGACATACATGTAGATAGATACCGACCTTACTCATTTGTCAAAACCCCTACAGCTCTACAACAAAAAGAGCAGATGCTAATGTAAACTTTGGCCTTTAATTAATAATAACGTATCAAGGGTGCCTGGGTGGCTTACTTAGTCCATTAAGCGTCTGCCTTTGGCTCAGGTCATGATCTCAGGGTCCCGGGATTGAGCCCCCCTCCCCCAGCAGATTTCCTGCTGGGGTGCGGGGAGTATGCTTCTCACTCTCCGTCTGTGCTTTCACTTTCTCTCTCTCTCAAGTAAATAAATAAAATCTTAAATAATAATAATAATGTATCAATAGCAGTTCCTCAGTTGTAACAAATATACCACAGGAAAATAAGATGTTAGTAATAGGAGCAGTTGCAGGGTGGGAAGGTCTCTCCATACTTTCTGTTCTGCTTTTCTATGAACCTAAAGCGGCTCTAAGAAAAAAGGTCTCTTAGTAATTTATTGAAAAATAAGTTTCCATTGCAATATATTAATTTTTAAAGGGCTGAAATAATACACAACAGGTTTTAATACTGGTAATATCTAATTCTGGTTTTCATTTTGTTGTTGATCTTTGTCTTCTCAAAAAGAAATGATGGTTTTGTGATATTTGAGAAAACAAAAAAATTCAGTTATTTTATCTTTGTTATTTTTTAATGAATTTGTTTATTTGAGTGTGGTTGACACACAATGTTATATTAGTTTCAGAGGTACAAAGGAGTGATTCCGCAAGCTTAAGCATTATGCTCTGCTCACCACAAGTGTAGCTACCATCTGTTGCCAAACAACACTGTTACAATACGATTGACTATATTCCTTATGCCGTGTCTCTTATTTCCATAATTTACTCATCCATACCTAGAAACCTGTATTCCCCATTCCCCTTCCCTCATTTTGCCCATCCTTCTACCCCTCCTCCCCTCTGGCAACGATCAAGCTGTTCTTTGTTCTTTCTGCCTTTTAAGACCCAGTTATTTTAAAAAGAAGTATTTGAAGAAGTAATGCAACAACTTTCCCTCTCTCCCATTGCTATAGCACCTGTGGGACACTGTAACACTGAAGGCGGACTGTGTCAATTTGTTCCCAAATGGGGACAGAAGGCCTAGCTCTTAGGAAATTCTGGAGCATCGGTAAGATAATGATGAAGTTCCCTTAATGAAAGATAGCTGCTAAGGAAGGTCTCCCAGTCCCCAGCCCTGACCCAGACCAGCAGTGACAGCCTTGCCATCTCTATCTGACTCGAGACTATCAGGACTAACCTCATGCCCTTTTCCCTGTTGAAGTCACTCCACATGGGAAGCCCAGGAATACAAGGGCATCTTAAATGCATTCAAAATTAATAATGCTGGGATTCTGTAAATTCTCTTCTCTGATTTTGTTACCCACCCCTTCAAACTCCTGTGTCCTCTGGTGTTTGTGATCAGTGGTAAGAAAAACTCCCTAATGTCCTTGGTTTCTTCTCTGAGCCTTCTTCATACCTTCTTGCTCTAACTCAACCTTGGCTGTCCATAGCTTCGACTTCAGCCCTTTAAGTGAGGGCTGTTCCCTTCCATTCACTTGTTACTTTCTGTCTTTATCGTACTCATTGGCAAAATCACAATCCTGTTTAAATCCAGCTGTCTGCCTATGCACCTTGCACCATATAACCACATAACCACTGCCGGTGGTTGGAGAAGTACACCAATCAGGCTGACTGGTTTGCTTCTCAATCAAATGCTGATTGCTGACCTCAAGTGGCCCCTTGATATGCTTGAGCAATCATTTCATTTCTCTCATTCATTCTCTCACTCTCCTGTATGACTACATTATTCAGTGTCTTTGTTTGTCTCATATTAAATATTTGTGAGGAAGGAATCCAATTCCCTCCCTTTTTTTTTGCATCTGGATACCCATTGGTCTCAGCACTATTTGTGGGAACTACTATTTGCTCCCAAATGAATTGTCTTGCCTCCCACCTGTCGAATATCAATTGACTGTAAATGGGAGATTTATTTCTAGACTCTCAATTCTACTCCACTGATCTACATATCAATCACTTTGACATAAGCACTCTGTCTTCATTATTGTAGCTTTATAATAAGTTTTGAAATTGTGAAGAGTGAGTCTTCCAATTTTAGTCTCATTCGAGATTGTTTTGGCTACTCTGGGCCCCTTGTGTCCATATGAATTTTAGTATCAGCTTGTTAATTTGTGCTCCCTGTCCCCCGCCAAAAAAGCCAGCAAAGATTTGATAGGGATTGCATTGGTCTGTACATCAGTTTGCCATCTTAGCGATATTAAATCTTCCAATCAACGAATAAAGAATATTTTTCCATTTATTGAAGTCTTCTTTAATTCCTTTCAACAACTTTTGTGGTTTTCAGAATATAAGTTTTATACATTTTTTGAGTTAAATATACCCTAGTAGTTTATTCTTTTTGATGCTACTCCAAATAGGATTGTTTTCTTAATTTCATTTTCAAATTGTTCGTTGTTAGTGTCTAGAAATTCTGTTGATATTTGTGATTGATTTTATAGCTGGCAACCTTGTTGAACTTGTTTAGTCTGATAATTTTTTAGTGAACTCTTTAGGGTTTTACACATGTAAGATCAAGTCATCTAAAAACAGTATTTGGCAGTACATGGCTGGCTCAGTCACTGGAACACGCGACTCTTGATCTTGAGGTTGTGAGTTTGAGTCCCACGTTGGATGTGGAGATTATTTTAAAAAAATATTTAGGGGTGCCTGGGTGGCTCAGTCAGTTAAGCAGCTGCCTTCAGCTCAGGTCATGATCCCAGAGTCCTGGAATCGAGCCCCACATCGGGCTCCCTGCTCAGTGGAGAGCCTGCTTCTCCCTCTCCCTCTGCCTGCTGCTCTGCCTACTTGGGCTCTCTCTCTTTATCTCTCTGTCAAGTAAATAAATAAAATCTTTAGAAAGGGCACCTGGGGGCGGGCACCTGGGTGGCTCAGTGGGTTAAGGCCTCTGCCTTCGCCTCGGGTCATGGTCTCGGGGTCCTGGGATTAAGCCCCACATCGGGCTCTCTGCTCGGCAGGGAGCCTGCTTCCTCCTCTCTCTCTCTGCCTCCCTCTCTGCCTACCTGTGATCTCTGTCTGTCAAATAAATAAATAAAATCTTTAAAAAAACTTAAAAAAAATTTTTAATTAAAAAAATAGAGATGTTTTCACTTCCTCTTTTCCAATCTGAATGTCTTTTACTTCATTTTCTCACTGAATTATCTTGGCTAGAACCTCCAGTACAGTGTGGAAGGGGCGGGAGTGGCTATCCTTCTCTCATTTGTGATCATAAGGGGAAAAGCATTTGGTCTTTCATTGTTAATAATGATGTTAGCTCTGAGTTTTTGGTAGATGTCCTTTATCGAGTTAAGGACATTCTGTACTATTCCTAGTTTGTTGAGTATTTTTATCATGAAAGGATGCTGGAGTGTTGAATATTGTCAAAGTACTTTTTCAGCCTCTATTGAGATGATCATGTATGTGATTTTTGTCTTTTCTCTATTGATATAGTGAATTATGTTCATTGACTTTCAGGTGTTTGAACAACTTTGCCTTTGGGGGAATAGATTCCTTGGTTATGAGTTGTAATTCCTTCTATATGTTGGATTCAGTTTATAAAAGTTGTTTTTGTTTTTTGTTTTGTTTTGTTTTATAGGATTTTTCATCTGTATTCACACCAGACAGTTAGGCTTCACTGATCGCCGGCTGATTTCTCTCGACTGTTTTCTATTATGAAGTGGGGCCCAAATTGCCCCGCAGCGGAATCCAGTTAAGTCTGGTCCTCTTTGCAGGGGTAGTTGGTTTTTTGTGGTTTTTATTTGTTTGTTTTGTTTTTTAAGATTTTATTGAGTAATCTCTACACCCAGGCGCCTCTACAGCTGGGCACCCCTAAGCTTTGGAGGTTAGTCCTCACCCCAGGAATGCTATTCTTAGCTGACCCTTTCCCCGCTTCTCTCTGGTAAACTTACCGGCCTACAGTTTAGCTTCTTGTCCTCATGGAGCTACCAACTTTTTCACTGCTTACCATCAAAACCTCCGTTGTTTTCAAGAGTGCCTTTAGACTTGAACTTCCCGCACTCTGTTCCATATAAAGTCAGTTCACTTGGTGAAGGCCTTGGCACTCTTATGGCTTACCTCTCTCCCTGGGCCAAATCTTTGCACTTCTGTGTTAGAGCTGGTGGCAGGGACAGTGGTCCAAGTGTCTCAGAGTGACCTGCCTCTCCAGGGCACAGGGTCAGGGTCATAACCTTCTGGTCTTCTTGGCTTGCCTCTGGCCATGTGGAGTCTCTGTTCTATGAGTAAACTGAGCTGAGAGAGATTGGGTTCCCAGTATTCTAGGCCTGTCATGCCTGGGTAAAGCCTCTGACCTATGAATGGGGGCTCAGGGAAAGAAGAGAGATTCCAACCTCTTGGCAACATATCCCTGGCATTTAATGTCTGCAACACAGAGTTGGGAGGTCTGGAAGCTTCTGGTGGCTGCCATGCACAGGGAAATAACACAGTCTGTGACAGGGAGCTGGGGTTTGGGGGGTTTGGGCCTTGTCTTCAAGGCCACTGCTGCCATGCTGAGTTTCTATCAAGCTGAGATGGGAGAGTAGTCAAGAGAGGCGGGGCTTGTGGCTGAGGTGCCACAGACTCTATCGTTCAAACAGATCTAATAAATTGTTCTTGAATAAATATTTCTTCATTTGCTATTTGCCCTGAGGACAATTTCCAGAAACTGAAAGTTTTTTTAAGAAAAATTTTTCGCTGGTTATGGCTATTTCGTGGGAGAGAAGATCCACAGAGCTCCTCACACTACCATTCCAGAAGCCATCCTCTCTCTCCTTCCCTCTTACACAAAGTTTCTCAAAAGTGTTGTCAGTACTTCCTGTTCAATTCCTGTCTCCTTCCTCCTGCTCCCTGCCAACCTGTTTCTTGAACGAACTCTAAGCAGGCTCTGACCCTCCACGGACTCAATGAAACCACTCTTGTCAAGGTCACCGTTGCCCTCCTCGTTGCTATATCCTGTAGGTGGAGTCTCATTTTCATCCTACTTGACCTGCCAGCAGTATTTGACACAATCGATCCCATCTCCCACCCTCCGATGTTTTCATCACTTTGCGTTCAGAACACTACACTCTCCTGCTTCCCGGTTTTCCTCCCACCCCCTTCACTGTTCCTCCTTGGTCTCCTTTGCCGGTGTATCAGAACCAGTCCTTAGACCGCTTGTCCTTCTTATTTGCACTCATTTCCTTCGTGATCTCCTTCAGTCTCACAGTTTTCAGTAATTCTCCATAGGCTGATGGCTCTCAAACGTAACATCTCCAGGCCAGGCCCCTCTTCCAAACTGCACACTCATGTAATACGCTGCCTGCCTGACATTTCCATGCAGTCACCTAATGGGCTTCTCACACTGTGTGTACAGAATAGCTCCTGATCTTCTCCTCCAGACTTGTTCCTTCCAGTCTTCCTCATCATCCCAGTTGCTCAGCCTCAAAAGGATGGTACTGTCATTGACTCTATCTCACTCTGTGTCCAAGCTATCCACCAGTCTTGTTAGACCTACCTTCAAAATTATTCAAAATATGACTTCCTGCAGCTTCCACCACTGTTCCGAGCCACTAGTATCTCTTGCCTAGATGATTTCAAGAACTGTTTGCGTGGTCTTCCTGCTTCCATTCCATTACCTCTCTGACTTCATCTCTTACTGCAGCCTCCAACTCCAGTCACACTGGCTTCCTTGCTGTTTCTAGAATATACAAAGCATGTGGGTGAGTGTCTGGGGTTGGCAGTAGCTTGCCTATTACCACACATTAATGCCAGGAGCGAAACACATTCTTCAAGACACTAAAGGTTGTATTTAGAACCCCCTCACTTCTAGATTCTGCCATATGCGTCTCTTCCTCTGGCTGGCTCTAATTTGTATCCTTTCATTATAATAAAACTACAATCATAAGTCCTGAGTTCTAGGAATCGTTCTAGCAAATTATTGAACCTAATGGTGATCATGAGAGCCCCCTAATTTGTAGCCAGCCAATCTGAAGTAAAGGTGGACCTAGGAGTCTCCAAACTTGCAGCAAGTACCTGGAGTCTTGGATGCACTTGGCAGCCTGGAGGACTGTACCCTTAACCTCAAGTTTGGCTACTCATGGTGGTGGTAGAAGAGGTTAGGCAGGAGTATCAGTATCTCAGCTTGAGAGAGATAGTGGCGTCCTACAGGCAACAGTGGTTTAGTTTACTGAGTTTCCACATCCTGCGTTAGATCCTGGATGGCATCTAGAACCTCTAGGTAAACATCATAACCCCATATATTTTTATATCTTACCTTTGCAAGTTGCTTTCATATTTGAGCTTCAAAACAGGTAGTGTCACCCTCCTTTTACAGGTGAAGAAACTGAAGTGAAGGGGGAAATACTCGCCCAAAGTCATTAGACTCAAACACAGGTGTTCTCCTTCATTGCAGAGCTCTTCACACCAGGACCCACAAGCTGCAGAAGTGGGTTACATCACTTGCACAGAGGGGTATATTTATGATCAGTTCTCCTTTAACACCTTGTAGGAAACTGAAGGCAACTGGGTCCCTCCAGACGTAGGACTCAGGATTCTCTCCCACCTATGTGATCTTCTCCTTTGGGGACAGTGAGATTTAGGAGAAAATATCTAGAAACCTGGGTCTTCTCCAGTTAGACAACGACATATTGATCTCCTCCTACTAATGGCCCTCCCCAAGAGAGAAAATTTGTTACCGTCAGAAAGACCCAAACTGAGTATGTAAGGAATCTTTTATTTCAGAGACTTAAGAGAACCTGTCCCAGAGTTGGTATCCAAGTCTCCAACTACTAACATATGCAAGTTCTCAAAGGCTTTGAAAGATGATAAGTCATGCCTACAAACCAAATGGCAAACATATGACTAGCTGCTTTCAAGAAAATACAATTGGCTCTCAGGAAAATATGTCCAATCTCACTCATCATACACCAAATACAAATTAAAACTACAAGAAGATTTCATTTTTACCTGTCAGGTTGGCAGAAAAAATAATTTGGAAAATACATTGTGTTGTACGATCTGGAGAACCCTCATCTGGCATCATACAGTGCTGGTGAGATTAAAAATTTGTCTCACCTCTGGGAAGGGTGACTTGGCAATATTTCACCAATAGGTATTTGCGTTTGACTCAGCAAGTTCACTTTTAGGAATTCTAAAGATGTATCCACGTGTTAACTGTGAAGATGTCTGCTGTAGACTGAAAAGCATTGTCATGATATTTCATAACTCTTTCCATTAAGAGATGAGTCTTTCCTGGACTCCTTACATCTGGGATGGTCCTGTGGCTTGCTACAGTAAAATGTAGCAGAAGTGATGCTGTTCCAGAGCCTAACCTCAAGAGGCTTGTAACTTCCACTCTCATGCTCTTGGAATTCTGCCCTTGGACCAGTTGGTGGTTAGAGGCTGGAAAAACCCCAAAAAGGCTGTTAGCAAAGACTGGAGGAATGGTGGACAAACAGTTGCTGGAGGCTGGGAATGCAGTGAGAAAATCGTTATCAGAGGCCGAAGCGGGAGACGACTCATGTTATGTAGTGATGCAATCGTTGGCAAAATGTCGCCTGTGAAAACTTGAAAGCTAGAAAACATACCTCATAGCCTTTTTAAAAATATGATTCAGGAGATTTCCAGACAGAATGTTAAAAGTGCCATTTTGGCTTCTTCTAGCTGCGTGACAATGGACAAGAAGAGAGATGAGTAACAGAAGGAACTATGAAACTTAGAAGAAGATTCTAGAGGACATCTAGAAGCCCAAGGATTTGCTGGTTTGGAAAATATAACTCTTGCCCCAGTTCTCCCATCTGGTAAAAATTTCTCAAAGCGAAAAATCGAACCAGGGGTATGGCTATAAGGACCCTTGTTCAGACCCCTGAATGATTTAAGGTAATGCCTAAAGGACTGTTTCGAGTAGAGCTTTTGAGATCTTAAGATATTTTCCCACAGCAGCCTCAAATCATTGCCCAAAAGACCATGGATATAACACAGAACACCATGAAGCTCTCCTATTTTGATGGCATTATGTTAATTGGATCACTGGAATACCAGAGGGGAACAAATAAATCCTAAATGATTGGGGTGGGGCGGGGGGGGGTGGAGTCTACTATATTAGTAAAGCTTTTAGGAGACCAGTTGTCTGAAGAATCCCAAGACATCCACACCACGTTTGGGGACAAGTACCTTGCTTTTCCTACCCCTCCGAGATCCAGTACTGGGTAGGCCTCTTCAGACTTTGGTGATACACATTTAGGAATACTGCTCCCATCTGTCTATAAAGTAACAAGTTTTGAGGGGGAGACAGAGAAAGACTAGATGCTGCAACAGGTTCTGGTTGCATTTTAAGTGGCCTTGCTGCTTGGGTCACAGGACTAGTAGATTCCAGGGAGCTGGTTTTGTTTGTCATGGGTGTCCATGCCACGCAGTGTCTGGCAAGCTCCATTAGGAAATCTGCCGTGTAGACCTTTAAAGGCTCTGCTGCACATCCATTATTTTTAATGTTCCCAGCTGCAGATCTTAACCAATGCTGGATAGAGAATTGGTAAATAAATATCCTGGCTTCCTTGTTCCTCACATGGTATAACTCTGAGATGTGTCCTGTGCCATCTCCCAGAGCTCCCTGATGGGATTACACCCTGTTGCCCACAACCCACCGTTTACTGACTTCCTTCCTTTCTCTCCCACACTTCTAGTTTCCTACTGGTAATTCTATCTCTGAAATTAGCTCCTTGCCCTCTAATCTTTGTCTCAGTGTCTTCCTCTGGAAGGACCCTACCTAGCGGACCAACAATTTAGAACATCTTTGACTCTTTCTCGAAACAGAGCTTTTTTCCAGAATAGAAAGTTCCTATGATGCAGGACCCTGGTTTACTGATGGTTCAGTGGGCTTTCTGCTGTTCTGCTGGTTCATTCATACTCTGTCAGGTGAAGCTTTGCCAGAACCCACCTGAAGCCACGGGAGTGAACTAGATAGGCTTCTATCGTCATGGAGCTTCGGGTCTGGAGATACGAAGAGCTTTCATTCACTGATGCTTTCTAGTAGACAGAATATGAAGCATTTCCTATGCCTTATCTTTTTTCGGCCTCACTTTACAATGAAGTTAGCTTACGCTCAGACAAGTTCCTTGCCCCAAATCTTATCCCTGGTAAGTGGTGGATCTCCCCCTAGTCCAGAGACTGTCTGATGCCAGCTTATGCCTGTACTGTTTCCTTATTTCAGTTCCCTTATGTCAGTTCTGCCATTTGCTAGAAAATGTATCTTTTCAAGGCAGAGTAAGACCCTCTGCCCACCTCCACTCTTTGTCTCTCCTCCTGCCTTAAAAAGGATTAGACACTGGATTAGGCACTGGTTGCAGAGATTTGGGACAAGAATCAAGGGAGAGGAATAGAATGGCAGGAGGTCCTACTGCAACTGGGAACTGTTAACAAGTTCCCACAACTCCTTCAAACTGCATCTCTCTGCTAGATAACTTAGGCTTTTCAAGATGTGGGGGAAAGCTCCATTTTCGTCCCTTATGTAGGCAATGGAAATTCCTTTAAATGAGTAATTGAAAGAAGACAGAACCACGTTGGTGTACACACACATGCTAATAAAGGTTGTTAAAGGGAGCAATGGGAAAAAACAATTATAAATTAATTTCAAAGACCAAATGTTGGTTTGAATGAGTCTAGATATCTGCCTTGATCAACACTAGCTCAGTAAAAATTAGGGGTTTTGGTCTGTTTTGTTTTGTTTTTTGAGTCTAGTTGCCTGGTATGAGAGTCAAAAAGATAGGACATTCCATAAGTGTTACAGATGTGAACCCACTTCCATTTATTGGTGGCCTTAGATGGCCTATAACCAGGCCATAACCTTCCAGGGTAAACATTTAACTTTGGAGAATTAGTAGAAGATGCTTCACTAACTTCTAGAGTTATTCTTCCCTCACATGAACACTATCCCATTAGATTTGTAGTGCTTTTTAAAAAAGATTTATTTATTTATTTATTTGACAGAGAGATCACAAGTAGGCAGAGAGGCAGGCAGAGAGAGGGAGGGAAGCAGGCTCCCTTCTGAGCAGAGAGCCCGATGTGGGGCTCAATCCCAGGACCCTGAGATCATGACCTGAGCCCAAGGCAGAGGCTTAATCCACTGAGCCACCCAGGTGCCCCTGATTTGTAGCTTTTAAATCCATATACTCAGATACAGGTATGAATAAATTCACATATATTATTTCACTGTGTGATGGTTTACGTAAGGCCTTCCTAGTGCAAACGGGGTTGTTAAATTTGCATCTCAAATTAGTTCCTGCTAACTGAGCAACTAAAGCAAATTCCTTTGTGGAAAAAAGTTTCCAAGCGTGACCTGGTAATTGTTTTAATGGATTTTCAATGAAGGGTGAAGTGCCATGCAATGTGCCCCGAAGGCATTCCATAAATATGTTTTGAGTGACTCTGTTCACCCACATAGAAAACACACACACACACACACACAACAAATGTGTACTATTTAAATAATACTTTTTCTCCATAGTCTCTGTATTTACCACCCATATCCATAAATACTGAAGGTGAACAAGGGAGCTGACCCCGCGGCAGAGAACTGACTAGTGAAGGACTCTGGGCAGGGGAGCTTTGCTTAGTTTGAGACCCTCAGTGTGCATCTGGGATCTGAGCACTCCCAAATGAGGGAGAAGGCCTCATGTTGATCTACTGAGAGACTTAAGGATCCCTGCTGGCTAACAGAATAATATCCCACCTGTGGTAGAGAGCCTGATACTGGTATATACAGTTTCCTGTTTTCTGTGTAAGGAGTAGATCTGCTCTGACCTTGGCATTGGGGTGGATACTACTATATTCTCAGTATCTGCTGTTCCCACACGGGAGATGAGATGTATAAAACAGAAATCTTCACCTTCCTTTCTCCCAAAACTTTCATTGGGTTCTGCTGTAAGAGACGCATGCATATATCCTTTTTTTTTTTAAGATTTTATTTATTTATTTGAGAGAGCAAAGAGAGCACAAGCAGGGGTAGAGAGAGGCAGAGAGAGAGGGAGAAGCAGGCTCCCCACTGAGCAGCGAACCCTATGAGGGACTCCATCCCAAGACCCTGGGTTCATGACCTGAGCCGAAGGTAGGCATTTAATCCACTGAACCACCCAGACTCCCCACATACATATATTCTTGTTGTAAGTGTGTATCTCTTGCTTTAATTATTGTAGGATTTAGGTTTTGTTGACTGTTGAGTATCATCTGAGGCTCACGATCATTTGGGGTGTAAGAGAGACCATGCAAGTGTCCATTAGATTGCAAGCTGGAATTTCATAAGAAGGTCCCTGAGCAGATTCTAGGGTTAGAATAAAACTTGTCTTCTTCTTTTTTTTTTTTTTTTGCTTGTTTGTTTGTTTGAAAAAAGTTCAATATGAGCAACAGAATAAAGCACTCTCGGATGGTAGGAAATAGAGGGGTACCTCCCCAACAATGGCCAGGAGAAGGAAGCCAAACAATGTGCCTATAAAGTGATTTAGGGCTGCCCCATGTCTTTATGGCACCAGAAACCTCATTCTTCTAAAAAAAACCTCATTTCCTCTAAAAAAAAATGCATTCTTTGTATTTTTCTTAGTTAAGTAACCCATTTTCTTACATGGGCAACAGGGTGTACATCTTTCCCAGAAGGAAAAACTGGAACGTCTCATTGATCCCTTTCTGACTGTTAAGAAAGCTCAGGGAATTGCTCGAGTACCCTGGCAGCAGTTAACAAAGGTATTTACAAGCAACTGCTCTCCCGCCTCAATTCCCAAGTCTTCTAAGTAGAGAAACAGCCTTTTTGTCCTCGCTCTGATTTGAAAAAAGTTGTTTAGGCCAGGCTTCAAATAAATGTAGGGTTATTCACATTCCTGAGGAAAGGTCTGCCACCTGGTGGTAAGAAGTGAAATGCCACTTGCTCGACTCCAATCTCCCTCCCTCCCTCTTTCCTTCTCCCCTTTCCTCTCCTTCGCTCCCTTCTTCCCTCCCCGCTTCCCTCCCTCCCCCCCCACTCTGTCCATCCTTCCCTCCCTCTCTCTGTCAATTCAATTTGTGCAAATCCATGCACAGTTTCTGGCTTAAGCCTTACTCGCTTGCCACGTGCCAAAGGCTTCTAACCAATCGATGATAAAGGTACTGACACCTCCAAGAGAGTTTTTTGGACAAATATCCACCTTAAATCACCTTTAAATTGTTTCAGAACAGCTGGAAGGAGCAGAGTGAAGAGGAGGGGACTTATAAGTGTTAAGTTTCTTCTAAAGAGAGAAAAAAAGCATAATTGATTTATTCATACACATTCATTGATTCACTACTGAGTACCAAAAACTTGTGCTAATTAGTTTGCAAACAGAACGTATATGACAGCACCCCTGCTCCTCTAATGACAAAGAGATGAATGGATGACCAAACTAGGTTGGGAAAATAAATTAGGGTCATTCTTGCTTCCATTTGTAAGGTGGAAGAAAGCGCAGAATCGTTACAGTCCATTAGGGGGAGTGCTAAGTCCCCAGGAAAGTCACAGGCACTGGGCTAATTCTGAACCATGCCCACAATTCCTTGGGGACTTAGCCTCTCTCTCCCTTACAGAGAGAGGAGACCCCAGTACCCTTGGGAGCTTGAACTGCCAGTAACCATTTCCAGTATCACATGTACAGTACTTCAGTATTCAGCCCCTACTTTTGCTTCCCATCTTCTCGTCTCAAAGTATGGTCCCAACCGTCAGCATTGTCATCACCTGGGAAACTTCCAGAAATGCAGATTCTCATACCCTACTACAGACCCACTGAATCCGAAGCTGGGAGTGTTTTAACGAGCCCTCTGGGCATTCTGATGCAAGTTAAAGTCTGAGAACCACTGGTCTAGTAAACCATCTGGGCGTGGACCAGGGAGACCAATGAGAATGGAAAGGAGGGAAAGGAGCAATGGATCCTACAAGCCACACAGAGTGAGCCCCACAGGGTTAGAGGAGGCAGAGGGGCAGCCACAAGGAGGGACCACAGAGTCATTGTAGAGGTTTCTGCCAACTCAGGTTGGAGTCTGTGTTGTGGACACTAACCCCCAAATTTACTCTACGTCAGATTGGTTATGGTACCATGATCTTCATGCTAGAAACTTCATGGACTCCTCCTTCAATTCATGCTGCTTTAGAGAGGGAGCCCAGACAGTGTCGGGCCAGGCAGGCTGACCCAAGGCTGTGCCCACCCCTACCCAGGCTCAGCTCCAACTCTCTTCATTCTCCTAGGTCCATGGAAGGCCGGTTGGGTAGCTCCGTGGCAGTGTGGTATAGTGGTATGCCCTCTCCAGCAACTCCTCCCACCCCAACACACAGACACACTAGTATGGGGATGCCTGCATTGAATGCTAACTCCACCACACTCCTGGGGACACTCTCCAGGCTGCTCCCTATGTTAAATGGAGAGAATACTACCTACTAAAGGAAGTGCTATTTAAATGTACAGTATTGCTGTATATATAGTACTCAGGGCAGGCGTTTGTCCTTAACTCTGTGTGTGTGTTGCTACCTTTTCCCAGTCTCTTCCCACCCCCGCCCCCACCATCCTGTCATACCTGTGCCTCCCGACCTGGCATTTCCTGCACAAAATGGGCACCTGATTAAAAAGAGTAGAAAGAACAACTGAAGCCTGCTTCTGCTATTTTTCCTCATTTTCCTGGAGCTGCTGGCAGAAAAGTGGCAGCTCAGAGCCAGGGGTGCAGACTTTGCCTGTCTCTTCTGAAAAAAACAAAACAAAACAAAAACACTTTTTTTAAAAGGGGAAAAAGGAATAAGCTGATTCGGGCATCTCCCTGACCTCCATTCCTCCCCACACGTGGGCACACAAAGAGCCCAAGCGCCGGTGTGAGTCGGGGGACCGGCTCCGTATGTCCGCAGTCCCGGGTCACCTCGGGCCCGGTGCTGGTAACCCAGCTGCACACTGGAAGATGGGGCCTGGGAGGAGCACGGAGTCCCCCCCCCCCGCCCCGCCCACCTCCCCAGGCTGGGTGACTGTCAGGCCACATCTGCTCCAAATTTATAGCTGCTCCTCCGGCCGCCGCCGTCCTCTCCACGGCCTCTTTACCAAGTGCAGCCCCAGCTGAGACCCCTCCCGCGGGGAGGGAGAGGACACACCCGCGCCGGCCCCGGGCTGGGGGCGGGGAGCAGGTGTGAAGCGGGGGTCGCAGCCGCGCGCGCGGTCACCCTCCACCGCACCGCGGAGACCCGACCTCACTCTAACGTGCACACAATGGCGCGGGGGCCAGGAGCTCATTACCGGGACCGGCCGGGGAGCGGCTGATGAAAGAGGTGGGAGCCCGGGAGGACGGCCGCCCTACCACTGCGCGCAGACCCCTGCACGCTCGCGAGGGCGGAGGGGCAAGGTCTGCACCGAGGACGCTGGTCTAGCGGCGGCCTGGAGCGACCCTCGCCGAACGCCTACAGAGGGTGCCAAGCTGGGCCCCCAGGGCCGGGCGGGAGGAGGAGCCAAGGGACAAAAAGAGGCCTGCGGGCTGGGGAGGGCCGGGACTCTTCCAGGGAGCACGCTCCCGTAGGCGTCTCCCCCCCGACCCCCAACCCGCCGCGCACCGGTCCGCTGATTGCCTATTGTCCGTCGCCCCTCCACCCCCGCCTGGCGCCCAGCGTCCCGGCCCGGCAGCCTCCTCGTGCTCCCGGCTCGCGTAATTCATTCTCCCAGCCCGCCCCTTCGGCTCTAAATGAGCAGTTAGCGCCGCACACACGTGCCGGGGGAAGGGTCGTCCACTGCGGAGGGAGAAGTGGAGGCAGGAGGGGATGCAGCCAGAAGAGACTGCGCACGCACACATACGCACGCACACACACACAGCCTGGGTCCAACACTGTCCCTCACGCGCGTCAGTGGATAAGGGGTCTTCCCCTCACTCCCCACATTGACAGCCCTCTTCTCCAACCCGAACTGCTCCGGGGAGACTCCCGCCTTTTATTTTTATTTTTTCCTGGGCAGTGGATGCCTTTGTCTGGGTTCTGGAACGCAGAGGTAGAAAGTGCGAGGTCGGCCAGTTGTGTGCACCTTTAAGGTTGAGGTGAAAGAGTGGGGAGCGGCGAGGGTAGAAGGGCGCAGGCAGGGGTTTTAAGGAAGCCTGGTAGGGTGTGACAGCTCCTAACTTCTAGCTCCACACATCCTCATCCCGTGTGTCTTCCGTCCCAGGGAACTCGTCCTAGTATTTATGGCTCTCTTTAATGTTCCTCTCTCGGCACCATCACGTCTTCTCTGGGAGATGGGCACCTCTGGGAAAGGAGCTGAAAAGGGACCAGAAAAAGGTTTGGGAAAATGAGGTCTAGTAATAAAGGTTCTCACCACTGATGGTTTCGATCATGGGCAATTTACAGGTGAATGGAACCACAACCTGGCTGCCCACGAACCCAGGGGAGGCAACAGACACCTTTTGGCCCAGAAAGTATTTTTAAAACAGTGTGTATGTATATGTATGCATGTATGTGTGTGTGTGTGTATGTATGTATATATGTATATATATATGCACAAAAAAGTCTATTTTATAGATATATAACATTCTATTGTGGATAAGAGTATATTGTGGATAATAAACACTCCAAAATTAGAGAGAATAATAGAATTAAGCCCTGTGTATCCATCACCCAGACTGAGCACTTAACATTCAAAGGCAATCTCCTGTCATTTATACCCCCATTCTCCACTCACGATTTGGAAGCAAATCTTGGAAATCATATTTCTTCTGTAAATATTTCAATATAGTTCTAAAAAGCAAGGACTCATTTAGTACTGTAATGACAATACCATTATCAACCATGTATCATTATATATAATCAATGTTCAAACTTCCTCAATTGTCTCAATTATTTGTCTTCTTGGTATTGTTTTTCAGATTAGAATCCAAATGAATCTGTCCAGGGCAATGACTCTTTTAACCTGATGTTCTCTGCTTAATCTCTTTTTCCCCCTTGCAATTTGTTTGTTGAAAAACTGGGTCATTTGTTCTGTAGAATTTTCCACAGTCTGGATTTTGTTGAATGTATCCCCATGGTGCCATTTAACATGTTCTTCTGCCCCTATATTTTCTGTAAATTGGTTGCTAGATATAAAAGCTAGATCAATTAATGTCTGATTTTTTTTGCACGAATTCTTCATAGGCAATACTGTTTGTCCCCAGAGTAAATGGCTCCTTGTCTGTCGTGTTGTTGTTGTTGTTGTTGTTATATTAACAACCAGCAATGATCATTGCCTAGACTCATTATTTCATTAGGCTTTATCAAATTGTGACATTCTAATTCTGGGATTCCTTCTTCATTTATTATCTGGAATACTTCTCTAAAGAAAGTTGATTACTTAGTGTGCTCTAAAGGGGAGCAATGACTTAAAATTTATATATATATATATATATATATGTAATTATGACTTCATGGATTTCAATACATGTGATGTGTTTTACACCAACTATGTTTTGATTGCATGGGTATTTTTAAATTAGGAGATACCATATTGAAAATACTGAGCTCTGGCTTGTCCTGTAGATGATCTGTCAACCTGAACCCCTTTCCGGCCTGGCTGGAGTAGCCTGTGGTTGAAGGGGACTGCCCTCAGTGGGCATTTGTTCTCGCCCTGGTCTGCTTAGATCTTTTTTTTTTTTTTTAATCTTCCTGGACCCTGTAGGTATGAGTTTGTAAGCCTAATTAAACCCATGTTTCATCTTACAGATGAGAGAACTGATGAAGCAAATTATTTACCTGGGAGTAGCAGATAAGCTTCCCATGAGGGGAGAATATCTGGACTCTGACTTCCTTCCGATCTAAAATGAGTCAGACACCTTGGAATACCTCAGTATCATCTTCCTCCCAATTCCCAAAACCTTTGCAGAGGAAACTTGGGAAATATATGAAACACACCCCCCCCATTTCTCCTCCCACACCCACTCAGTCACCTTGCTTGCTAATTGGCCTTCCTGCCTCCATTCCTGTCTCCCTCCAAATCATCTTCCTCGATGGAAAAGAGGTTTTCCAAAACGGGAGTCTAACTATGTCCCCGTCTGGCTTTAAAACACTTCTGTAACTCCTCATTGCCTTTAGGTTAGAACAAATCTACCTTCTCTCCATAGCATACAAGGCCCCTCTTAACCTGGGTCTTACCCCATCTGCCTCCTTTCCTCCTGCTGTCCCCTGTTCTGGACCCTGTCCTTCAGCCGGATCAAATTACCCACACGCAGAGCTCTGCACACACACAGTGTAGTCTAGCTTTTGTTCTCTGTATTTGCTGTTTGCTTCTTTAGGCACCACTCCTTCACCAGCTAACTCCCACTTAGAGTTGAAGTCCCGCTTCAAGCTTTGATCCTCTTAGGAAAACCTTTCCTGGCAGGCCACAGCTGCATTCCATTGTCCCGCTCTTCTCTAATGCGGTGTCCTGTGCTCCCTTTAAGAACCTCCCCTTGCCAAGGTGGGTTTTTGTGTTGCTTTTTGAAGTTGGACTGGATTTTTTTTCTTTTGTCCCTCCTGCGTGGTTTTGGGAAGTCCCTGAAGTCACTGCGTCTATGTGTCCAACGTCCCAAACCACAGCACACTGCGGGCGCTCAGCGAGGATGTGATGAGTAAATGAAATTAAACAAGAGAGATGAAGGTTGGTGGAGTTTTGGGGACAGAAGTTCCCCCTTCCCTCGTAGGGAGGAGACTTCATGCAAATGACAGGTCCGTAGTAGACTCACTGGACTGATGCCTCGGAGACGCTGGCCGCTACCTGTGGCCGATGCAGCATCCTGGGCACCGAGCCCGGTGTCTGCTGCCCTGGTTGGGTCACGACCCAGGACCCGCCTGCGCTTGGCCATCTTTGGGCTGGTGTGTGTGCGCACACCGCGGGGCAGTGTGTGTGCGAGAGCGCGCGTGCCCGCGCGCGCACGTCGCCCACCCCGCCTCCTCCCGCTGGGAGGATAATTAAAGCGCCAAACGGTGGAGCTGGCGGGCAGCGTTCCCGGGGGCGCATTTCATCGGGGCTGATTAATGAGGCCGGGGAGTTAATGAGGAGAAAGCTAAACGGAGAGAGCGGAGCAGCGGAAGCCGTCTCGGAGGCCCTGGAGGGGGCTCTCCGAAGGCATCTCCCGCCCTCTCTTTTCGGGAGAGGCTTAGCGCAAGCCACATGGTGCCCCTGGCTCCCGCCAGCGCCTCCGGCCCAGGGAGAGGAGGGGTCGCCGCTGCCGCCGCGTGCTAGCCGCAGTGGGGAGCTCGCTTCTCCTTCCTCTGCGTGGGCCTAACCTGGCTAAACAGAAAGAGAGCCTGCCCTCGCCGTCTACAGCACAACAGAGGACCCCGGAAGATCAACCTTTTCTTTTCACGTTGAGGAACTCCGTGGGGCAGAAGTCCCAGACCACCTGCAGACTTCGTTCCCACCCGGCACGAAGAGCCAGCTCTGCCCTTACCAACCGAGGGACCTTAAACGAATTCCTAGTCATTTGGGCCTCAGTTGCTGCGTCTGTCAAATTGGGTCACGCTCCTTACTGCCCCCCCCCCAAAATGGCTAACCTCGATTGAGAACTTCGTATATGCCAGACCCTAGTCTAAGCGTTTGGCATGTTTAATCCCGTTTATGGTTCCCAGCAGCTCTAGGAAGTAGGCTCTGTTATAATCATCTGTGTTCCACAGATGAGGACACCAAGGCAGGAAATACGACACTAGTGGCCCGAGGTCACCGTCCTACTGAACAGTAGGGCTGGGAAGTAAATCTACGAGTCCTGAAGCACGAAGTGATGGTGCAAGTTCACAGGGTGGTTGTTAAGGATCTAATCCTCTGACTCCGGGAAGGACTTTGAAAACGAAAATGCTTAGCAAAACTGAGAAGAAGCCACTATGGTCGATATGAATTTTTTCATTTCCAGTTTTAAACCTGGGGTGGAGAGGAGGCAGTGAGGGATGGAGCCCCTGATACACAGAGAGAGAACAGACAGTATGATGGTCTCCCCAGCAGTCTGTGGCCTTGTGTCCTAACATACACCGATAGAGAAGAGCAGAAAATGACCTCTGCCTGAACCCCCCATACCTACCCTCCATGCACAGGCTTCTGTGGTCACCAGAAGTGTTCTGTGTCCCCACACCAAGTGTTCTCTGTGTCCCCACTAGTGGCATAGGAGTAGTAGCCTCAGTTTTCGAGGGTAGAGCACAGAGCAAAGGGAGGGGGCTGGACTCAGAACCATGTTCCAGCATGGATTTGCCCTTGACCAGCCGTGTGGACCTGGCTGGATTGCTTGAGGACTTCAGGCTTGCCCACTGGGAATGATAACTGCCATACCTATTTCATGGGGCTGATGGGAAAGGACAGTCACGAAGCTCTGCCTTGAAGAGCCCTTGTAACTTGATGTGCTCTATATCTGGAAATGGTTGGAAGGAAAGTCCAGGTCCCTTCCCAGGGGTTTGCCAGGAGTTTCCAGTAAGGGACAACAGTGCCCGAGCTCCCTAATGAATACCCCTCCCTTACCCCAGTAATCTGACTTTGGGCTCTACAACTCCATACTGATCTCCAGTCAAGAGTGATTTGAGACCAGAAGCCAGTCAGCTCCAACAAAGTCTTGGTGAGTTTGAAACAAGCAGTTTCCTCTGGATGAGTTTCTTCTGCAGAGTCAGGAAAATGGAGGCTGGCCAGGCCAACTAAAAACAAATCAATCTGTCCCCTCTTGTCAGACCCCTCCACCTTCCCCACCAACCCCTGGACTCTTAAGCCCCCAGCCCTCACTCATACTTCACACCACCCCCCTCACTGTGGGAGTGGGCCAGTACTGGCAAAAGGGGGAGCATCAGTAATTTTCTCCAAAGGAGCTTGTGTCTAGAGAAACCAATATTTAACATCCCCATTTACATTGAAAGCGTGATTCTGATTATGAGATGGTAATGAGGGGATTAGCCAGAGAGAGCCCCCCTGCCTGCTGCCCCCTCCCATTCTTCTCTCCATCACCCAGCAAGCTTATTCCTGGAAAAAGGGGGTGTGGGGGAGAGCGCGGACACTCCCACTGGGAGAGCATCAGAGATGCCAGAGCAGGGCAGGGGTCCTCCAAGACCCCATCTGAGGGCCCCTTATGTCTGGAATCAATTAGCCTTAGAAGGGGTGACGGGTGAGTGCAAGACACCTGATTCTGAGGGTCCTTGCTTTCATCCCTGGCCCCTAGCCTCTGCTGAGGCCCTCTGATTCTGCTCAGTATTTCAGATAGGTGAGTTTCTTCTATCAGGCTTTCCCTCTGAGTCAGAGGAGTGAACTAGAAAAGTCGGTTGAGGGAACTTTTGCTTGGCTCCTGGCTTCTCTGACTTCATCTCAAACCCAGCCTCCTCCCCTACATTCCCTGCTTCTCTGGAATGGCATCCCTTTTCTCCTTGTCCCAGACCCTGCCTTTTAACCAGGCAGCGGTTTATCTCCGGCTCTTCCTGTGGGGCGAGGGGTGGGGGATGGAGAGAACCCAAGGGGGTCACCCATCCTGAGGCCCCGTTTGTTGGTGGACAATTGCGCTCAGACGGGATAATTCAGTGTGTGATTGTGGTCACGCCCCGCCTTTTGTGCCCCTTTCAGAGCCAATCTCCCAGGCCCAGATGGGTTAATCCATAATGCAGACGAGCAAGTAATTGGCTGTCAGCCCAGCCCCCTGCACCCCCTCCCCTATTAGTGCCACTGCCCTAATGAAGCCCAGCTTGGAGAGCCCCCTTCTCAATGAGGCGCCAGCCCCAACCCAGCCAGGCACACATGTGTCTCCGCTGCTCTGCCTGAAGCCTGGCTCCCTTTAGGGACCCCCAGCCCAGCCTCCCCGGGGTGACCCAGCTGCCAGGGCTGCAGCGGCCCCGGGGGGAGGCTGTGATGGATGGGAGGGAGTTAGTTAATAGAGCCCAAAACACATGGGCCCTGTCCCCACACCGACCCTCCCCCCTCACACACACACACTTTTTTAATAGCTCTCCTCTGACAGCAGCCCTAGCCTTTTGAAATAGCCCTAGAATATTTCCCACTCCCTTCTCCAACCTAAGCTGTGCCAAAATAGGACCCAAGTGGGGGCCATGAAGCTGCTTCTTTGGACACTGGGCCAAGCCATTGCTGTCCACGGTAGCCCCAACCTCTGCCAACCTAGGTCCTCTTGTGTGTTTTGGGCAGAGCATTAAAAGGTGGGCTTGGATGGGGCACCTGGGTGGCTCAGTGTGTTAAGCCTCTGCCTTCGGCTCCAGTCATGATCTTGGGGTCCTGGGATCGAGCCCCCACGTAGCAGGGATCCTGCCTCCCACCCCACCCCCCCACCCCGCCATGCCTCCCTCTCTGCCTACTTGCCATCTCTGTCAAATAAATAAATAAAATCTTTGGAGGAAAAAAAAAAAAAAAAGGTGAGCTTGGCCCTGAGTCTCCAGTGTCTCGACTAATATTAGAACCTTCGCTAGAGATTTCTTTTCCTTGATTCTTGGATTCATTCCATCTGTTTCTCGATCCTACTTGTCTTCTTCTTTTTTTTTTTTTTTAAGATTTTATTTATTTATTTGACAGAGATCACAAGCAGGCAGAGAGGCAGGCAGAGAAGGGGGGCGGGAAGCAGGCTCCTCGCCGAGCGAAGAGCCTGATGTGGGGCTCGATCCCAGGACCCTGAGACCATGACCTGAGCTGAAGGCAGAGGCATGACCCACTGAACCACCCAGGCGCCCCCCCCATTTGTTTTCTGAACTGCTTCCCAACCAATTATTTTGGGAGCTAGAACCGTGGCAGATACCCACAGACAAGACCTCTTTTCTTTGTTGGAGCTGTTTCCACTCAGAATCGGCTTCCCCACCAGGTTTTGAGCCCTGTGTCTCTGAAGGATTCAAGCCAGGACTGGATGAGATCTGTTTAAGATGTCATAAAGGGGGGCGCCTGGGTGGCTCAGTGGGTTAAGGCCTCTGCCTTCGGCTCAGGTCACGATCTCAGGGTCTTGGGATCGAGCCCCGCATCAGGCTCTGCTCAGCAGGGAGCCTGCTTCCTCCTCTCTCTCTCTCTCTCTCTTTCTCTCTCTGCCTGCCTCTTTATTTATTTTAAATAAATAAAATCTTAAAAAAAAAAAAAGATGTCTTAAAGGGAGGTTTGGGAGAGGATATTTGCAAAAGGATCTACCATTCTTTGATTCCCTGCTTTTATTTCCTATTCCCTTGTCTCTGTTCCCTCCTTCGCCCCAGTGCAAAGAGTGGTGGCTTTGCTGATCCTTTTTCCAAACCAGTGGAGGAAAGGTGAGACTGGCTGCTGCCCTGGGCTTGGGCTACTATTGAGTGCCCCCTGAAGTGGGAGTTTTTGTCCTGAGGACAGTTCTGGACCCATAATCTGCCTGCCTCCTTCCTCTACCTAGCACCTTTGAAATGATAATTTTATATTTTCCACTGTTAGTGAACAAAATATTTTTAAAGGGAGAAAAGATGGAAAAATCATATATATGCCCTTCACACCTAACCAAACATTCCTTATATTTTGGCTTATTTTTCTTTCCATTTTTATATGCATATAGGAAATCATTCAACACAATGAAAATATTTGCCAAGCACAGTGCTTTTAATTTTTCTACCCTGGTCATAACTCCAGATACGTTCTCCTCTTCTATTGCCCTAGAATAGGCAAAACTTCTCATCATGGAATATTTGAGAATTCTCACATTTAGAAAAGGAGTCTCAGGGCCTATCAAGGTTGGAGCCCATGAGGGGCTCCAAAGTTACAGTGGGCAAATCCCTTTATGATTAATATCATGGAGAGGAAAATAAGGCCCCCCATGCTGATAAGTGCAGGGCTCAGGGGTGGAGGCAAGTGACCCTGAGAAAAGTCTAGCCCCATTTCTGATTAGATGAAGAAATAACACTGAGCAGTGAAATATCATTCAGAGGTTGCTTCTAGGAAATGTTGAATATTTATGAGCTATGCAATCAGGACCTAGGAGGTAAGGTTTAAAAATAAACAGGCAGTAGGAGGGGGGTAGGGAGGATGGAAGGGGAGAGAAACATGGGAAAAGGAGCGGGCCGCATGAAAGGAAGGAAGGAAAGGCAGCCTCGGTTCCCATTACTGGTCAGAATAGTGACTTCTCAGGGTGCCTGGGTGGCTCGATGGGTTAAAGCCTCTGCCTTTGGCTCTGGTCATGGTCCCAGGGCCCTGGGATGGAGCCCCGCATTGGGCTCTCTGCTCGGCGGGGAGCCTGCTTCCTCCTCTCTCTCTCTGCCTGCCTCTCTGCCTACTTGTGATCTCTGTCTGTCAAATAAATAAATAAAATCTTAAAAAAAAAAAAGAAAGAAAGAATAGTGACTTCTCTGCTGCTTCTTAAAATCTAGTCAAATCTCTACTCATCATCTAGATGGGGAATGAGGTCACGATGAGGCTGAACTTTTCTAGGTCAGACTGTCCTTCTGTGGGAGCCCAAAGAGATCTTGGTCATTCCCCTCCAAGGAATTGAGCTCCAGGATATGTCATGAAAAGGCGCCCCTTATGGTATGGAAAACCAAGGATCAGTATAGAACAGTGGAAGGACTCCAGAGCAGAGGAATCCCTGCAAGTAAAGGAGATGGGTCTAGTATTCGAGGTAAACGTAGACAAGTCTATGAATACACACAGGCAACCAAAGAAACATGAAAAATAAAGACTTGGTAAAGTAAGGTGGGAAACCGTTCACATATATATTTAAGGCAAAAGTATTTCCCTCTGAATGTAAATCATTAGAGGCAAGGGAACAGTCCTCTTTAATTGAAAAATGGAACATCCTCTGTTGGGTGCAGGGGATTTGAAGATCTTAATTAGTCTCTTCCTTTATGAATTTAATGTTCATGTACAGATTGAGAGATAAAGAACAGAGCCCATTTCTGACTTCCCTGAAATTGTAAAAGTATCAGGAATTACAGAAATGAGGAACTCCTGAGTGGCTCAGTCTGTTAAGTGGTTAGCCTTCGGCTCAGGTCATGATCTCAGGGTCCTGGAATTGAGCCCCAAGGCAGGCTCTTTGTTCAGCGGGGAGCCTGCTTCTCCCTCTCCCTCTGTGCTCTCCTTCTCTCTCTCAAATAAATAAATATTTTTTTTAAAAAAGGAATTACAGAAGTGAGCAAATATAAAGAGTGGTAGGTTTGATAATGGTAGGTACCAGGGACTAAGGAATTTAGGAACTAAAAACAGAATGGGAGAAAAAGACCTGGATGTCTTAATGGATTATACTCAACAATGTGATTGTAGAAGTTATTCTGTTACTAGAATCATATAGAAGAGTAGAATTTTGGGGGGAGGTACAGGGGAAGTCTTCCTTCTGCTGTCCTCAGATGCAGGTCTTTTTTTTTTTTTAAGACTTTATTTATTTAGGGGTGCCCGGGTGGCTCAGTGGGTTGGAGCCTCTGCCTTCGGCTCAGGTCATGATCCCGGGGTCCTGGGATCAAGCCCCGCATCGGGCTCTCTGCTCCGTGGAGAGCCTGCTTTCTCCTCTCTCTCTGCCTGCCTCTCTGCCTACTTGTGATCTCTGTCTGTCAAATAAAAAAAAAAAATCTAAAAAAAAAAAAGACTTTATTTATTTATTTGACAGGCAGAGATCACAAGCAAGCAGAGAGGGGAGAAGTGGGCTCCCTGCCGAGCAGAGAGCCCAATGCGGGGCTCGATCCCAGGACCCTGGGATCGTGACCTGAGCCGAAGGCAGAGGCTTTAACCCACTGAGTCACCCAGGTGCCCCAGATGCAGGTCTTTTATAAAAATGTAATGGACTAAGCAGACAATTGTAGGTTTGGCCCAAGTTGGAATACTGGATCCTCTACTAACCAAGTTAACTTTAGGCAAGTTATTTGATCACTCTGTGCCTAAGTCTCCTCATCTGTAAAATGAGGGTAACAACAGTACCTCTTCAGAGTTTTAGAAGAATTGCATGAGTAAAGCACTTAGAACAGCCCTGGCGACGGTGAGTTTACAGTAAATGCTATCTACCATAATTCATGTTTTCCTTAACGTTAGATGAGCATTGACTACACACTGCCCATTAAGTTAGACACCAGCGATACAAAAATAAATAAGAGAGTCCCTTCTCTCTAAGGGGAACTTGGACCTTGTTGGAATATAAGCAAATAATTAAAACATTGTAGGTTAAGTGATACAGTGGGGGAATTAAAAAAATGGTTTGGGAGGACACTGCAATCTATGTGGGAGAGCCGAGAAGACTTCATTAATCCGGTGACTAAAGCTGGATGGCCGGGGAAGAAAGGAACCCAGCAGGTGGAGAATGGAGGGGAGAGGCCTTTTCAGGAATAGGTGATGGGAAACACCACACTTGACAGAAGTAAGGTAAGTTGGTGGTGGGATAAGGATGGCCAGCAGGGAGGGGGTAAGTGTTGGGGTGATGGAGAAGATCTTGGAAAGGCAGACAGCATCCGGACTATGGCCATACCTCAGTGCCACTTGTGTGGGATCTATCCTGTAGGAATTGAGGGGCCATTATAATCCATAAGTGAGTGAGGGACATGATCAGATTTGAACATTAGAGCTGAGCATGTAACTCGGTACTTTGTAGGTGCTTATTAAATGGAGGTTGAACAACCATAGGACAACGCCCCAGAGCAGCAGTGTGGAGAATGGATTCTCAGTGCAAGACTGGGTGCGGGAATTAGTTTGCCATTGTCAGAATGAGAGATGGTAAGATAGTGGCACGCAAGCGGGACAGGAGTTACAGAGCTGAGGCTGTACCTCTCAGAAGCTCACAGGAGGGGCACACTCAGCTCAGAGTTCAAGGGGGATATGGAGGAGGGAGGGGTCCAAAAGAAAGACCCTGTGTACATTTGTAAAACGACAATAATAAACATTGGAATCAACAAACAAGGAACACTTGTGATCTACATGATGAAAACTTAAAAATTACTAGAGGACCTATAAACGAGGCTGGATTTTCCTCCACAAACCTGTACCACTGGTCCTAAAGGGGGATAAGTCTACTCCTTCTTCTTTATTGTTGAATCCGAACCACTCTCCCTGCCACCTCCCCAAAATACTCCCCAACTTTAAGTCTGTCATAAGACTCTACTGACCACCATCTAAGGACCACCCACTAGCTACTCCTGGGTCATGTCACCCTGTTCCTGGAGGGTTTTAGCTGCTGGGTAGCCATCTCTCATCCATTCTTCCCCTGCTCTAATTCTTGGTGGTTTTAATGACCACTTAGATGGTCCATCCAGTATCCTTTGTGCTCAGTTTATTTACCTTTCCTACCACAATCTTGTCTGCTCTACCCTAGCTCTTCGTTCCTGTGCTCACCGTGCAGACCTTGTCATAACCAATAACCGAACCACTTCATGCTCTTAATTTCAAGCATTCTCATTTCCAACCACCATCTCCTGTTTTTTACCCTGTTCACCTCTTCTGATATTCCAATTCCCACCAACTTTAGATCCCATGAGGACAATCCCTTGATCAATTCTTTCCATTGATCTCAGCTTCTTTTCAATGTCACTTTTTTCAATTTATCAACTCAGGGCTCTACTTCCCTTTTAACTCAATTGTCAGAATCAGTTTCTGGCATACATTCCCAACTTCCCTACCTGACTCTCATTTCTTTAAGCTTTTCTGGCTAACCCACAAAAATGGGAAAATTCAACTCTCTACCTCTTCTGTGCCTGCACCCAAGCAGCTGAATGAACATGGGGAAAAAAATGCAAAACCATGCACAGTTGTCTCACTTTTATTTTTATTTTATTTTTTGACAGAGAAAGAGCGAATGGGGGAGGGGCAGAGGGAGAGAGAGAATCTCAAGCAGGCTCCACCCTCAGTATGGAGCCCACAGTGGGAGTTCAATCTCAGGGTCCTGAGATCATGACCTGAGCTGAAATCAAGAGTTGGACGCTTAACCGAGCCGACTGAGCCACCCTGGTGCCCCAGTTGTCTCACTTTTAATTCATGACTGCTAACCTCAAGCAGTCCTCTAATGCTGCCTAGCAATTACATTGTGTTTCCTTGTGTGTTAAGTCTTCTGTTGTCCCACACACACTCTCCTCTCTCCTCAAACTATCAACACCTCTTCCCCCGTCTCTGTTCTGGTTGATATTTTTGCTTCCTATTTCATGGGAAATTGAGGAACGATCGGAAGAGAATGCCCACTGGCTCTTATCACCTATTTGTATGTGCCCAGACACCCTACCCTTTGTCTGGCACTGTGGCTGTTACTGTGGTTTCTAAGTGAACCTGTTCACTTATGGACCAGACTGCATCATGTCTCCCCCATAAGGACATTGCGCCAGCACTCTCCCCCTCTCTTCTTTGTATCATGGATTTCCTTTCTCTATTAGATAATTTCAGTCAGCACATAAACGTATTTCTCCCATTTGTTTATAAACACATATTAACATATTGTTTTTAACTGTCTCCCTACAAATCTTCCCATTTGGGCAAAACTAATTCCTTTCCTTCCATTTACTCTTGGACCCTCTCCAGTCAGATTTTGCCTCTGCCAGCCCACTGAAACATCTTGCCGCATGGCCAACAGTGGCATCTACGTTACCAAATCCAGTGTTAATCTTTGTCTTCATCCTAATCCTAATTGATCTTACTACACTTATCATGGACCCCCTCCTCGGTCACTTGGTATTTCCTTTCTTAATTTGGGACATCACGCTCTCCCAGGTTCCCTCTCATCTCTCTGGCCCCTTCTTAGTTTTCTTTTGCTTCATCCTCAGCTTCCTCAATTCTAAATGTAGAGTACCTAAAGGCCCAGTCCTTGGGCCTGTCCATTTTGTTCTATCTCCCTTGATCTCATTTACTTCTGTGGCTTTATGTACCATTTATATGATGAGGACTCTCAAATTCATAGCTCTAGCCTAGACTGCTCCTTTGAACTTAAGACTAGATCATCCAACTGTCCATGTGATGACACCACTAAGATTTCTAATAATCATCTCAAACTTAACATGCCCCAAACCTAATTTCCTAATAGTATCCATCGAATCTAAGCTTCCCCATCTCAGTAAAATCTTGTCAGCTCTAATTGCAAAATATATCCAGAATTTGGCTGTCACCCTTCCTACTGGTACCTCCCTGGTCCTATCACCGTCATCACTTGCCTGTGTTATTGCAAAAAGTTTCCAGCCATTTTCCCTTCTCTACCCTTGCCTTATCTTCTGTCTCTTCCCATCACAGCAGCCAGAGAAATCCTATTAAAAATAAGTCAGGGGGCACCTGGGTGTCTCAGTGGGTTAAAGCCTCTGCCTTCAACTCAGGTCATGATCCCAGGGTCCTTGGATCGAGCCCCGCATCAGGCTCTCTGCTCAGCAGAGAGCCTGCTTCCTCCTCTCTCTCTGCCTGCCTCTCTGCCTGCTTGTGATCTGTCTGTCAAATAAATAAATAAAATCTTTAAAAAAAAAAACAAACATTGGGGTACAGATGGCCCTTCTTTTCACTACATCTGTATCTTTGGGGTAAATACCCAGTAATGCAATTGCAGGGTCATAGGGAAGTTCTATTTATTTATTTATTTATTATTTATTATGTTTATTTGTCTTTTTAAAAAGATTTTATTTATTTATTTGACAGACAGAGATCACAAGTAGGCAGAGAGGCAGGCAGAGAGAGAGGGGGACACAGGCTCCCAGCTGAGCAGAGAGCCTGATGTGGTGCTTGATCCCAGGATCCTGAGATCATGACCTGAGCTGAAGGCAGAGGCTTTAACCCACTGAGCCACCCAGGCGCCCCTGTATGTTTATTTGTAACACTGTTTATTTTCAAAAAAGATACAATCCAAATTTCCATAAATAGGGGACTGATTACAAGTGTATGATACACACACACATACATACATACATATGCAATATTAAGCAGTCATTAAAGTAAAAAAGATGGAGATATATATACTGATATGAAATCAAGCCCTGAAAATATTGATGTTAAAAAAAAAAAGCAAGGTTCAAAGCAGTATACATAGTATGATCATATTTGTGTTTTTAAAGGGATAGAGGGTGCCTGGGTGGCTCAGTGGGTTAAGCCTCTGCCTTCGGCTCAGGTCATGGTCTCAGGGTCCTGGGATCGAGCCTCTCAAGGGGCTTCTCTGCTCGGCAGGGAGCTGCTTTCCCCTCTCTCTCTCTGCCTGCCTCTCTGCCTACTTGTGATCTCTGTCTGTCAAATAAACAAATAAAATCTTAAAAAAAAAAAAAAGGATAGAGGTATGTATGCTTTTTCAGTCTGGAAGGATACACAGGAAACCTTCAGTAGCTACCCCCAGGCAAATGGGTCTATAGGACGAAGGACTTAAGAATGGTGGGGACTTCTGGAGCACCTGGGTGGCTTCAGAGGACGCTTTGGTTGAGGATCCAACTCTTGATTTTGGCTCCGATCATGATCTTGGGATTGTGGGATCGAGCCTGGTGTCAGGCTCCATGCTTGGTGCAGAGCTGATTTGAGAATCTCTCTGCCTCTCCCGCTGTCCCTCCCCCAGCTTGTGCTCTCTGTGTGTCTCAAATGAATAAATAAAATCTTAAAAAAAAAAAGGAAAGAGGATCTTTGGAGAGAGAATTAGTTAAGAGATCCTACCGTATTGGTATTGGTATAAGTCCTAACCCAGTGACCTCTGTCCTTATAAGACACCCACATACACTGGAAACACACACACACACACACACACACACTCACAGGGAAGAAGGCCTCGTGAGGACAGAAGCAGGGATTAGAGTGTTGCATGCGAAACCAAGCAATGTCAAGGAGGGCCAGCACCCACCAGAGGCTGGAAGAGGCAAGGAAGGATTTCCCCTAAGCCTTCCGACAGCGCATGGCCCTGCCAACAGACTGGCTTCAGACTTCTAGCCTCCAGATCTGGGAGGGAATATATTTCTGCTGTGTGAGGCCAGCTAGTTTGTGGTGCTTTGTAATAGCAGCCCTAGGAAATGAATATAAGAAGGAGGGGAGGGGGGAGGCAGAGAAGCTAGTCGGCTCTCAGGGGCACTTGTGAGGTCTGTCTAGTTCATCAGATGTATTCACAAAACTGATCGTTATGCAGTGCTTGCTGTGTACCATTCATAAAGGGACCCAGGAAAGCTCTTTCTCTTCCAGCCCTTGTTCCATCCGTACTGGGGTCTGGATATTTCTGCCCAGTTGCCTCCAGATTTCCAGGCTTGGTGGAGTGTGTTGCAAAGTGTCTCCCCGCAGGTTCCTCCACTGGAACCCTGTGGGGCAAGGGGTACTCTTGGGCAGGGGGCCTGGCTTATTATCTCAGCAGCTATAGGGCTTGCGCCAACAAACCCTGGCTCCTGCCGGGGGCAGGCTCCTGCTGTCCGCCTTCCAGCCGGGTGTCTGCTCTTTGCTCTCAGATCCCCCCTCCCGTTTGGCCCTCTGGCCCCTGCCGGCTGGGTCACTGCCCCCCTGGCATCATCACTCTGAAGCCAGCAACCCTGCTGGGCCATTCACAGGCATAGCCTAGTGGGGGTGGGGGACAGATGTTAGTTCCTTGCCCCCCCCACCCACAAAACACACACATATGCTCAATGTGTACCACTGCCCTGGGAAGGGGTCCAGGCAGAGAGTAATGGGAGGCTGCAGGCTCCAGGGGGATGTAAATGGGATGGACGGTGTGTGGGGGTGGGGTGGGGTGGGGGGGCTATGTGTGTGCATGCATGCACACTGGGGAGACAGACAGTGGCAGTAATCAGTGTGAGATGGGGGGGTTGTCCTCAGACTGCCCTCCTGGGCAATTACATGCCAGCAACTTCATCCACCAGCTGGCACTCAGGCTCGAGACCACCAAGACCTCCCATATAGCCCCCAGCTTAGTCCCTGAAAACTCCCCACCACATTCTCTGGCCCGTGTGCTGGCACTAGGCCAAGGAAGTCGGCCTGGGGTAACTATTCTCTCCCTCAACACAGACACACACACACACATTCATTCACACACACACACACTTCTTCCCCCTAGATGCCATAACCCTCTCAGAACAAACTATCCCCATCCTCCCTACCTGCTTCTACTTTCTGCCAACTTCCCAACCTCCTCTTCTCTTCCTTACCCTTTTTATTTTTTTATTTTTTTTTAAAGATTTTATTTATTTATCTGACAGATAAATAAATCACAAGTAGATCACAAGTAGGCAGAGAGGCAGGCAGAAAGAGAGGGGGAAGCAGGCTCCCCGCCAAGCAGAGAGCCAGATGCAGGGCTCGATCCCAGGACCCTGAGATCATGACCTGAGCTGAAGGCAGAGGCCTTAACCCACTGAGCCACCCAGGCGCCCCACCCTTTTTATTTTTAAAAGAGATGTTATTTATTTGACAGAGAGAGAGAGATCACAAGTAGGCAGAGAGACAGGCTGAGAGAGGGGGAAGCAGGCTCCCCTCTGAGGACGCTGAGATCATGACCAAGCTGAAGGCAGAGGCTTAACCCACTGAGCTACCCAGGCGCCCCTTCCTTACCATTTATAAAGTGCAGACGGTACTATTGATGAGATTCTGGAAAAGAAGTGGTCTCCTGAGGTAGTAGAAGGGAGGGGCCCTGACCTCAACTCTGATTCTTCCTTCAGCCCAAGGTGGAAACTTATAAATCAATTGAATGGACCCCCCAGACAAGGGCTTCTGATTTCAGTGCACACACTCAGAGTGTTGTATGTGTTACAGGAGCACCTACCGTCTACATGTAAGAAAGTGGAGGTAGATGCAGGGAATTACTTACTCTGTCTATGCAAGAGAGAGACTCCAGAGTTGTTATTCTGTGGGAGGGGAGGCACGGCTGGTGAGGAGACAAATAGGAGGCAGACTGCTTCTAGAATGGCTTATGGAAACAGTCCAGAGAGATGCTGGACTTGAAAAGGTGCAGGGCCAACTTCCAGGCTTCCCATCTGACCTTAAGAAAGGAAGGGAAAGAGAAGGCTGCTGGAGAACTGGAAGGGGTGACCCCTCTGTCTTCTCTCTGTCCCACCGCCTCCTAGCCCCAGGGCTCTAGGAACACTAGGGCAGGGGAAGGGAACTTGGGAGGTATTTATTTTCCAGTGTACCCCCAACTGAGTACACACCCTCTTTTGGCATTTGGTTTCAGTAGGCTTAAAGGGAGAGTATTCTAGAGATACAGAGGAGTACCAAGAAGGAAAGAGCAGAGAGAAACAAGAAGAAAGGTAGGGATAGGAAAAAGAACATGCCAAGAAGGGGGAAGGTGTCGAGGAGGAACAAGAGATTCAGACCAGGAGAGTCCAGGGAAGGAGAGTGGCCCCACTATTTGTCCGACCTCCAAACCAGGATGAGAGGGATTCGGAAGCAGCCTTGCCCATGGGCTGAATTGCAGCCTCCGCTCAGGGAACCCTGAGCAAATACGCCCTGATCCCCACATAAAGGGCCAATTAACTGCGCCGTCTCTGGGAACAAATCCGCTAACAGGGTGACAAGCCCCTAGACGCTGGCGGGCCCTGTGTTTGCTGAGAGGCCGATTGGGAGCAAATCAGGGGATTAGGATGGGGCAGGAGCCACATGGTGGGATGCAGTTTCCTGTCTGCCACAGCTCTCCGTGCCCTGCAGCAGGGCCAGGTGCCAGGACCCTGGATTTCTGTCCAGGCTTAGCCTCTGGTGTGATGGGAAGCTGGGTGACCCCAGTCAGCAGGAGGCAAAACACAGGGTCCCAGAACCGGAAATCTGAAGCATCAGAGCAGAGAAGGTAGTACAGTATCTCCTTATCAGAAGAGGAAATTGCCCACAGAGGGGATGTCTTCCAATTGACAAATATGGGATTGGACCGCCCTTCTGGGCGCATCCTTCCTGAACTGATTGATTTTCTGGTGAGGGAAACCTATCCCTTACAGTCTCTTACCTGAATGCTGCCTAGCCCTGGAGCAAGGGACAGTGTCAAATCCCATATTTTAGTACTCTGGTGCATTAGAGAAAATGTATTGCTAGCCCCTGTCTACACCAACTCATCTCAGCCTCAAGATCAGGTCGGATTTAAGCCGTTTGTGGGGCACCAGACCCCAAGTTCAGCACAGGCAGACGAGGTGCTGAAAGAACAGCTCCCAGGGCTCTGCCTCCCACAGGACCGTCTCTGCACCCCAACCCCCTAGCGCATTTGTTTCCGGCTTTGGGAACTCAGTCCAGCGCAGAGCCGGTGCCTGTGGATTGGGGGTGGAGTTCTGGGACAAGCCTCCCGCTCTTTGACAAAGTGTCTGCTTCACTTGAGCACTGCCTGCCTGATACTTGGAACTCGGGGATGTGTTTACTGTGGCCTCTGTGACCCGGTGGCATCCACCTCTCTGGATCTAGGCCTGTTCTTCAGCCCCTCCCGGGTCAGAAGCAGCCACCCAGGAAGGTGGTCTCATCATCCAGAGCCTGAAGACTGGGGTAGAACCCCACCACTCAGCCATCAACATGGCTTTGCCCCAGATAAATAGGCCCAGGTCTCTCGCTCTCCTTGACACCCCAACACTATCTCCAGCCTAGGAAAGTGAGCGAGTGAGTGGGTGGTGGGGGACTAGGAGATTTTCAGGTAAAAAGAACTGCAGAAAACTCAGAAGCAGGCTGGATGGAGAAGAGGGGATCACGGTTTCTCCCCACTGCTCCGCATTGGAAGGACAACCTTTATCGGGTTCGAACGGTTTTGCATGAGTTTTGCATCAGGCCCTTCTCTTGCACTTGCCTTTACAGAAAATATTGCTCTCTTTGTCTTTGTCCTGGACTATCTGCCTTCAGTCTCCTCAAGAAGGTAAAACAATTTAATAAAGCACGTCAGAGAGCACAGTACTTTAAAAGTATGCAAATAGGTGGCCAGAGGTATGCATATAGATGATAAGTGCCCGGGTTCCCTTGGGCCTGTCCCCTCCAGTTTTATCCTTGGTGAGTCTCCTGCGCGTACTACTAGATTAGAGCGTGTGGAGCGGGACTCCGGGTCAAGACACAGCACCCTGTCCCATTGTCTCTCCGCTGTAAAACGGGCTACAGCGGGGTGACGGGTGGACGCGCCGTGTAGTTATTCCCCACCCACCCCGGACTCCCGCGCCAAACCACTCCAGCCTCCAGCACTTCGCAGCTAAGCCCCGGGACTTGGGAGGAAATTGAAACCAGGGCTTTGAGAGGTGGAGGAACGTTCTCGGTCTTAGCCTAAGGGCGGGTAAAAGAGAGATGGGAATCCTGTTTTAAAGTCAGTCAGAAGGGCAGAGTCAGACGGAGCCTCATCCCTCATCTTGGCTGCTTTGAGAAAGGAGGGAAACTGCTGCGGTGTCCAAAACCCCGACCGGGGACACGGGGCGCGGGGCGGGGACTCAACTCGCGCGCTACGCGACTCTAGTCCCTGGCCCTGCTAGTGGCCATCGGGGTGGGGATGGGAGGGTGGAGGGAGGCGGATTAATCCCTTAATTACGCCGTGATCGGCGTGGCACCTGCTTTCCGCCCGCCCAGCTCCCGGGGGACCGCGGCACTGGGGGGTGGAGAGAAGGACGAGGAAAGGAGGAGGGCACGCGGAGGCACGCACCGTACCCAGGCGCGCCGGCAGGAGAGCGGCACCGTGGCTGGGGCAGCGCGCAGAGGCTGTGGAGGGGCTTACGGCTCCCGGCCCGCGGGTCTCAGACCCAGGGGCTGGGCCCCGAGCCCCCCGCCCCGGTCCCAGTTGGGTCGCGCCATGCTGCGCTACCTGCTCAAAACACTGCTTCAGATGAACTTGTTCGCGGACTCGCTGGCGGGGGAGATCTCCAACTCCAGCGACCTGCTCTTCGGCCTCAACTCCTCGGTGGCGGCGTTCAACCACAGCCTGCTGCCCCCCGGCGATCCTTCTTTCAATGGTAAGACCCTGCCCCGTGGGGACGTCGGATCAAGGGATGGGGTAAGACGGGAAGGCGGCGTGGAGGGGGAGGCCAAAGCGCCCCTGCCTCAAGATCTGGGACCAAGCGGAGCGTCCCAAGCGCCTCCTCGGGGGAGGGGGTGAGGACCAAGGGGGAATTTGGGGCTTGGAGCCCCTGAGTGGGGGTATCGGCGGGAGATCCAGGGCTTGGGAGGAGATGGCTGTCAAGTCCGTTGCTCTCCATCTGCGCAACCGACCCCCGCGGCCACCCCAAGTGAGGAGAACTGTGGCTGGTGTTGGGCAATACCGAGCTAAGAGAGGCCAGCACCCAGGGCAGGGAGGGCAGAAGAGGGCACACGGTCGTCGGCGGGCCGGGGCCACTCGGTGACCCACCCAGCTAGCAGGTTTTCCTTCTCGCCCCCAAAGTTTTCCAAGAACTCACTTAGGACTTGGGCGAGGAAGCTGAAATGTTGGATGTGTTTGCTACAGAGGGCGACAAAAGCGGAGGGCGGTTTAGGGAAACTTAGAAGTTTGCAGCTCAGAGGTGGAACTCACAGCCGGCCCACCCGGCAGGACTGCGGCGGGCGGGCTGTGCCGGCGGCGAGGTCGTTACCGCTAATTACGGTGATTAATAAATGACTGAGACAGCGCGCGCTCCCCTAGCGCTGCGGGGAGGTGGCCCGAGTTGGCCGCTTGGAGTCTGGGGAAGACGCCCGATCGCGCCCCCTGCCGGCCGCGTCGGAAATTCCCGCTTTCCCGGACACCTTTGCCCAGGATTTCCCCTGGTTCCTCCCCATCCCTTGACATCCACCCACTACAATCTAGGGGCAGCACGGTCCTGGAAACTCGAAGACGACGAAAAAGGAGACATGGGCAATGTGCATGTGTTTGTGTGGGTGGTACTCCAGGTGCTGAGGGAGGAGCCCCAGAGCTTCATTAGCATGATCATTAGCTATTCATTAGCTGCCGTCGGAGCATCTCCTGAGACGGGGAATGACAGGGAGGAAATTCCAGGGAAAGGGCGCCTGCAGCTGTGTCTACAGGAATTAGGGGGAAAGGGCCGACCAGAAGGGTGTGGTATGTACGAGGCAGCAGGGCCCAAGAAGGTGGGAAGTGAGCTGGAATTCTCCGAATTCCTGGCCCCCCTTCAGGTTTCCAGGAGGTTAGGGGCAGAGCCCTTCTCCCAGACAGCACAGACACACCTCTGCACTCCCAGCGGTCTAATAGTGTTGTCACCATGCACTGTCTCATCTCCACTTGAAAATGTAAGGAGATCTGTAGGTAAGTTATTGATGGCCACATTTTGCAGCCGAGGAAACAAATTCAGAGAAGATGAAAAGTACTCCAGTGGTCACAAAAGCAGCATAAAGCTTAGCAATAACAAACCTATTTCCAGTCCACCCTAAGGTTATGCGATGGGGGAGAAATGAATATTAGGGCCTGATAGAATCTGATTAGGTACGGTGGGCTAGGGAGGAAGAGCCCCTAAATAATCAGGGAATTACCATATTTATTGAACCTTCCCCCAAGCGCTTACATTCATTATAGTGTTATGACAACCCTATCACCACTCCCATATTCAAAATAAACAGACTCAGAGAAGCTCCATAATTTGCCAAGTCTGTATAGCTAGGAAGTGTCAAATCTGAGATCCTAGCCCTACTTAGTTCCAGGACAATCCCTGAGCTCTTAGCTACTCTACGGTGGCTCAGCATGGGGCTCTGCCTAAACTGGGACTGGGTGGGATGCTGTAGAAGAGACCGCTGAGAAGCAGATTTCCATTTGGAAGGAAAGAAATCGAGAAAATTACTCCCTTCCCTAAGTGAGAGGGAAACTGATCTTGTCCTAGCCAGTTTAACTCTGCCTGGACCTTGTCGGCAGGGGGCAACCCCTTCCAGCTTCGTCTCCGTAGAACTTCTAAGAGTAGGGGTGGGGCAATGAAACCCAACCCCACACCGACGCCTGGAGCTCAAGGTCCCGGGGGGGTTTTGGAACAGAGTGGGAGTGGCGCGGGGGGGGGGCGGGTAGGGTAAGGTACAAAACAGGAGTGGGGGTAGTCCTGGGTAGTTGAGGACGCCAAATTATGCGAGGCAGCAGCGGCGCCTACTGGCCGCCGCGGGTTACAAATCCACTTGTGATGAAGTGGGAGTGTCTGAACCTAACGAGCTCGAGGATCCTAGATCTTAAAGCAACTGCGGAAGATGAAGCCCGCAGGAGTCTGCAGGCCAAGTGAGAGCCAGGAGCATAACGTGCGGGTGAACCGATTCGATGAAACAAAAGAAGGAATGGAGTCCCCTTCCTAGTTAGTGATTCAGGAAAGGAGTCCCCTTCTTAGTTACTGATTCTTAGCCTTTCTCTGCTACATCAGCCTGTAGAAGAATCTGTTGACAACTCCGCACGTCTTAGAAAAGGAGCGTTATTAGCATTTTGCTACCATTTTCATTCAGTTCCTGAGACTTTACGGGTTTCTCCAAGCATGATCCTCTGGGAGTCAGTAAGAGGGGTACCTGGCTGGCTCAGTCGGCAGAGCCTGCGACTCTTGATCTCTGAGTCATGAGTTCGAGTCCAACGTTGAACATAGAGTTTACTTAATAAAATAAATAAATAAACAACAAAAAAAAAGACAAAGAAGAGCTCTATGTCCATTCACGGACTCCAGGTTAAGAACCTCTCCTAGACCCTGACTCTAGTCAGATCACTCTCTTCTCACCTTTCCTAAGAGACCCCAGGCTGGCCCACCACCATGTGGAGGCCAAGGACCACGTGTTGGCTCTGGTGTCCTGCTTCAGGGAGTGAGGACAATCTGCAAACCAGTCGGTGTGGGAGACTGACTACCCCTGGACTAGAGGAGTGGTCTACTTGCCCAGACAAGGCCCAGTCACTCTCCACTTATCCTTGAGAGAGAAGGCTGGTGTTTTTAGGCAGCCTAGAAAGCCAGCCTAGGAGTTTGTGTCCTGATTCTTCTACTGATCTCCCTATCTGTAGGCATATCTTTTCCAGCCCAAGAATGTGGAGGTACCCGTCTGCCCAGAGGACCCCTTCAGAGGGAAGGGGGACAGGGGGGTGGGCAGACAAGGTTGTCTTTCTCTCTGGAACCTCTCCCTAATTTCCGGGTCGAAATGCTGTGCCAACCCCCTGCCCTCAGCGTCAAGGGTCGAGCCGGAGGACGCGATGCCGCGCATCGTGGAGCAGCCGCCAGATCTGTTGGTCTCCCGAGGCGAGCCGGCCACGCTGCCCTGCCGCGCCGAGGGCCGACCCCGGCCCAACATCGAGTGGTACAAGAATGGGGCGCGAGTGGCCACTGCGCGCGAGGACCCGCGCGCGCACCGCCTGCTGCTGCCCAGCGGCGCCCTCTTCTTCCCGCGCATCGTGCACGGGCGCCGCGCGCGCCCCGACGAGGGTGTCTACACTTGTGTGGCGCGCAACTACTTGGGGGCAGCGGCCAGTAGAAATGCCTCGCTGGAAGTGGCAGGTGAGAGGCGCACTGTCTTCTGGTTGCTTCCCAGCAGACGCGGAGGGCCCCAGGTAATCCGATCAGGAACCAGCCCCAATCTCAGCTCCTTCAGCATCTTCTTTTGGGACCGTGACCCTAGGTGTCTAACGTCCACGCGCTGGCCTGAGTATTTTTGCACCTGGGGAAGAGTTCGGGTCTGTGGTGATACACCCCTCCCCAAAACACTTCCCTTGTGTTCTAACCCAGTTGTTCATTTATTCCCCTGGTCGGTCATTCTCATTCTCTCTTTGTCTCTGTCCCTGTCTCTCTCTCTCTACAGTCCTCCGTGATGATTTCCGGCAGTCTCCTGGAAACGTGGAGGTGGCAGTGGGGGAGCCGGCGGTAATGGAATGCGTGCCCCCCCGTGGCCACCCAGAGCCTTCCGTGTCCTGGAAGAAGGACAGTACAAGACTCAAGGAGGAGGAGGGGAGGATCACGGTGAGGCGAGGCGTGGTGCCAGGGCTAAGGATCTGATGGGGAGGGGCGGGGGAGGGCCAGGGCCGGGGCCAAGGTCGTCTTGGTGGGTGGGGCTATAAGGTAAGGGTCCCGGCATGTCCCAAAGGAGGAAAGAGTGAATCTAAGGGTTTTGGAGGGCCAAGGAGTAATGTCTTGGATATGATAAGATTTCAGGAGATTTAAGGTCCTGGCATTAGTGGACCAGAGGCTGAGAGCCAGCTATTAAGTGAGGGATAAGTTAAGGATGGATAGGATGGACTTGGAATAAAAACAGGTGGGGAGCAAGAGGCCCCAGGAACTCGTGGAAGGGAGGTTGGGCCGTTGGAACAAACATAGACCTGAGGGCCCCTTCCCCCCCCCCCAACCACCCTCGGGCAGATCACTCAAGGATTCCTTATCTGATAAGTGGGTCAATTTTTCTGATCTTCATTGGCTTACTGGGAGGATGAAATAAATAAATAAATTTGCTTTGATGGCTACCGAAGACCAAAGTTACCGTTATTACTCTGCAGATCCGTGGAGGGAAGCTGATGATGTCACATACACTCAAGAGTGATGCAGGGCTGTATGTGTGTGTGGCCTCCAACATGGCGGGAGAACGGGAGAGTGGGGCCGCTGAACTTGTTGTACTGGGTAGGCACAGGGAGTTTGGGGGTTACAGGGGTGTGCAGCCTGGGTAGTAAGAAGCCGTGCAGACCCCCCTCCCCCCGCGATTCACTCACTCCCGCTCCATAGAGCGACCCTCGTTCCTGCGTAGACCAGTGAATCAGGTGGTCCTGGCAGACGCCCCCGTGGATTTCCTATGCGAGGTGCAGGGGGACCCCCCGCCCCGTCTACGCTGGCGCAAGGAGGATGGGGAACTGCCCACAGGCAGGTGAGAATCCCTCTCCTCCTGCCTGTAAGGAGACCCAAGCAGCTCAAGAGCATACCCTGCCCTAGAAAACTGGAAGGCAGACACCATCTCACTTGACGACACACAGAAACCTGTCTCCTGGAGACTGTGGCCCCTGCCCTATCTGGTCCCCATCTCATTTGATAGGTCCCTGTTGAGGCCTACTTTGTCTTTATGTACCCCAATTGTGGTGTCTGTCCTGGGGGAGAGAAAAGGGGTCTGTAGCTCTGGCCAACCCAGCCTGGGGGTGGGGAGTGGAGCAGGTATGAGATCCGGAGTGACCACAGCCTTCGGATCGGGCGTGTGAGTGCTGACGATGAGGGGACCTACACCTGTGTGGCTGAGAACAGCGTGGGCCGGGCCGAAGCATCTGGCTCCCTCACTGTTCACGGTAAGGGCCCACCTGGGACTGCCAGAGGCAGGGATGACATGCGGGAACGTGGTGGATGGGGTAAAGAGGAGAATGAGGGAGAAATGGCCGAGTGGGAGAGATGGGTGGGCCACTTGAGACTTGGAGAAGAGAAAGGAGGAGAAAGCTGAGCCAGCTTGAACAAAAGATGGGTATAGGCTCCCACTTAAGCCAAGCTTGGGCTTCCCTCTCTCTCCTGGTCCCTCAGTCTCCCTTCTGAATGCCTGACTCCCTGTTCCTTTATCCCCTCCCCCTTCCCAGTCCCACCCCAGCTGGTGACCCAGCCCCAGGACCAGATGGCAGCTCCTGGTGAGAGCGTGGCTTTCCAGTGTGAGACCAAAGGAAACCCCCCACCTGCCATCTTCTGGCAAAAGGAGGGAAGTCAAGTAGGTGGCCAGATCTGTGGGCCTTCCCACAAGCTTCTCCCCTGGGTCTTAGCCCCCCTCCTTTTACATGCTGCAGACTTCTCCTGGAGGTCCTGTTTTACCTTTGGTCCTCCCAGAAACCCTTGCAAGTTATTTGGGAGGCTTAAATAAGATAATGAATATAAAAGGCCTGGAGCATATTGAACACTTTAAAAAGAAATGATGTTAATATGTTTAGGTGGGAGGAAGCAGTCCTGTATGGTAATTCCCTGGAGAATCCTTCTATTTTAAGCAAGGCTGTCCTGAAGATGTAGCAAATCCAGCCCATACCTGAGGCCTGGGCTTTAATAAACTGCTCTGAAAAGTATTTACTCTAACAAAGCTGTTCAGGGCACAGCAGGACTCTATCATCTACTTCCAAGGGACTTCCCCCAGGGGGAGCTCACAGTAACCCCCCTGTGCAAACAAATTCCTCAACACACAAGCGGAATGAACATTCACTGAAGTTACAAAATGAGTACTGAACGCTAGGGGAAGGGAATTTTGCTACTGGGAAACAGGGTCAGTATAATCAAATAAGTCTGACTAATCCCACCCCAACGGAAAACCAGTTCTCCCACTACCTCATTCCCAATCCACACCACAATTTTCCAACATTTTCTCCAGCATCTGGGATTGCTGTATTTTAATTAGATTCTTAAATGAGTAAAAATGCTGATGGTAGTAGAGGGTGGGAGTAGCGATCCATCGGGGGTCAGCAAGGTGCCATTTACCTGTGACCCAAACCTCTTTCTCAACCTTCCATGTATCTACATAACATAGAACCAGAAAGAAGGGGAAAACAAACTTTTATCACATAATATTTTAAAAGATTTTCACAATTACTCATTTAATCCTTGTAATTATCCCCCAAGAGCCAAATTTGGGGAAATCTGGGTTCAGGAAGGTTAAAGAGCTTGCTCAAAGTTTCCCAAAGAGTAAGTCACAAAGCTGGGAAGTGCACCCCAAAAATCATCTAATAAAATCTCCACATTTTTGTGAGTAGATCTAACTAGTTGGCCCAAGGTCATATAACTGGCTGGTGGTGACAGAGTAGGAACTAGAACCTTAGGAATTCTCTGAATTCTGAGGTTGATGGGAATAGGGATCTTTCTCTCTGCTGGCTGCCTGCTCATTCCCTACCCTGGTTCCTTGCTCTGTCCCCAGGTTCTGCTTTTCCCCAGTCAGCCACTTCAACCCAAGGGGCGCTTCTCAGTGTCTCCCAGCGGCCAGCTCAACATTACCTCCGTGCAGAGCGGGGATGCTGGTTACTACGTGTGTCAGGCTGTTAGTGTGGCTGGCAGCATCCTGGCCAAGGCCCTATTGGAGGTAAAAAGAGGTAGGTGCTCATGGAGATAGGCCTGGACCCATGGCCTAGAAGGAAATAAATGGCTTCAAGATAATCTGTTTTTCTTGGATTCTATATAATATGTCTGCAAGGGGAGGGGCGCCTTCCTGAGACATGACCTTGAAGTTTGGAAATCCACTACAGCAGCCACTGATAGGTGGCTGGTCCCAGGCAGAGACTCCAGATGGTTATCGAAGCCCCTCCGATCTCTGGGGGGAGGAGGAGAGAAGGAACAGAGAAGGAAGACAAGGGGCTGGTGGCCTGAACCCGGGATCCTCTCCTGAGGTGCCCAAGTTCTTCCTCTCTCAGCCTCCTCCTTGGATGGGCTGCCTCCCATCATCCTCCAGGGACCAGCCAATCAGACGCTGGCACTTGGCTCCTCTGTGTGGCTGCCATGCAGAGTGACTGGGAACCCTCAACCTAGTGTCCAGTGGAAGAAGGATGGGCAGTGGCTGCAGGGGGATGACCTCCAGCTCAACCTCATGGCCAACGGTACCCTGTACATCGCCAGCGTGCAGGTGAGTCTCCCCCCTGGGACCTGAGTAACTGAGCATGGTCACACAGTCCACATGCCCACCTCTCGTAAGTACCTGCTGGGACTCCCACCATCTCTACTCCTCTGCTCTCTGAGGCCATGGAAAGTGGATCATGCCTTCCCCAGGCTTCTGAACAACCCCCCTCAACCCCCTTCACCCCACCGTGCTCCATCTCCAGTTTGCCAGTTCTCTACCCTCTCCTGTAGGAGACGGACATGGGTTTCTACAGCTGTGTGGCCAAGAGTTTCACAGGGGAGGCCACGTGGAGTAGCTGGCTTAAGAGGCGGGGTGAGTTTTGCCTCTGGCCCCTTGCTTTGCCTGCACCTTCATCCAAACCTGCTTTGAAAGTAGTCAGTACCTCCCCAGGCCCCAGCACTGCTTAAGCTTCCAAATACCATGGCCACGATGGTGGGGAGGAGGAGGACGGAAGTGATGCCCTTGGGAGGCTGATGTGAGTAGGGTTTAGTTCACTTCTTTCCCTTCTCCACTGTCACCACGGTCACAGCTCCTCAGCTTCTCTGCCAAGGGGGCAGGTTACATGGGGGGGGGCATCCTTTTCCCACCCTTCTACTTAAAGATTATCTCCTCACTGCAGAAGATTGGGGAGTATCGCCAGAGCCCCCTACCGAACGCAGTACCCCTCCGGGGCCTCCCTCTCAGCCAGTGGTCACTGAGATCACCAAGAACAGCATTACCCTGACCTGGGAGCCCAACCCACAGGCGGGGGCCACAGTCACCTCTTATGTGATAGAGGCCTTCAGGTATGGAGAAAGTTTTACATGCCAACCTGGGAAGTCAGAAGAGAATCTTATGTCCTTGGCTTGGCTTATGGTGGGAGGAAAGCTTGGCTTGTGTCCTTATGGTCTTGGCTATGGTGGAAAGAGTTTTGCCAGTTCCCTCTCCCAAGATGGGGAGATAGGAGAGGGTCATAGAAAACAGATGAGAGGGAGTAGACAGGTCGGGGGTTCCTGGCTCAGACAACTCTGTCACCCCATCCTGGTTGCAGCCAAGCAGCTGGCAACACATGGCGGACAGTGGCCGATGGCGTGCAACTGGAGACGCACACGGTCGGTGGTCTGCAGCCCAACACCATCTATCTGTTCCTGGTGCGTGCTGTGGGAGCCTGGGGCCTCAGTGAGCCCAGCCCCGTCTCTGAGCCTGTGCGCACCCAGGGTGAGTAAGGTCAGAGTCCCCAGCTCGGGCATATGACACAAAACACTGCAGATCACCCCTCCCTTCAAACTATGGCAGCATGGCAGCCCTTCTCTGCTGTGCCAGGCCTCTCCTGGTAGCCCAGCCTGGAATAGATCATGCCTCTCTCTCGTGGAGGGAACAAGAGAAGAGGGGAGAGGGGGAAATTCAGTCATCTTGGCAGCCCCTCACTTCTGAGCCTTTTACCCACAGATACTGTACCTTATTAGGACTAGAAGGGACCTTGGCAGGTTCATCTTCATGCTGGAGGTGAGGAACTGAGGTCTCTAAAGTGCAGAAAGTAGGTTCGTAGTAGCTGGACACCCAGGTGCGCCTCTAGAAGCTCTTCCCCTGACCAGCCCCCTCCTGATCCTGGGGTGTGCTCTGGGGTGCTAAGTAGTCCAGTCTGTGGGGGCAGCGTAAGGCAGGATACAAGGACACTTTCAGTCTCACTCCCTGTCCCTGGTGGCCCCTGCTGAGTGGGCTCTTTGGTCACTAGACAGCAACCCATCCAGGCCTGTGGAGGACCCATGGAGAGGACAGCGGGGGCTGGCCGAAGTGGCTGTGCGCACGCAGGAGCCCATAGTCCTTGGGCCCCGGACCTTGCAGGTGTCCTGGACTGTGAGTGTGGCACAGGGATGAGGTTAAGGGCAGGGATGAGGGCCATAGGGACCTCCAAGAATGGGTCCGGGAAGGGTGGGAGGTGAGTGGCTGGGGAAGACAGGGTGAGTGGAGGAGGGGCAGGGCCCAGAGGACTTGTGTGGTCCCTGTTTCTCCTTCTTATGTGCTTTGTCTTGTCTCCTACAGGTAGATGGTCCAGTCCAGCTGGTGCAAGGTTTCCGGGTGTCTTGGAGGGTAGCAGGTCCTGATGGGGGAAGCTGGACTGTACTGGACCTACAGTCCCCAACCCAGCAAAGTACTGTGCTGAGAGGACTCCCGCCAGGGACCCAAATTCAGATCAAGGTGCAAGCACAAGGCCAGGAGGGGCTGGGGACTGAAAGTCCCGTTGTGACCAGGAGCATTCCTGAGGAAGGTAAGGGAGGAGGTGCACAGAGCAGATGAATGGACAACAGGAAAAAGGGAGTGGGGAAGGACAGAAGTTTGCAGGGCAAGAGCAAGGGGAGCTGTGGGAAGAAAGGATACCTGATATCTCAGTTTCTGAGGTGATACCTGGGAGTGGGAAGGTTGGGGCAGGAGGCGTAGCTGGCAATGACTGTCTTTCTCACCATACTCCACGGTGGGCACAGCCCCCAGTGGTCCCCCTCAGGGAGTAACAGTGGTCTTGGGAGGTGAAGGCAACAGCAGTGTCACGGTGTCCTGGGAACCTCCACTCCCTTCCCAGCAAAATGGGGTCATCAAGGAATACCAGGTACAAGGTTTTGGAAGGGACTGGGGAGGGGAGGGAGAGGGAGAAGCTAGGGGCTAGGATTAGGGAGGAGGGAACCTAGACTTTGGGGCTGGAGATGTGGTTTGGGAAGAGGAGAGAGGTTTCAAAGTGTTCCCTCCAGGCTGAATGATGCCTGGCTAGCCCCCTCTACTATTCAGAGTTTCGAGTTTCCACGCGAGGCCAGGATCCCTTTTCAGACTCTAAACCCGGGTCTCGGCCTCCCCAGATCTGGTGCCTGGGCAATGAGAGCCGCTTCCACCTCAACCGGTCCGCGGCAGGCTGGGCACGTTCCGCGGTGCTCCGAGGACTGCTGCCCGGTCTTCTGTACCGGACCCAGGTCGCGGCGGTCACCGGCGCTGGCGTGGGCGTGGCCAGTGTCCCGGTGTCGGTGCAGCTGCGTGAGTCCGGAGAAGGGGTGGGCGCGCCGGGCTGGGGAATTGGAGTCGGGGGTTCCTGGCGTAGCTGGGCCTACGGGGTCAGGGATGGCCCCCCTTCCTGGCTGCCGGCTTTCCAGGCTCCTGGTCCCCTCACCTCTCTGACCCCCACAGCTTCCCCGCCGGAATCGGAGCCTGGGCTGGAGGTGGGCCCGGGGCTGGCGGAGCGGCTGGCGAGGGTGTTGCGGGAGCCTGCCTTCCTTGCGGGCAGCGGCGCCGCCTGCGGGGCGCTGCTGCTCGGGCTCTGCGCCGTCCTTTACCGGCGCCGGAGGCAGCGCAAGGAGCTCAGTCACTACACGGGTGAGCGGCGCCTGGGGGGCGGTGCAGGCGGAGGGGCTCACTTGGGCGATGGGGAACGGAAAGGGGGCCCTGGAATGGGCGGGGCCTAGAGATCCCGCCCCTCAGGGAGGGAGGCGGGCCGGCCCGAGAGCGGGACGGGAGGAGCTCGCGGCTCGGGGAGTGGGGGCGGGGTCAGAGGGAGGGGTGGCTCCCTCGAGAGGGACGCGCAGAGGGCACCGTCGTGCAGGGAGCGGACGGGACTGGGGGGAAGTGGCAGGACCTAGAAGGGGTGGGACCTGAGTCTGGGAGAGGGATAAAATATTCCCCTAAAATGACTCGAGAGGAGAGCGGGCTTTGCAGTCAGTCTCAGTATAGAAGGGGCAATTCTGGAGGGGGCGGGGAGCTCTTTCCCGAGGGGCGGGGGCCTAGTGGGAGGGGGCGTGGCCAGGGGCCGAGTATTAAAATATGAGGCAGGGTCTGGGTGGAAAGGCGGGGCCCGCTGAAAAGAGCCGACTTGATTTCTGCTACTCCCTGGTAAGGGGCGTGTCTGGAGAGATTCTAAGGTATCTTAGATCAGGAGTTCCCAACCTTGGCTACACATGGGAATAACTTGGGGAGCTTTTTAGAAAAATACTGATGGTTGAGTCCCACTTCTAGAAATTCTTATGAAATTGGTCCAGGGGTACAGGCTGAGTGAAGGAATTGGGACCGTGGCCAAGAAGGGGACAAGAATGTGGGTATTTCTGACCCTTTCTCCATTTACCCTCTTCTTTCTCCCATGGATTCCTTTTCGGAAGCCTCCTTTGCCTACACACCTGCAGGTAAGCTATCTCTGCTCCAGTGGGGTTCAGACCCCAAGTACGGGCCCTTCTCTCACCCAGTCTCCCCCTCATCTTCCCAGTGTCCTTCCCACACTCAGAGGGCCTCTCTGGAGCCAGTTCCAGGTAATCCTTGTAATCCATATTCCAAGGATAATCCCCCTCCATCAAGTGACCATTCTCCTTCCTCCTCAGGCCTCCCTGCCACTGACTGTCTCCCACCTGCCACCCTCAAATTCACCATTACTGTCCTACAATTCCTGATTACTCTTAAATTCGCTAGCCTGTTCCGGCTCTGGGTCCCCAGCGTTCACGTGCTTTCCCTCAGGCCACCCATGGGCCTTGGCCCCGCCCCCTACCCTTGGCTAGCAGACTCGTGGCCCCACCCATCTCGAAGCCCCTCAGCCCAGGAGCCCAGGGGGAGCTGCTGCCCCAGCAATCCTGACCCAGACGACAGATATTACAATGGTGAGGAGTTCTAATTCCCTCAGTGGCACACCTGGCCCCCAACACCCTTCTCTCCTCTCCACCTCCTGGGGCACACTGAAGGGAGCCGAGGATTGCCTGTCTTCCTGAGGTTGGTCAGTCCTTGGGGAGGATATGAGTTGGGGGAACTTCTCTCATGCCTAACCTTTACCCTGGTTTGGGAGGTAAGGTGGGGGAAGGTGGGGGAAGAAGTTGATCCAGTGGGATCTCCTTTTGCCCTCCATTCTCCTGTTGTCGCTATTTCTCTGTCTCTGCACCCTGCCCCTTGCCTCCCCCCCTGGCCTCCCTCTTTCTCCTCCTCAGAAGCAGGGATCTCCCTGTACCTGGCTCAGACAGCCCGGGGCACTGCCCCCCCTACCGAGGGTCCTGTCTACAGCACCATTGAGCCACCAGGGGAGGAGCTGCAGACCTTCCATGGGGGTTTCCCCCCAAATCCCTCAGGGGATCCAGGCACCTGGAGCCAGTATGCTCCTCCTGAATGGATCCAGGGGGACAGTGGTATGACTTAGTCCCTAACACCCCCATTTTAGCTCTGAGCAGAGCATCCCCAGGGAATATCCCTACCCTTCCCCTCTTGAACCCAACCCAGCACTTTCTTCTGACATTTCTCATCTGCCTCTTATCTCGGTTTGTCCCCATCCTACCCTTCTCAGGAGCCAGGGGAGGCAAAGTAAAGCTTCTGGGAAAACCTGTGCAGATGCCCTCTCTCAGCTGGCCAGAAGCCCTGCCACCACCTCCCCCTTCCTCTGAACTGAGCTGCCTAGAGGGGCCTGAGGAGGAGCTGGAGGGCGGGTAAGGCTGTGCCCTGTTGCATATGCCCTAGACAGATGGGAAGGGCCAAGGGCCCCTGGCAGGGGGGAGGGCAGAGGTGCTAGGAGAGGAGGGGAGAGGGCAACCAGAGTAGAAGGTATGGAAACTACTCAGTCATCGCTACTCTCCTTCCTCTTTGCCCCCAGCTCAGAGCCAGAAGAGTGGTGCCCACCAATGCCTGAGCAGAGCCATGCGGCAGAGCCCAGCTCCAGTGGAGTGTGCTTGGTCCCTCCATCCCAAGGGGAAGCCCCCTCTCCCACATCTTCCTATGGACAGCAGTCCACAGCCACTCTTACCCCCTCACCTCCTGACCCTCCCCAGCCTCCCACTGACATTCCCCATCTCCACCAGATGCCCAGGTAGGGAGGTATATAGTGCCTCGCACACTATAGGCCCTGGGTGCATATCTATTCTGTGGATGATTGGATGGATGGATGGATGGATGAATCTGGGATACAGAGGTCTCATGACCGCGTCAGGGTAGAAGTGTGATTCGGGAAGGAACTTGATGGCTGACAAGGTTTCTCACTCCCTTCAGACTGTGTCTCCATTGGAGCGGCTCGGCAAGCTTCTTGGGGCATTTCAAAAACATGGCTCCCCTCATACTTCCCTAGCTTTCGAGCTCTGTGGGGGACAGCCTGTGCCTTATTCATTGGAGTATCTAGCACAGTGCCTGGCACCTAGTAGGCACTCAGAGTTTCTTGAATGAACAAATGCTGAAGCCTCATGTCATTGCAGGAGGGTGCCCCTTGGGCCAAGTTCCCCTCTCAGTGTATCCCAGCCCACTCTGAGTAGCCACGAAGGGAGGCCTGTTGGCCTGGGTGCTGGCACCACAGTCTCCCATCACCTCAGCCCCAGCCCTGTCCCCAGTACAGCCAGCAGTGCCCCGGGTGAGTCTGCAGCATGATCCGTCTGCCCCTACCTTCCCATGCCCCCCCCCCCAGCTTGTTTCCTCTTCACCCTCAAGCCCCTTTCCTGATCCTGTCTCGTATACCTGCTCTTCTCCCCATCTGCTAATGCTACAGGGAGAACCTGGCAGGTGCCTGGGGAGATGACTCCTCCACTTCAAGGGCCCCGTGTCCGAATCCGGAAACCCAAGGCTGTTCCCTACCGTCGGGAGCACAGTCCTGGTGGTGAGGGTGCCATGGGCCATGAGAGATGGGGGCAGTAGGGGGACTAGGCAGGAAACCAAGGGTGAGCTCTGGGGGCTGGAGGAGGGAGCAGGTGAACCTAAATCTTGGGCCGTTCAGTCGCAGCCTCAGCCTCCTGGTGCCAGGGAGTAGGAGTGGGAGAAAGATCGGTGTCAGGAGAGGTGGGAGAGTCTGCTGAAAGCCGGTCTCTCCCCAGACTTGCCCCCACCACCCTTGCCGCCACCAGAGGAAGAGACAAGCTGGGCCTTAGGGCTGAGAGCAGCAGGCAGCATGTCCTCCTTGGAACGGGAGCGGGAGCGCAGTGGGGAGAGGAGAATGGTGCAGGCTGGGCCCCCGGGGGCCCAGCGGGGTCCCCACTTGGATGGTAAGGAGGGCCAGGGCAGGCCAGAGGGTCACTGCTACACCAGAAGGGGGCACTAGAGGCTAATTGTGTAGTATAGACCCTGCCATCGAAGGGCTCTGAAATTTTCAACCCATCTCACCCCTCACCTTCCTTTGGGTTCATGCATTTGGTCCAAACCTACACTTATCTCTGTAGCTCTCTCTGAGAAAAATCCCCTGAAGTTCCCCAGTTGTATAACTTCCCAGGACTGCAGCCCAGATGAGGGAAGAGTGGGGCTGGGTGTTCTGTCCTTCCCCAAGGCTCTTTCTGTCTGGGAGTTCCTGATGGGTTTCTGAGCATGCGTTATGTCAAGGCCACGTGCTGGTCATGCTGTTTCTCCTCAGCCCCCAGGATGGCCTGAGCCCCGTGCCGGCCGTCAGCAATTCTCAGAGCTGGGATTGAGGCCAGGGGGGCCCAGTGGGCAAACAGTGACATTCTGTTCTCTGCCTGGGTCCGGTTGCCCTTCTCTCTTGTGTGCAGAAGAAGCCTGGCTCCCCTACAGCCGACCGGGCTTCCTGTCCCGGGGCCAGGCCACCAGCACCTGTTCCACAGCGGGCAGTAACTCTTCCAGAGGCTCGAGCAGCTCTCGAGGCTCCCGGGGCCCTGGCCGGAGCCGGAGCCGGAGCCGGAGCCAAAGGCCGGGACAGAAACGTGGAGAGGTGAGGGCTGGGGTGTGCAAGCGATGGGAGTAGAAGGCTAGGTGGGGTGAGCCAGGGGTGACGGAAAATAGGAAGAGAGAGAAAGGCTTTCTGAGCTGGTGTCAAAAGGAGGGGACCCAGTGACTGAAGGGGGAAGGATCCTGGAGAACAGGTGACAAAGGGTGAAGACACGGTCATACTGAGAGGAGCCTGGGCTCCACAGAGAGTGGGTTCAGGAGAAGGGCTAAGGAAGAGAGGAGGCCCGACCCCTCCCACAGCCTGCTTGTCCCAGCCTAGGGTCTTGCAAACCAGCCTCTTTCTCTCTCTAGGAACCAAGATGACCCTCAAGGAGGATATCAGTCAGGAGTTCCACAGGGAAGGGCTTGTCCCCGGGGCCGGGGAGCCTCGCATGAGAGCCCCTCCCCCTGGTAAATGGGGGTGAGCTGAGAGGAGCAGGGGGGGGTCTCTTCCCTCCCAGCAATGATGCTTAGAAGCTAGAGAACCAGGTCTTCCCTTTCTATCTCAACCTGAACCTCATTTGTAAAAGTGACAATAAAAAGAGTCTGATCGGAGCCCTGGACCCCACTTGTCTGGTTTCACGCAGGACATGGGGAAGAAAGGGGCTGCGAGAGGGTGTAGATCAAGGCACAGAGTAGCTCCCATTTCCTTTTGAACTTCCACAAAAGCCCGAGGTGAGGGCAGGGGCCTGTCTTGCCTCCTGAAGGAGCTGAAGCCCATTGAAGCCCAGTTAAAGGGACTTTCCAAAGGACCAACAGTGAGAAACTGTCCCACCTTTAGTCAACCAAGCCAGGTCCTCCTTGGGTGTCCTCCTCAGTGGTCTGTTTACTCTCCTGTAAGGAAATATGCCCCTCACAATAATAATAATTTTTTAAAAATTCAAACAGGGGTGCCCAGGTGGCTCAGGCCCTTAAGCATCCAACACGAGTTCGGCTCAGGTCAGGATCTCAGGGTTTTGAGAAGAAGCCCCGCCTCCGGCTCCGCACCCATGGGGAGTCTGCTTGTCCCTCTCCCTCTCCCCCTCTCTCTGCTCCCCTCTGTCCTCCCTCCCCACTCTCTAAAATAAATTTTAAAATTCTGTAAACAATTTTTTAAAATAAAACTCAGAGAATGGGGTTGATGGGGGGAAACCCCAGTCGACAAAGGAAAACAGGCTTTTTTCAAATTCCCTAACCCCCTCACAGAGGGTGTGTGCACAGGGAGACCTCTAGGCAGGCCCGGGTGTGACTGGTTTGACTGGCGTAGAATTTTTGGAAATTTTGGCCCTGAATGCTACAGTGCACATGGCTCCCTCCCCCACAGCCCATGCCCCCGCATGGTTTTCTGGGCTTTTGTTTCCTTCTGACTTCTTTACCCCCAGGCTCAGTAACTGCCCTGGCCTCTCAGGGGACGGCCACTTGCCCCCACTCCCACCCCAAGCCCAGGCTCTGACCTCTCCTGCCACTGTGACCTAAGCGTGCACAAATCCCTTTTTCTCCATTGGTCTGGCAAACAGGGTTGGAATGTTTTCAAAAGGAATTTTACCAGGAAGCTGAAAGAAAAACAAAGTCCAAAAAAGGAAAAGCAAATAGAGAGGAACGGATATGTCTCCAGAGCACGGATTTGTCATCCTGAGACTGAGACACCCCAGCCCAGGCTGGTCTGGGGAAGTAGTTCCGGCAGTGCCATGTCCCCCAGGCCCTGCCTCACTTGGCCTGTGAGTTCAGAGTGGTCTCCAGTTAGAGCAGCTTAGGTCTGGGGGCCTAGCACCCCCTTTCAGGGCCTGCTTCCTGATTGGCCCTCCCTAAGGGCATCCTCCTGTGGCCCCTGGTCTTGCTCAGGAGCACTGTCCCCCCAAAACTTGTGTGTTCTGCCCCTGCCTTTCCCACCCCATTAGAAGGACAGGCCCCCATCTGCCCTTCCAGAACTTTCTGTGGCTCTGGCCCTGGCAGTCTGGCTCCATTGCTCTGTTCTATTGTTTTGTCTGAAGGGTGTTCACTAGATAGCCATTACAGGTGGTTCTACCTACTTCGTCTATTTTAAGAAACCCTCTGGTCTTAACCATCTGGGACTGGTCTCTGGGAAGGGGGGCTGGGACCACTGAAAGAAGGAGTTGTCTTCCCAGGACAAGTTGCAAAGACCAACAGACAAGGGGAATCCAAAGGACGAGTGTAATTCTTCCCTCAATCACAGAAGAGAACTAAGCGCCTCTCCCCGAATGCCAATGAACCCCTGTTCCCTTTTGAACTCAGAATTCTTCCCATATCTTCTCGCACCCTCCCCAAAATGGCGCTCTGGGAAATGAGCTCATCGCACTCAAGTCATGACAGTTTTATGGTATCAATTTCTTAAGCTCATAGAGTCCACAGTACAAGGAAGGGGTTTTGTCCCCCATTTCCCCACCTCCCTTCTTTCAGCTCCCTCCCTGGATCCATGCTGGCCCACCTGCCTTGGTAGCTAGGAAGGGCCTCACCCCTCCAGTGCTGGTCGGTAGGTCCTCCTTCCTTCTGCTACCAGGTGTGGCTGGGGGAGAGGTGAGCCCGTCCCCGTGGGAATGAATGGTCCCCTCCTGAGAGGGGTGGCTCTGTACAGCTCCTTTCCCTCCTGCCTGTCCCACAAGCTGCTGCTGTCCTCTGGGAAGGCCTCTGGCTCCCCTACCTCCCATGGTCCAAGTGGGTGGGGAGGTTGGGGGATAAGGCCGCTTCTCAGGCCAGAAGACCTGGTTGTGGGATGGACGAAAGGAGGAGAAAGCAAGGGTGAGGAGTCAGGCCGCGAAGACCTTTGGCTCCTTGAGGGCTCTGGGTCTACTTTGCGCTTATTTTGTTTTGCTTTCATCTGTTTTCACAATCCCGGAAGGAAGAGAACTCTCCAGGAGGCCGAGCAAGGTGGTCCCCCAGCTGCAGAGATGCCCAGGCCAAGACTGACACTCCACGGCGGGGGGTGGTTTGATTTTCTTCTTGGCGGTCTTGGGCACACTTCATGAGGAGTCTGTGGAGGAAGTCCAAGGAGAGTAGAGTTACCTGGCTGCTCCCTCTCTCCTGCCCAACGGGCCGGGCTCCCTCCTGGCCCCTCCCTAGAATCCCTCAGTCAAGGTCACCCCACCAGCTCAGGAGACAGACACTTACTGGCAGCCTTGGGCTCAGGACAGCCGAGCTGACTTCTTCGGGAAGAGATCCGAGAGTCGGGGGGCCAAGGAGGCAGCCCTCTTCCCAGCTGCTGGCTGTGGTGGTTCTCCATGTCCTCTAGCCAGTCTGACCTCCACTCCCACAGCGGCAGGGAGAGGGTGGAGGTCAGGAAGAGGTCATCCCGGGGGGAGGGAGGTGAGGAGGCGTCTGTCAAGGAGGGTAGATTTATTTGGAGAGGACTAACCTTCACTCTGAGGGACCAGGTTAGGGCAGAAGGCTTAGGGCCTGCTTAAGGCATACTCTCAACCCAAAAGATAATTTAGCCCCAATTCGGCCCATTATTTCTGGGGGCCATTGGGTCCGTTGGTTTCTTTAGAGAGAATAGTCAAGCTATTTCCTCCTAGCCCAGCTCTGGCCTTCTATCCGTACTCCCACCCCTCATCCCCCGCCTCCCACCCCAGGCATCGCTCTTTTCTTTCTGTCCTGGATAATCCTTGCTTTCCCATTTACCACAAGCCTGGTTGTTTTTCCTGGAGGCAAAGGGTAGAGTTGGGGTTCATAAGGTGGGGATAGGGGGTCTGACAGAGTATATGAGGAAGAGGGGATGCCTGGGTGGCTCAGTCCGTTAAGCGTCTGCCTTCGGCTCAGATCATGATCTCAAAGTCCTGGGATTGGGCCCTGCATCAGGCTCTCTGCTCAGAGAGGAGCCTGCTTCTCCCTCTGCCTGCCACTCCCCTTGCTTGTGTTCTCTCTCTCTGACAAATAAATAAAATCTTATAAAAAAAAAAAAAAGGGAAAGGGCTCGGGGAGCCCTGAGCTACTGTCTGTTGACATGGAGATAATGGTCCCACTCTGCTCGACAGGCAGAGGGGTGAGGTTCTCCTCACCCCAGTCACAGACAGGGCAAGAGGAAGGGTTTGTAAGCATAGCAGGAGGTAAGAGAGAAAACAGAACTTCCTATAGTGAGGAGGATCTAGAACAGTGGGTTTGAGTGAATAGAAGAGGTGGGAGCAATCTTTCCCAGAGACCAGTATCTGGGTTAAGAGGAGGAATCTGGAGGGAGGGCAAGGGGCATACAATTGGCTGCTTCTGGGCTTTAGCCTTGATAATTTTGTCCTTGTTCTGTGGGTGACCTTGGGCGAGTTAAAAAAACCTGTTTGGTTTATAGTTCCCTCCTTTGGAAAAGAAAGATAAAGAATATTCCTTATTCTTCATAGAGTTGTTAATATTGAATGTATATAAAGCACTCATCATGGGGCCGGGGACATAGTAGTCATTCAATAAAAGCTCGCTGTTTTAAGGATAACCACAAAGACAATGTTAGGAAGCCTTGCCTCTTGGTTGGGGAAAAGGCTGGATTCTTCCAGGAGCTGTGTCTGTTCCAAGGGGTGGAGCTGAGAAGTGAGGCAGGGTGATCTCACATACCCGTGAAGACGCAGTCTGCCTCCCTGGGCTCCAGACCAAAGCCAAAGCTGTCCACGGCCATTGCCAGGGCCCGGGCGAAGTGGGCATCAGCGAGGAAGGAGCCATCCGAAGAGCTGACCAGGCTGGCTCTGGCGCTGGGGGCGTTGTCCTCGGAGGCAGAGCCCCAGCCGTTGGCCAAGGAGCCCTCGCTGGGGGTGGGGGTGGAGCAGGGCCGGGGTGGGCACAGCAAGCCCCTCACTTCGGACCCCACGCCTCCTCCAGCCCTGCCCACGTCTGCTAGCTCCGAGGCCGTCGGGATGCTGATGTAGCCATAGGTGACAGGGGGGGAAGGAGCCCTGGGCACAGGAGAGACACTATTCCTGGAAAAGACACAAAACAGAGACAGGACCAAGATTGGGGTGGGCAGGCTGGCATCAGGGAAGCATTCCCGGCGAGAGAGGGAGGGCTGGGGAGAGAGAAACATACTCCTGTCCCAGCTTATCCCCTAGTCCTTTGGTCTCCCTCAGGCAACTCACCTGGGGGTCTCCTCGCCCTCACTGAGCTCCAGGCACAGGGCCACCTCCTCAGGAGTCAGCACACTGTCCTGATCCTCCCCCAGGGATGACAGTGAAGAGCTGGACAGACGACTGGACTCTGGGCTGGGACCAGACAGAGAAGAGGCCTGGGGGCTGGAGGGGCTGGGGGGACTGGAAGGGATCAGGACTGGGAGGGGCGCTGCTGGCAGTGGGAGGGAGGAAGGAGCTTGGGGCTCTGCAGGGTGCCTGATTGGGTAAGAGAATGATGGGTGGTTAGTGTAGCCGCAGTCCATCGTCCCCCAACCCCATCAGAGACCAGCAAACACCCCTCGCACGCCTAGTCCCCCAGCCCTGCTTCCTGACCCCATGCCCTCTTACTGCGTCTGCTGACTCTGAGCAGGAGCTCCACGAGAAGTAAGGGGTGCTGGGGGGAGAGGCCGTGAAGCCAGCTCATTGGAGGAGCTGAGGAGCTGCGGTCCTAGGGCCCTCCAGGCCACCAGAGCCTGGGGCACAGCTCCTGGGGAACAATAGCCTGGGGGTGAGTCTGGAAGACCCCCCATCAGCCCCAGACCCCACCCCCCCACCCCCCAGCTTCCAGTGCCCACACCCCACCTCTCCAGGCTCCTCAGGGCCCCTACACCCTACGTCACCCTCTCATTTCCCTTTTTGGGCCTCTTCTCACCTGGGCTTTGGGAAAGGTTCTTGGAGCCTCTATTCCCCAGCTCCCAGGCCCAGAGCTCCAGAGGGCGGCCGGCCCGGAGGGGCGGGGAGCTGTTGGCTTGCTGTAGCTCTGCAAAGGCAAGAGACAGTGGGTGGGGGGGCAAGCCAGGGTGGGCCTTTCAGACTCCAACCACAGGCTCTATCTTCAGTCGGACAGTCAGCTAAGCTTTAGAGTCCCTGAACCCAGAGGAAAGAGGAAGAACCTCCCTCCATCCTCTCCACCCTCATCCAGCAGCTATGATACCGGAGGAAGGTAGCACTAGGCTTGGAGTTAGAAGACCTGCACTCAGAGCCCAGTTCAGTTCCGTAGCTGCTGTGTGACCTCAGGGATATCCATTAACGTCTTTGAGCTTTGGTTTCATTTGGGAACACTCAGTCAAATGATAATTTTGTCAATTTTAATCTATTTATAAAAACAGATTGGGAATTTCTGGTGCCTAAAAGATACTTCGACCATTGTATTTTCCTTACTGTATACATTCCAATCTTCCTGATCTCTACACCCTCACATTGCTACTTCTCTCAGGAATTTTGACCCTGTGAAGACAAATATCCCTTCTTTTCTTGGAGAGAATCTGTTAATTTCCATCTCTCACAATACAAATATCTTGCACGGTTCTGGACCCTGCCCCGAGAAACCCGAGTATATCTCACTTAGGAAGAAGTGTTGGATTGTTAAGTTGAGCCGAGTGGGTGAGACAAACCTGCACATGCGAGATGTAACAGGAAAGAGTCGGCTGAGAAGAAGAGGACTTCTAGAATAGGAAGATGTGTTGGTCTCACCTGGGGAGGCAAAGCCCTGCCCATAGATATTTGGTAATATTTATTGAAAGAATGAGCAAATGGATGGATAATATCAGAGATGTAGATGTCAACACAAGGTGAGAAGAATCACAAGATGGCGGCTACCACCTGACTCACATGGCAGCTTAAGAGATAGGGCTCTGAGTGAACGGTGACAATGGAGAAGCTGAGGTAACTGAAGAAACAGACCCAGCTGTGTGCAGTGACTGAGGAGCATCCTTCTTGGTCAGGCCAAACCGGAAGAGAACCGGGAGGGTAAACGAGGGAAGAGATTTCCCCAAGACAGGAGACCAGGAAAATAGTAAGTAAAGGGAAAAAGAAGCAGCCTTCAGGTTAGTGCCACATGATCAGAAACTCAGTTAGGAAAGGGGTTCCTTCCTTGGCAAAACCAGAGACCAGGCAGGACACTCGAGGCAGAGCTGTCTAGTCGGTCCAATCTCAAAGATTTGGAGGCCACCATGGGCAGCTTCAGAGCAGGACGAGATCAAGGCTATGGCATTCACCAAGATTATCTGGGTCCTGGGAATCCATGTACTGTGGCCAGACCTTCTGAGCCACTGAGATGAAAACCCACACAATGGCTAGACTTCCTCCATCAAAATTTCCTTTTGTTCCTAGGCTGCTTTGTTTTTTTAATTTATTTCCTTTATTTGTTGTCTGACCTAGGGAGTCCTGGAGGCCAACTTCAGGTGCTCCAACTCTGCTCTCAACAACTTTGTCTCATCTAGTTCTGGCCTCCTGAGTAAGCTCAGAAAAGGGGACACGTGTTGGTTGGTTGGTGTGGACAAGGAAGAGGAAAGGCCAGTCCTAGAAAAGACCACCTTTGTCCCAGCCTGTTCTATTTTCTCTAAAGGATTCCCATCACAAAAGCCTTCCACCATGCTTGCAGTCACTTAGATTTTAGTTTTCAGTGTTATTTGAGCCAAGTGTGTGATAAAAATGGTATCAAGATGAGGTCAAATCTCATTGGGCATACCCGAATGGCAATAAATATTTGTTTGAATTCATTCAGTGTTTAGGATACCCAATGTATGTATCTGGCAGAGGGCAACTAAGAACCAGATATAATGGACAAAACATAAGAGAATGCAGTTGTGGTGGAGAAAAAACCCAACTAAGGTCAAATAATAAGAAAAAAGGAATAAGTATATCAAGGAGAATGGGGGGCACTGAGAAAGCTTGTCACTGTCAGAAGACAAAGAATCCTCAGTCTTTCGGACTCAGGGACAGCAGTAGAGCCAACTCCATGGCTCTGGACAAGACCATGGCATGGTCTTGCTGCTGCTGGTGTCCCGGGAACTAGAGGTGGGCCACTGAGTGTCCCCAGTGCAGGAGAGCTGCTGTGGTTGGCCAGTGGGGCTGGGGTGAGGAGACACAGGCTGGAGTGGGAACCGAAGCCTCATCCCAGAATTGGAACCTGTCTTAAGAATTGGCTCTAGGAAACTACTCACTTCCCCCCACCCCCACCCCAGTAGTATTAATGTTCTAGAATGTGCTATACGTCATATCCAAGTCAGTGTAGTTCTCCATGGGAAGGCGGGTTTTTAAAGGGGACTTTTTCAACCCCTTTTTAGTGGCTATTTCATTACCACCTAGATTTTCTAATGCTATAGTTCTGAGGCAGTGCTGGCAAGAATGCCAATTTTGCTAATATTTAGAGTCATAAAATTCTGGACACTGGACAAGCTCTTAATTACTCTGAATCCATCTTTGTCCTCATGAAAGTTGGATTATATCCACTTAAAAAAAAAAGATCTGGCTGTAGGACATTTGTAAGGCTTACTAATCAGCACAGAAGGCGCATGGAGACAGCAGGTGGAGTGCAGACCAGTGTTCGGCAAGGAGAGAAAATAGTCAGTGTTAGAATAGAATCCCTCAGGGGGGCTCCCAGAGGGTGGCCTTGAGAAGCAGACCACTTTGGCTTCAAATCTGAGTTTGGCAGCTTACTGACTTGTGGGATTTTGAACAAGATACTCATTTCTGATCCTCTTTCCCCATCAGCAAAATTAGAGAAATATTACCTAGCCAAAAGGTTGGAAGGTGTCTTTAAAGGAAATAACAAACATGTAAGTCACCTAACATATAGTAGTTGCTAAAGAAACAGACCCTGATTTTTTTCTCTCTCTGGGAAGGCAAAGCTGGTAGGCAGAAGTCGGGAGAGATATCTGGGCAGAAAGGAATTACTCACTCTTCTCTGGGAAGTGAGTTGGGAGTCAGTGTCTGGGGAGGCCCCGGGCACAGTGCACGAGGAGATGAGGTCACTCTAGCACTTGGTCACATGCTTTCAGGTTCTAATGTTGCTTATATGCTGGTCAGCCGCTCTCCTTAGACTTAGACTCTGAGCCCTTAGATGGCAACAGCCATCTCTTGTGTCCCCACAGCTGGCTTACAGTGGTGCTTATGAAATGTTTGCCAACTTCAAACAAATACCGAAGTCGGGCCCACGACTGCTGTGGCCAAGCGGAAACAGAGCCCAGCCTAAAGAAAAGCAGAGGCCGGCACAGCCCTCCCTGAGTGCTCTGGTGATAGTGGGGAGACCCCGTGTCGACCAGGACAGGGGAACTGGAAACCAGGGGTAGGATACAGCCCACATCCAGCTGCAAAGCCCCCAGGCCACGTCCCACCACATTCCCACTCCTGTTCCCTCCTGCCACCTGCTCCAGGCTGTGTCTCGCCTCCCCATCCTTACCCTGCTTCTTTTTGGCCTTCCAAGCCTCTGCAGGGGCCAGAGGCAAGCGGGGGGAAGCGAGGCCCCTGCGGCTGCACAGGCTGTCTGGACTGGGCCAGGGGCTGGAGAGCCGGGCCAGCTGGGGTGGGAGACGCCTGACAGCTGGGGTCTTCGGGCTTGGCCGAGCTGGGGGGCCGGGAGGCTGCTCAGCGATGAGGGAACCATAGAAAGTACTGGTGTCGGGAAGCAGGGGCACGCCAGGGCTGCGGGGATCCCAGGAGATCACTGTGATAGGAACGACAGGAAGAATTACGGTGACTGCATCCCACCCTGCAACCCCCACGCCTGGCCCTGGGGTGCCCCTGCTCCCCAGATGGGCCCTGGCCCCCACTGGGCATGCTCACAGGAGCCACGACAGTCTAGTGGGTCCCGGCGGTCCACTCCCAGCCTGCTGCTGAGGCTGCTGCTGCTGCTCAGGTCCCGAGAGCCCGAGGTGGAACGCCAAGTGTCTGCCAGCCAAGGGGAGTCACTGTGATCCATCCTGGGGCAATGGAGGGTGGGGGTGGGGCAGGAGAAAAGGTCAGAAGCGAGAACAAAATTGGCCAAGACCTCCAGCTCAGAGGGGAGCAGAGAGGTCGGTAGCAGCTTCATTCTCCCTGCTCGCGAGCCCTTCACAGACTCCTGAAGATCTCTGACCCGGCGCCCCGAACTTAGTGGTCTTTTCTTATCCTGGGATCAGGGGGAGTCCAGGTGGCCCAGAACCAGGAGGCACTGGAGAGGGACAGCTATGTGCCCAGACAAAGAGGACACAGATGTGGGGGCAGACAAACCCGCTGTGAAAATCCCCATCTGCCTCAGCCTAGCTGTGTAGCCCTGGGCAGCGAGGTCTACTAGCCTCTCGAAGCCCTGGTTCCTTATCTGTAAAAGGGCCACCAATAAAAGCTTTCCATATAAGGCTGATATTGTCAGTTGAAATGAGGAAATGTGAGATCACTCAGCTAGGAGCGGGAGTTTACTACATGGATATTGCCTTTCTCTGTCTAGTCTGGTTCCTTTGGAACTGGGTGCCCTGCGGGCTGCCCAAGTAATCTTTCGAGAATAGGGATCAGAACAGAGCAATTCTCTGTTCTTCGGTGGCTCCCGATTTACCAGGATAGAGCCCAGCTGCCTAGCACAGCTAATAGGGCCCTCGCTGGTCGGGCTTCCAGCTCCCTAACCTTATCCTTTACTCTGACCCCTCATGCTCCCTATGTCCCAGCCAGAGCAAACGTCTTATCACAGGGGAACTATGACCATAGCCAGCTAGTCCTCGCTGCTCCTTTTCCCTTCCCCTTCTTACGTTAGGTAAACATGGAACCTTCCTCCCATGTTTCCCGACCCTACCCCGCCTCCACGTATCTTGTACATGTTCCTGCATTTCTTTCTTTCTTCTTTTTTTTTTTTTAAGATTTATTTATTTGTGAGAGAGAGCGAGAGAGCAAGAGCAGGGGGAGGGGCAGAGGGAGAGGGAGAGAGAATCTTCAAGCAGACTCCCTGCTGAGTGCAGACCTAGATCCCCAAACCCCAGGGACCATGACTTGAGCTTTAATTAAGAATTGGCTGCTTAACCAACTGAACCACCCGGTCACCCCCATGTGTTTCTGTGTTTCTAACACCGGATTGCACTCCTATAGGCGCACGGCCGTCTCTGCTTAGAGGGAGAGTTCCTGGTGGGTGGAGCCTGTGCTAAAGGAATGAAGGAACAGAACAATCAGAATGGAATCCCCCTGGGGCGCCTGGGTGGCCCAGGCGGTTAAGTGTCTGACTCTAGGTTTCTGCTCAGATCCTGAGCCCCATGTGAGGCTCTGCACTTAGCGTAGAGTCTGCTTAAGACTCTCTCTCCCTCTGCCCCTCCCCATATCTCACTTTATCTCTAATAAGTAAGTCTTAAAAAAAAAAAAATGGAATCCCCCTCAAACACAAGGGATAAAGTCCCAGGGGATCCAAAGACGGTTCAGGGTAGAGCAGACAGAGCCCAGGAAGTAGCTGGAAAACAAAGGCCAGCGAGCACAGAATAATGCAGGAATAGGGCCCAGCCAGCTTGGAACCTTGCTCTGGGCTGAGACACTGACCGCAAAACGGTAACCCGAGGGCTGGACGTGCCGGCCCAGAGTAGGTGTTTGATAAATTTCTGTTGAAAGATGCAGACTTGGAATGTAAATCCCTTCAGAGGAAATCCATTGAGATAAAGAGCAGGAGCAGGTGGGCAGAGAGTTGAAGTGGTTATTTAGTGCAAAACTCAGCCAATAAGACAAAAAAGGATGTTTTCTTTCTTAGCATCATGTCTTATAGCTGCAGACTTGCTTTGGCACGCAAAGACCCTGGGAGCAGGTGTACCTGCCCGCGGACCCTGATACTGAGAATCGAGTGAGGAGGGAGACGCAAGACCGTAGGAGCAGAGCGCCCTCTGCTGGAACTTTGGGTGATTACTGGGACCGAGAGATCCCTCAATAGGTAGATGATCTCCTGAATGCAAAGGCACTGCGAGGTCGACACTGGGTATTTAGAGAAAGTGAGAAATTAGACTGGTCTTCCCGTGCTAGGTATTCCCCACGTAGCAGAACGAGTCAGCAGGAGAGTCTAGCGAGTATTAGTGAGAGGTGGGGGACAAGCGCACCGACTAAGCTTGGGGTGTTACTAGCTGAGTGGCCTTGAGCAAAGTCACTCAAGTCAGGAGTCTCGGTTTACTCAACCATCAAGTGGGGTGATAGGAACATAAATGAAAGAGAAATTAATTCTCCTTTGGAGTTCGGGAGAGATTTGGGTAGTAGGGTCCCAAAGTGTGGTGGTGGCAGTAGGAGAGATAATATTCTATCCAGTTCTCCATCCCTGCTCCACTGTCCCTTGGCCCCTGCCCCTGCCACACCTCCAGCCCCTCCCCCATCTCTCACCTGTGCTTTAGGATGGCGTCCTCACTGGTGTATCTGTACAGACCTGGGAGAGGGCGAAAGGAAGGCTAGATCCAGAGTGTCCAGCACCAGGCCTGAGCTCTAAACCCCTGTATTGTTTGGCTTCGACCTCCTGGGCATCCACCACCTCCTCTCACCTGGGCCCAGGTGCACCCCAGCTCGGCGCCGGCGGTGGACACACACCGCGGTGCCCAGCAGCAGCAGCCAGAGCAAAACACCCCCACCAGCAATCACTTCTGGCCGCTTCAAGGTGGCCCGTAGCTGCTCCAGGGTCCAGGGACCATCCCTGAGTTCTTGGGTGGCTCGCTCCATGGTCCGCTCTGTTCGGGGATGTGAGCTCAGCGGGCAGGGCGGGTTGGGTGATGAGGGTGGGGTGGGGTGAGATGGGAGTAGGGGGAGAGGAGGGTGAGAAGGGGGGCTCACAGGGTATGGGTGGGCTTGTGGGCACTGGCCTCACCTAAAAGGAGACAGACAGGGCTACTGGGGGGCCCGGTCCCGGCGCCAGTGACAGCAGCCACTTGTACGCAGTAGGAACCTGGCTTTCGGGTGGCGATCTCCAGCTGGGTGTGCTCGCCTGCCACTGTCCAGTTGGCTAGGGGCAGTGAAGTGTTGCCCAGGCTCCAGACCTGAGGCGCAAGCAGAGGTCAGCACTTATCCCCCTGCTCCATCCCAGGAGCCCAACCCTTCATCTCTGGGCGTGTAACCACCCTGCCCTGCTGCTCGCCTGGGGACCTTCCCTGCGCCCCTTGCGGCCGTACTTCCTATTCCTCTCTCCGTACAGAGTGGAGAGACTTCTCTATAGCCTGACAGAAAAGGACCAAGGCAATCCGCTAAAATAGACATCCGGCCATGGTTCCCAGCCTTCCCTGTGCTTTAGGGTCCCTGGGAGGGTTTGCTAAAAATCCAGGTTACTAGGCCCATCCCCGAGTTTCTGATTCACGGAGCCTGCCTGGGAAGGACTCAAGGATGTGTGTTTCTAAAATGTGGTCAGGCGCTACTGTTTCGGGTCCAAAAACCACATTCTGAAGCCACTGGCTTAGAAGGTGGGAGTCAGACATGGCCTGGTTTGATTCCTGTTCTGTTTCCCGCACCTGTGACCTTGGCCTCACTTTCCGTGTCTGGAAAGTGGGGCTAATAACCTGGGACAGACTGTGAGACAAAAATGAGATCAGGTAGGAAAGGGCTTGGCCAGGTCCGGCAAAACCTCGCTCAGTAGCAGTGAGTGTCCCTTGCTTCTCTGCAGGGGGGGCCGATTCCCCGAGCCCCGAGCAAGGATGTGAAGGGTGCCAAAGAAGAGGGACGTCCTGGCAGGACCAGACGGACATACCTGGTAGCCCCGGATGATGCCATTGTGGTTTTCAGCAGGTGGTGGGACCCAGCTCACAAGGACACTGCCGTTGCCAGGTTTTAAGGTCACCTCCTGGGGAGGGGCACTGGGCACTGGAGTGGGGGAAGAGAGGCTGTGAGGGATGGTGAAGGAGGGGACTCCGGGAAGCAGAGCTGGGACAGGGATGGGGTCACAGACCACACTGATAAGAATGGGGGCTTCCTGCAGCTCAGCTTGCTGGCCACAGCAGAAGGGAGTCGGGGACTAAGACCCACCATCCCCCCAGACTGGAGTGGGACAGTCCAGGGGCCCACAGACAGCAAGGTGCCAGCCAGTATCCTGGTGAGTCCTGCGGGCATCTGTCTCTGACCTTGCTCGGGCAGCCTCAGCAGCAGCACGTTGCTTTCAGGGCCTTGAGCCCGGCCGGAGGATGGTCTCACTTTGAACTCGTAGTCTTGGCCCCAGAGGAGGCCTCCAAGCTCTGCACTCTGCCAGCCGGCCAGCAGGGCCTCTGCCCATGGCGCTCCCGGACCTCCTGGGGCCGTCTGGACCCTGAACAGGGCTGTGTAGGACTGAGCAGGTGCAGCAGGGCCGCTCACCTGGGAGACAGTTCAGAGGAAGGATGGGGGTCAAGGGGGTTTATGAGCTGCTCTTCCTTGAGCTCTGGACAGGCACCCACCCCTAGGTCCTGGGCCTTACCTTCCAGCTGAGCCACACCGCAGGCTCAGGCCTGGTGCTCTTTGCCGGGTCTGGGTTCAGCAAAGTCACGTTTTCCAGCTGAATGTGCACAGCCAGCAGCTCCAGAGGCTCCTTATAGTTTTGTGGCTCTGTGGGGGAGCAGAGGGCTGGTCTGGGGCCTATAGGCCAGAGTGATGAGACTGAGGAGTGAAACATCCCCCAGACATGGAACAACCACAATTCCCAGGTTTCCCAGTCTAGGGCGCTCCTATTTCTCCTCTAGGATGGGTAACCTCCCTTTAGATGGGGTCCCCATCACTCTGATCCCCATCCCAGGTTGAACTGCACATACCCTCAGCCCAGCCCAAACAAGGCCCTACCTTGAGCTGCCCACCCTTGCCTTACCCTGGACAGATACCCTGGCCGCCCGGCTCTCCCGCCGTCCTGCGCTGTTGGTGGCCACACACATATAGGTCCCTGCGTCGCTCTTCTCTGCTCTTGCCAACTGCAGGGAGCCCCTGGAGACCTGTCAAGGCCAAGTGCTTTGTGGAGTCTTCCGTGTGGGGAGGGGCTCTGATGGGGGAGGGCAGCTCAGGCCCCTCCTCAAATGCTGCAGGGCACAGAGGGCAGGGGGCAAGGGCAGGTCACTCCCTCCAGGTGTGCCCCATTCCGCTCAGGACCGGAGAAAGTACGGGAAGGGGGCCACACTCACCGTGTGCCGCCCTGGCTGTAGGGCCAGGGGTTTGCCATCCTTCCACCAGGAGACTGTGGGCTCTGGGAGGCCCCGGGGCGGCCCACACTCCAGAACCACCGTCTCATCCACTGTGGCCACTGTATCCTGAGGCTGGGTCTGGAAATCCTCCCGAAGGTCTGCAAGGATGATGGAGGGTCGGCAGGGGGGCCCTGCCTCGGTGCCTCCCACGACACTCGCCCCATCCGGCTTTACCCACATTTTCACTGCCCTGTGTTCACTCTTCAGAGCCCCCCACCTCAGTTCTCCCAGCCCAGGCCTTCCCTCACAGACGAGCCCCGAGATACCCTCACCTCAGGCGTTGGGTCCCAGGTGTGCCCTGCCCTGGGCCTCCCCTCCCAGGCCTTACTAGCCACAGACAGCCGAGCGCCTCGGCTGACCGCTGTGCCCAGATGGTTGCTGGCCTCGCAGGCGTAGACACCCAGGTCTGCAGATAGGGCCTGCTCGTCGTGGTCACGTCCGGGGGCCGGGGGCCGCCGCAGCAGGAGCGTTCCGTCAGGTAGGAGGTGGTGGACGTCTGGGGGGGCCATGCTCAGGGGCTGTCCATTCAGCAGCCAGCGGATGGTGGGAGGCGGCTGGCCTGAGGCTCGGCAGCTCATTTTGGCGGGGCCTGGGCCCTGGAGCAGCTGGTCCTCGGGGTGGACTAGGATCTGGGGTGGGGAGTCCTGGGCCATGCCTCCTGCAAGGGAAAGGGGGGGGTGGACCCCACTCTGACTACCAGACTACTGGGGAGCCCCAGATCCCTGAACATCTCTTCTGCCTTCTCTTGTCTGAAGATAACTTCCAATAACAACCTAGCCGGGAGAGGAGAGAGCTAGCACACAGGGCGTCCAGGCAGAGTTCTCAATCTGTCTGTCTTTCTGTCTCTGTCTCATACATACATCGTCATCATCACCATCCTTATCACCATCCCATCATCGTCCTCATCTCTGGTCCTCCTACTGCAGAAGGGAAACAAAGGAGCAAGGGGGCCTCTTCTCCCCTGGGCCAGGCCTTGGATCAGGGGAGCAGGGTCTAAGAAAGGGGAGGGCCACACTCACCCGTGACGAGCAGAAGCAGGAGAGGCAGGGGCCCCGGGGCCCCAGGGAGGCCTCCTCCTCCAGAGCCCATGGCTGCTCTCGGGCTCCTATCCTTGTCGGGAGCAAGCACTTTGTACTGCTGCTCTGAGCTCACAGCGGAGGGAAGGAGGGGCGGGGAGGGGTGGTGGCGGTTGTTTGTGACCGAGACTCTGCCCCAGGAGGGAAGCAGCTTTGAGGAAACTCATGCTTCCTGCCTGGCCCTCCGAGCCTTGGAGAACTGGGAGGAGACCAGCGGAGAGAAACTCTGGCCTTGACCCTCTAACCATAACCCCTGACTCCAGCTCTGGCCCTAACCTTTACCTTGGGGTCGAGTCTGGGATTTCCTAAAGGTGACCTTCACACTGACATAATTCCAAGCACAGCCTTCAGCCTCTATTTAAATCTTGATGCCAACCAATCCTGGTCCCTTGGCTCCAAGCGCTTCCCTTGCCACAGTGGAATGGAGACCCAGCAGTGGTGTCTCAGGGCACCGCAGTGAGAAGCTGAGGGTCGGAAAAAAGTGGACCAAGGCAGCTAGGGGGAGGGAGGCAGGAGCATATCATCATGCAGTCCACGTCCTCTAGGATAGAGGGGTGGGTAGGGCAGAAGATGGGAAGGCTTTAGGGGCTCCAGAACGAGTTGGGAGGTGCCCACGGTGTGTTCCTACTTGGCTGGGAAACAAAAGAAATAAGCTGTGGGAGACCTTGGACTAGTTCCTTCACCCTTGCAACTTGTAGGGTTTGTAATAGTGGGAATAATAGTAAAAGTCTCCACCTTGAGGGTTGGAGTAAGAATGAGACGCGATCCTGCATGAAATCACTTAGAACAGCGCCGAATGCACTCTCAGTGACGGGTAAGCCTTAGCCAATACTGTTATTTATTTATTTTTACGCACACGCCATCGCCGAAACTATTCAAGCATCCTTGGCAGGTATCTTTTTCAGGGTCTTTCCAGCCCTGCAGCCTGGAGGCAAGCCTTGCGGCTTAGAAGCCTGCAATGTCCGCGCTCACCCTGCCGCTCCTCCCCGCCCCCTCACCTAGAGAGACGCTGCTCTCCCCTCTCAGAGACCAGCTACTGTTTACAGGTCTCTTCCTCCCAAACCTGGAATCTCAGCCATTTCCTGGAGCTGTTCCCGGAAGGCCAAGGCCAGGCGCTGGGCCTCAGCGGAAGAGTGTCCAGCCTTTGTTCCCCATTGTTCCTGGCCAGCTCCTCTGTGGGCCCCTAACACAGCTGACTCCCTCCCTTCCTTTCCCTTCCCTGCCTGGCCTCCGCACCAGCCCCAGCCACAGCCCTAGGCCTCCTTCTCTCCTCCTCCTTCCCCTCAAATGCGGACCAACACTGACAAAGACAGTCAGAGCAAGAGAACACCCTAGTCTCTAGAAACTGGGCAGTTCCAGCAGGTAAAGAGCGGACAGAGTTGAAAGCAGCATAGTGATGGAGCTGGAAGGTAGGAATTGGGGCTAGAGAGCAGCATCTGGTATTTCGGAAGTGCTATTTCAGAAGGGCAGTGACAAAGTCCGTGGCAGGAGCATAGGCATCTGTGTGCCCAGCAGAGTGGAGTGCAGTTTATGGGGTCAAGGATCTGGGAGGCCAGAGTGATGAAGGAGGTATTCGTGTGGACACCCAGGTCATCCAAGGACAAGACAAGGAAGGATGTTGTGGGATAGATGGATTTACTGTACCTACTGCCAACTTGGGATTTTTCTTGGGTCCAGAGCCCCCAAGTCCATCTGACCCCAGACTGCCTGCTGTCAGTCGTCTTTCTGTAGTCTCTTCTGCTTATCCATTGGACTTGGGGAGCCCAACCAAGTTCTCCACTCATGATTTGAACCAACTGGATCGTACTCAAATCTCTACAACTCATAAAGATGGTATAGGCCGGCAAGTCTCACAGGAATTCAGGCTCGTGGCTAGCCCTATCCTCAGGTACACAGTGGGGAGGGGTGCCCGTGCTGAACAGCAGGAACGGAGCTCCAGAAGGAGGCTACAGCAGCCTGAGGAGCTGCCCCACCCCCACAGTCACTTTCCTCATCCTTGGAGATCGCCTGCAGCGTTCACCTCCATTCCCAGACTCTGAACAGCCAAGCGCTAAGAACTGGGCTTTCCTGGGAGACATTGAGACTCTCCTCACTCAGTCCAAGCATCCAGGATCCTCAGAGATCCGTGGAGTGTTGGCCAAGGGGACTTCCCAACAGTAAGGTGTGTCTGGATGGCTCCCAGGGATCACAGCGCTCATTTCCAGCAACCATACCTCGCAGCATCTGTATTGTCTCATTTCCACACATTAAGGAAGAGCCAATGGCATGAGTCACGCAGATGAGGTTAGCCCATGGGGACTGTCTCCAGTTATTTCAAGGATGCTCTGCTCTGGGGCCAGTGACCGGTTTACACAAAATCTTCCTTCACCTCCCGGTTTTAGAGTTTTGTGTTTTTGCGACTAATTCTTTAGTTGCTTATAAGAAGGAAGAGAGGAGAGGAGTTAAGTGTCCTCCTGAGGGACCCTCCAGGGCACACGGTTTCCCACCTCTGGCTCCTGGCTCCTATGTTCTCTGAAGATGCAGCCAGGACTCCTGCTGGGCAAGCTGGGAGGGCAAAATACATGAATTCAGGTGGGATTTGCAATTAGCCACACTTAGGCGTAGATCCTGGTTTCACCACTTACTGGCAGAGAGACCCTGAATAAGTCATGTAACCTCTCTGAGCCCCACTTCCCTTATCTGTAAAATGTTTGCATCAGGTTTATGGGGAGTGGATATGGAAGTGCTTAGAAAATACTAGATGTGTGTTTATTATCTCTTGTGTGTCCTGGGACTACCATACCTCCTCTCTGACCCACACAGCCACAGCCAGCCCCAACTACCTGGAGGCACTCTTTTAGGTCTTGAGATCCTACCCTTCTGGTCTTGCTTTATTTTTTCCTCTTTGCTTAAGTTTGTTTGGTCCCAATCTTCAAGTTCTTGTTTTTTGTTTCAGGACACCAAAGACTGGAGGGAAACTGAGTCAGGAGAAGAGACCGTAATGAATTTCTCTAAGCTAAATGGGAAGGTTGCCCTGATGCTACCTCACTGCCATAGCATCTGTTCCCTGGTTCCTGGGCCCATGGGTATCAGGGGCAAGTTCAACATCCATGGGGGGTACTCACATCTAACAATTTCAACCCTACAGTTTCTTGACCTTTGCAACACCAGTGACTATGGGTCACCCTAGACCAAACACTGGAGACTGGATCAAATGGAGATTTCCAAGGCTTTCAATTTTCATGTCCAAGAAGAAAAGGAGATCAGTTACTGTACTTTGTGTTCAACTGGTCAATGCCTTCCAGGACTTCAAAGACCACCAGGAGCATACTAGTTACTGAACATATGGGGTTTATTACTCCTTGCAGCTAAGGAGCGCGCACATCATGGGGAACCGTGCAGGGTCTTAGTGAGAGACACTTAGTTGCTCAATAAGACACTTAATAGGGTGTTAGAAAGAGCCAATTATGGGATTTGGGCTTCGACTGGCTGATATTGGGGAGGGTCCTATTAAGTGGAGCTTTGCTCTAAATTGGGTGCTGTCATGAATTGGAAACAAATCTTTGATTCTTTGCAGAAGAGTGTCTTTGATCATTTCCTTGCTATGCAGTAGATAAAGTCATTCTTCTTCTTCTGTTATGAACAGTGCTGCCCCTAACTTTCATTTTCTATGTCTCCTAGTGTAAGTGTTTAAGAGTTTCTCTAGGGAATAGATAAATCTAGTAGTAGGATTTCTGGGCCTTGGGTCCTACAAATATTCAACTGTAGATGGTAACGATTGTTTTCCAAATCAGTTGGTTGTACCAATGTCCTTGAACCACATCCCCAGAACAGTTGGTAGACCTCTTAGTTTTTGACAGCCTAGCATGTAAAACAATATTTTATTATTGTCCCAATTTGCATTTGCCTGATTAAATAATAAAGCTGACCACTTTTTCAAGTGTTTACTCACCATTTGCATTTTCTCTTCTGGGAAGTATTTGTTTCTATCTTTGGCTTGTTTTTTTACTGCTTATTTGTCTTTTTCTCAGTAACTTTCAGGAGTTTTATATAAGCTGGATAATAATTCTCTGTGGATTAGAGATGTTGCAAAAACAAGCATGGCCTTCTATTTTCTCTTTCTTTATGGTGTAACAGATGTTCTTAATTTTACTGTAGATACATTTATTTTTATGCTTAGTGTATTCTTTCCATTTTTGAAGAAAACCTCTTTTACACTAAAGCCAAAAAGATAGCCTCCCATATTTTCTTCTGAAAGTACGAAAATCTCACATTTAAGTCTTTGACCTATCACTAATTGATTATTTTATATGGCTTATGTATATACGTGTGTGTATGTGTATATACATATATATTTGCAGATAGTCAACAATACTCCCAGTACTACTTATTTAGTGACTCGCAGTGATTCCTTGCTACCCACCAAATGTCCATACATATGTAGCTTGTTTCATTGGCCTATTTATCTATCCCTGTGTGAACACCACATTGTCTCAATTACTAGAGCTACCTAATAAATCTTGAAACCTGGACAAGTGAGTCATTCTCCCCTTCTTTTTAAGAAGTGTCTTGGCTCTACTTAGGGCTTCACCTTGTCAAGTTCCTTGCAAACCTCGTGGACCTGATTGCATATATAGGAAGAACTGACATATTGTAACATTAAGTCTTCCTATTCATGAACACGTATACCTCTCCCTTTATTTCGCTCTTCCTTCACACCTTTCACCTTTCTTTCCCTTCCCTTCTTTCTTTCCTTTCTTTCCTTCCTTTCTTTCTTTCAAGATTTTGTTTATTTATTACAGACAGAGATCACAAGTAGGCAGAGAGGTAGGCAGGGAGCATGGGGGGTGGGAAGCAGGCTCCCGGCTGAGCAAAGAGCCCGATATGGGGCCTGATCCCACGACCCTGAGATCATGACCTGAGCCGAAGGCAGAGGCTTAACCCACTGAGCCACACAGGCACCCCTCCTTCAAGTCTTTCAATAATGTTTTAGATTTTGTTGCCCACATTTTGCTAAATGTGTTTTTAGCTGACTTGTTAAGCAAAGACTGTTGCAGTACTCCCTACCATCCTGTACACTTGTCCCGTGCAATGCTTGTCACCCCTCCTCCAAAGAAGTAGAATCTTTTCCCCAAAAGCTCAACTGGCCTCGTGAATTGCTTTGACCAACGGAATACAGTGGAAGTGATGTGATGTGTGGAACGTTCAGATCTAAGCCTCTAGAGGGCTTGAAACTTCTACTCTTGGCTTTTTTTTTTTAATGTTCTGTTAGCCAGCATCAGTTTTTGATGTAGTGTTCAACGATTCATTAGTCGCGTACATGCTCTTGACCTTTTGAAACACCGCTTCGAGGCTGCTTCACGAAGAAGCTCGGTAGAGATGAACTATGCTACCTGAGGATTCCTAGACCAACTAGCCAACCACCCATATCAATCAGCAGCCATGTGGGTGAGGCCATCTTAGGCACCCAGATCCAGCTCAGGATAGCAGATGATGTGGTCACACAAGTGACTCATGGCACAAGCAAGTGAATCACTCAGCAAGTCCAATGCAAACTGCTGACACAAACAATTGCGATTGAATAAAATAGCCGCTCTTTTTTTTTTTTTTTTTAAGATTTTATATATTTATCTGACAGAGAGAGAGAGAGGGAATACAAGCAGGGGGAGTGGGAGAAGGAGAAGCAGGCTACTCCCTGAGCAGGGAGCCTGAAGAGGGACTCCATTCCAGGACGCTGGCTGGGATGATGACCTGAGCTGAAGGCAGACGCTAAATGGCTGAGCCACCCAGGTGCCCCAAATAGCCAAATAGCTGCTTTTTTTTTTTTTAAGATTTTATTTATTTATTTGACAGACAGAGATCACAAGTAGACAGAGAGGCAGGCAGGGAGAGAGAGGAGGAAGCAGGCTCTCCTTGGACTACAGAGCCCGATGTGGGGCTCGATCCCAGGACTCTGGGATCATGACCTGAGCCAAAGGCAGAGGCTTTAACCCACTGAGCCACCCAGGTGCCCCAACTGTTCTTTTAAGTCACTCAGTTTTGGGGTGGTTCCTTACAAAGCAAAAAGAACTGAGATACCCTGACATTATGTCTCATAGTTTGTCAATTCTTTCAAGTTGTCTATGTAGGAAAGCATATAATCCAAATATGAAGTTTTTGGTTTTTCTTTTTTTTTTTTTTAAAGATTTTATTTATTTATTTGACAGAGAGAGAGAGATCACAAGTAGGCAGAGAAGCAGGCAGAGAGAGAGAAGGAAGCAGGCTCCCCACTGAGCAGAGAGCCCAATGTGGGCCTCGATCCCAGGACCCTGAGATCATGACCAGAGCCGAAGGCAGAGGTTTTAACCCACTGAGCCACCTAGGTGCCCAGGACTGGAAGTATCTTAATGAGATCTGGATTTCAATTCCTTCAGATATATACCCAGAAGAGAGATTGCATATAATAGTTCTATTTTTAATTTTCTAAGAAACTTCATAGCTGTTTTTCATAGTGGCTCTACAATTTGCATTCCCACCAACAGTGCCCTGGGGGGGTTACCTTTTCTCCATACCCTCATCATCCTTTGTCTTCTGGATACAGCCATTCTAACTGATGTGAGGTGGTATGTTATTGTGGTTTTGATTTGCACTTCCCTGATAAACCATGGTTTATCCATTCACTTACTGAAGGACATCTGGGTTACTTCCAAGTTTTGACAATTAGCAATAAGGCTGCTGCAAACATCTGTGTGCAGATTTTTGTGTGGACGTAAGTTTTCAACTCCTTTGGGTAAATACCAAGAATGCAAGAAAAATTTAAAAATAGAAAATTCACGGAATGCCTGGGTGGCTCAGGCAGTTAAGCCAACTATTAAGTCAACTATTGGTTTTGGCTCTCATCGTGATCTCAGGGTCGTGAGATCAAGGCCCATGAAGAGCCCTTCATGGACTGGAGAAGACACCCGTGAAGAGACTCTCCGGTCAACAGGGAGTCTGCTCCCCCTCTCACTCTCCTTCTGCCCCTCCCTCTGCTCCTGCTCTTTCCCCCTCTCAAATAAATAAATAAATCTTTAAAAAAAATAAAAAATTCATAGATATTATTCCCCACATTAACAGACTAAAGGAGACAAACTATCTCAATAGATGCCAAGGAAAACCTTGTAGAATTTAATGCTTAATCATGATCAAAAGCTCTTAACAAACTAGAAATAAAAGGACACTTAAAAAAAAAAAAGGACACTTTTGAAATCCGATTAATAGTATCTACAAAACACCAACAGCAACCTTCATTCTTAATGGTGAAACATTAGAAGAATTCCTTCTAAGTGAAGAAGGAAACAGAGACCCAAGGTCACTCTCTCTAGTCAACACGATCCTGGCAACGCAGGAAAAAAAAACAACAACAAAAAACAAAAAACAAACAAAAAAGTATAAAGAAGGGAAATAAAAAACCAAAAACTGGGGCACCTAGGTGGCTCAGTGGGTTAAGCCTCTGCCTCCAGCTCAGGTCATGATCTCGGGGTCCTGGGATGGAGCCCCACATCTGGCTCTCTGCTCAGCAGGGAGCCTGCTTTCTCCTCTCTGCCTGCTTCTCTGCCTACTTGTGATCTCTCTCTGTCAAATAAATAAATAAAATATTTAAAAAAGAAAAAGAAACCTGCAGTCCTGTGTTCATTGCAGCATTATTCACAATAGCCAAGATACGGAAACAACCTGGATGGATAAGAAAAGTATGATAACATATATATATGTATCTCATATATTTGGAGGTTAGTTAGATACACACAATTCAATTTTAATTTTTTGGGTGAAATAAATCTTTTAATAATTGTAGTTACCCTCTGTAGCAGACACCACTGAGGATCCATGTACAATTCTTCAGAAGTTACCTCTAGCTGAAGGCTGCTTTCTGTTTGGGGACCAAATCTGGACACATGCAGGGCAAGCTAGAAGCACTAGGAGCTAAGGCTCACGATGCATGGAGATCTGGCTGATCAATACCCCAGTTGCCTTGTCTCTCAGTTGGGATTACCCTGAGATCTGTTGATCTAAAATCTGAATTCAACACTGCTCTCCCAGGGTCCCCCATAGTACTGAGCTCCAGTTTCCCACAGTTTTAACTGGTTTTATAACATATCCTTCACTGACTTTGATTGCTTTCCTGATCTACTTCCTTACACTCTACCGCTGTTTCCTGAAATAAATTATTTGCACTCAGATTCAAGGCACCTCACTTAGTCCTAATAGTAAAGGAGGCGATCTATTTAATTGGGATACTTTGGGGAGTCAAAGGCCATACTGGTTGTTGCTAGGATAACAGGAGTAAGCCAGGACTGTCTCAGGCAAACAGGATGTAAGATCATCTCACTAATTAGGCTTTTTGTCCCGAAGTCCATTTGTCTTGTGGTTATGGTTAATAGTTATCCCAGCTTCCTCTTGCTTGCTGTTTGCCTGGTATACCTTTTTCCATTACTTTATTCTCAACTTTTACAAATCTTTGTAGTGGGTATATTTCATTTAAATAACATATGGCTGGATTATCAAAAATATAACCCAACAGATAGTATTTTAACTGATGAATTTAGGCAATTTACAATTTATTTTTAATTTTGCCTTGTTTCTACCATCTTATTTTTGACTTTTTGTTGTTTTACATTTCCTGTGTTAGTTTTTTCTTTCTTCTTGGCTTAAAAAAATTGAGTTTGTGTTTGTTTCTTTATTCTTTTTTCCCTTTTTATCGTTTTGGAATTTAAACCAATTCTCTCATTCTATTCTTTTAGTGGTTACCCTGATAAGGTTCCCTTGATTATTTAATAAAATCTGAAGTTACTATCTTAAACAATCTCCCCTCCGCAAAGAATTCAAGAATCTTACCATAGTTTCATTTGGATAATATCCTTCCCAATTTATATGCTATCATTTTCCTGTATTTTACTTGTCAAGTTTTGGAAAGTACAAATTAGATACTAATTACTGTCATTTTATGAGGCACTATTATAGATTTGCCTACATTTTTACCCACCATTCTTTCTTGTATCTCAAATCTTGCTTTTTCCCTCTTCCCAAAATATGCCCTTTAGGAATTCTTATAGTGTTGATGGTAAACTGTAGTTTTTGCTCATCTAATACTTTTATTTTATCCACATATTTAGAAGACTGCTTGGCTAGGTACAATAATCTGGGTTAATAGTTTTTTGTGTCTATTATTTTGAAGATACACCTCACTTTCTAGTGATTTTTATTATTGTGTGGACATGCAAGACCCATCTTTCTCTCTCTGGATTTTTTTTTAACATTTTCTCTTTGTCTTTGGTATACTCTGCTTTTACAATATTTTGCCTAAAAGTGGAAATTTTAAAATTTATGTTGTGTGCGTTAATACCCTTCCTTTACCTGTATATTTACATTTATCATGAGTTCTACAAAAACTTCAGTCATTACTCTTAAAATATCTTCTCTCTCCCGTGTATCTATTCTCCCCTTTGAGCTCTTGACAAAATACATGCTAGATCTTTTCATTCTGTGTGCCATATCCTTTACTTGCTTTTTCATATTTTTCATCTTCTTCTTGGTCTGTGCCTTACTCTGAGACATTTCCTCGGACCCACCTTCCAATTAAACTAACTCTCTTCAACTCTACTTAGTGTGCTCTTTAATTTTCTCATTTGCATTTTTATTTGTGTAAGTTCCATTTTTATTTGTAATAGTTCTATTTTGTTTCTGTTCCACTCTGGTCACTTTCGACAGTCCCCTGTTGCTGGTTCATTTCTACAATTTTGTCTTTCATCTCCTCAAACATTTCATAGTTATTTTATATTCTAATGCGATAATTTCAATATCTGAGGGCCTTTGGGGTCTAAATTTACGGCTTCTTCTATCAGCTGACTCTCACTCATGGTGATTTGTTTCCTTCTATGTTTAGCGGCCTTTCATGGTCATACCTGGTTGATCTTAATCTTTGAAAATTTTAGAAGATGCCTTTCTCCAGGGAGGATTTGCATTTTTATTTTGGGAGCTTGGGACTCCCTTCTGGGATACCAGCTTAATCCAGGAGCCTCAGGCTCAGCTCCCCCACCCTGCCACTAACCGAAGTCTAGTCTTCCATTACTGTGCTGAAATAAACATTTGCTCCTGGATAATCCACATTTTATGAGTGCTAAGTAGTCTAGACTCACCTTATACTTGCAAGCTTTTATACAGGCTGCTCCTTTCCCCTGGAATATGTGTCTTTTCATCCTGTTTCCTCACCTGATTAACTAATCTCTCTAAGACTAAGTTCAAGCCTGTTCTCCAAGACACTTTGGCCGGCAACCCCTAATCTAGGTTAGATGATGCTCTTACAAGCTCTCAGGACCAGCTCTAGTGACTTCAGTCATGGCATTTTCCACACTGTATTGTAATAACCTGCTTGGTCACCTGTCTTCCTCCATGAGACTGTCTTCTGGCTAAGGGTCATGGCATAGTTACACTGTTTCCCCAGTGTCTCACACAGGGCCTAGTCCAAGGTAGATCAACACATTGGTTGAATAAATGAGGGAGCACTGGAATGAATGAATGAGTGAGTGGGTGAGTGAGTGAGTGCTGATTTTGGAGTGGACAACTCGGGATTTGCAAAGAGGGTGAAGGATGATAAAGGAAGATGAAAAGCAAAAGGAAAGGGGAAATGACTAGCATTTTTAAGCTCCTTGTTTTGTTCTCCTTGCTGAAGCGCAATAAAGTTGTCCTTTCATTTCATCAAAAGTTTATTGAACATCCAGTATGTGCTAGGCACTCTGCTAGATGCTGGTAATACAAAGATGAAGATCAAAACAAAACAAAACAAAAACAAAACTGCTTCCTTACTTACCCCCCCCCCAACCCCAGATTTAAGGCAGATTTGGCTTGAGCCTGGGAAGCTGGCCCCTCAGGGATTCAGCCCCAGGCCATGGGGTACAGCATGCTCTCCTCTCCCCCTCACTTCAACCCTGCCTCCCAACGGAGAACAGCCTGTACCCCTCCTCCAAGCCCTGCATCTCCCACCTGCCTGAGCAACTTTCCCCTGCAGGCAGGATCTTATTCTGGATAAGAACCCAAAGTTAGGGGAGCAGTTCTGGCCAAGAAGGGAAAGCCACAAAGGCACCTGCTCAGTGAGCCTGGAGAAGCGCATGGGGACAGGGAGCTGGGAGGGGCATGCTGTCGAGGTAAGGGTGAAGGGGGCCAATTAGAAATGTTGTTGCCCTTGCGGCTGGAACAAAACTTGCCCCAGTGTGGAGTGGTGGGGGACAGGGGTGTTTCTCTGTAGGATGGTGGAGAGTTAGGGCTGGAGCTCAGGAATTTGGGGAGAGGCCAGGGATGCAAGGGCCCCTACAGGCATCAGGGACGGGAGGTTAGAACAGAGAAGCCCTCCTTCACTTACAGCTTTTTAATTGTCCTCACTCCTCACACAGTAGATTACTGTGTCTCCTGCAAACTGTTCAAGAGGCAGTGACATGGGCATGGCCTGGTGACGCAGAGGCCCAACCTCTCTGTAAATCTATGCTTGTGTGATTAGGGAGTCTGCCCTTGTCCTATCTCCTGGGATCCAAGTATCCTGGAACAGGGCAGGTGGGAGGCTGGAGGCCAAGCGTTGGAGCTTGTCTCCTTACCATCCCGGGCAGCAGTAAGCCTCCTCCTCCTCCCCTTCCCTACCATCATTCTGCAGACTGGAACCTTATTCTCTTAGAGCTGAAGGAAGCCCAAGGACCTTTCCCAGGGATACTGATTGTTTGAAAGGCTTGTTTTGTAAGGAAGCTAGGGAGAAGGCATAGGTGTGAGGGTTTCAAAAAAATGTCTTCACTTAATCTAGCTTTCTGGGTCACAGGAGTGAGAACCTCCTTCTCTATAGGAATAGAGAAGGAAAGGATGCTTGGTAGCCACTGACTGAGGCTTTGGGAGGAGGCGAAGCTCGGGAGGCTTGAATCCTTTGCCCTTGCTAGGGTGCAGGTCAGGGGTCAAGGGAATGAATTTGACTCCTGCCTCATCAACTGGTATGCACCCAGGTACCAGATGCCTGGAGAAGGGTGCTATAAGGCACTGCCTTCACAGTAATTCCCCTGATGCTCAGAACTGTCCTCTGTGCACCCACTAACCGGCAAGTTTAGGACAGCTGTTCCTTTTGGGTAAGTGGCGTCTCTAATCCGAGCTTGCCAAGAAAGTGTCCCGGGAAAAGGCATTCGCTCAGAGGGGAGGAAGGTGGGTGGGAGCACAGAGCTTGGTAGGAAGGGCGCAGGGGAGTCATGGGGGTTAGGTTACTGATGTTAGTTTCCATAAGACCCTTGGGGGATTGGGCCAGAAATTTAATAATCTATATGGTCCTAAAAGGGCACAGCCCATACCCACTGAGAACACAGCCGGTGAAACCAGGAGCAAACGCGACCCGGTTTCACCACTTGAGACACTCCTGGCTGCCCCACTGCGTCCCCATGCCTAGGCTGGTCCCCACGCGAGACCCCCGCGCCCTCGCGGGGACCTCCCCTGGCTCCTGGCGGCAACGGTCACGGCTCCCCCCCAACAAGCCTTCCCAGGGCACCCGGCTCTTTGCAGGGCGCGCCCCCACCCCGGGGGTGCCGAGGAGGCTCAGGCGCTGATCTCCACCGGGCTGGCCTCGTCTTGCTCGCGGATCAGGTGCACGCCCGCAGTCCGCAGTGTGCGCGAGGCGCTGCGCGAGCGGCCGGGCGAGCTCGGGGCCCGGGGTGGCGACGTGTGCGTCCGGCAGGTGGCGGGGGAGCGCGCCGGGGAGCGCGGGTAGCGGCGGGCCGAGCGGATGGGAAGCCCCGGCGAGCGGCCGGGTACTCCCGGCGACACGGAGTAGCCCGGCGGGCCAGGCTCAGTGGTGCTCCGAGGCTCCGGGGCGGGGTTCTCCTCGGGCTCCGGGGAGTCCTGCAAGGACACGCGCCGCCAGGGTGAGCGCCCCGTGGGGGGCGCTGGGCATACGGAGCTGAAGGAGCAGGGTTCCCTGCACCCTCCCACCCGGTGCAAGGCGGCAGACAGAGGTCTGGTTTTTCTGGCCATACAGACCCTTCGTGGTGGTAACAGGTGCTCGGTAAATGCTGACATGCATTAATTTGAGCATTCTGTGCCCTTAGTCTCCTCTTCCCACTTGTCTGGCCCAGCCTGAGACAGACTCCGTTGTAGAACAGTGGGGGAATCATCAGAGTTAGAATCCAGAGACCTTGACCTTGAAGCCTAGATCTGCCACTTAATGTGTATTTACTTGTTTGATCCTGGGCAAGTCATTTCACCTCTGTCAGCCTTATTTTTCTGAGCCCTAAAGGGCGGGTGACACAAATATTTCCCAGGTTTCCTCGGAGTGCTATAAAGAGAGAGCAGTTCCATGTGGCTATGGCACACTGGAACGCGGTAGGGATCACCGTGTGTTTGTGGGGCACCGACCCAAGTGTGCTCACCTTATCTTTCAGGATATACAGAGCCATGGGGTTCTTCCGCTCCTGCTCGCCGCCTCGTGGGAGGGTATCCGCTGCGCAGAGCGAAGAGTGGGGGTGGCTGGCGCTGTACAGGATCCTTTCCACCAGCCAACACCTACACTCTTCGCTCCCCGAGGGGCCAGTCGAGGCCCCGCCACAACCTCCACCAAAGGATCCGGAATACCTGGGGTCCTACCTTGGCTGCACGTCTCCCTGCTCTGCAGTCTTCGTGCACTTGGTGGAGGAAGGGGCCCTGCACAGCTGGCTTCCTTGCGGCCCACTTCTGCCTTTTCCCAGCAGCCCACTGATCTGAGTGACGATGGGATGGGTGAGTGGGTGGCTGGGAGCTCACCTTCTGGTTTCAGGCGGTCGTCGTTCTGGTCCATGTATTCCAGGGAGCTCTGCTTCTCCAGCTTCCTCTTCTTCCTGCAAATCAACCCAGCAGCCTCTGAACAGAACTGTTGAGTGTGAGCCGGGGAGGGTCTGAGGGGCAGGGTCACAGGAGGAATCTGGGGGCCATAAGAGAGGCCTTGTAACAGAAGATGGGCTGGGGGCAGCTGGAGTGGCAGTAGTCCGTGAGCTTTGGGATGAGTCGCCTCTAGGTTTGCGTCCTGAGTCTGTGGCTGGCATCGCAGGCAAGTCCCCGAACCTGTCTGAGTCTCAGTGTTATTATCTGTAAACTGCGGATAATCATACTTAAAACGCAGTTCATTAACCACAGCCACCATGCCCCGCCCACAAAAGGTTCCCTAAGGGAAACCATTGTTGGGGGGGGCTGTTGGGGGTTGGGAGCCCAGAATGTAGTTCCATACCCAGCACATGCAAGGCTAAGAGGGATCTCCCGGGAAGAGGTGCAGGGCCCTGGAGGGATGGGAATTTAAGAGACTCAGAGAGAAGCCTAGAGCACGGGGTGGGGATGGATGGAAGGATTAGGGCACTCAGGGTGTGGAACTTGAAGAATTACCCAGACTTTTTGGAGGGTTTCCAGCAGGCACAGACTGTCACCAAGGTCACAAGGAGGAAGATGCCTCCTGTGGACAAGATGATGTAGAGGGAGCTTCTTCCTGGGGGGAGAGAGAGAGGTCGAGAGATGGGAGAGAGTTCAGAGGGGAACATGTCTGGTGAGAAGAGCTCCTGCAGCAGGAAGAAAGAGAAAAGGAGCCCCGTGCACATGACTAGCCTATGGCGGGCGGAGCCGGCTGAGCCCACTTCCCACCTGTTGCTGGCCTCCCTGGAGAGCTGGCCCATCCCTGCCTCTCTCTCCCCATTTAGGGGCCCTCTGTCTGGGCTGTCCTCGGTCCCTCACAGAGCCGGCCTCTCGGGATTTGGAGTTCCGAGGGCGAGAAGACAAGGGCACTCACTGTACACGGTGATCTTGATGGGCAGGCTGCGGCCCTCGCTGATGGGGTTCTCCACCACACAGCTGTACAGGTCATCGTCCTCCATGAGCACGCGGGTGATGGTGAGCACCTTGTGGTCAGGGGACAGGAGCATTCTCGAGTCATTGAGGAGGGGCTTGCCATCCTTCAGCCAGGTGTAGCTGGGCTTGGTGCCGTTCTCGTGCGAGCAGTTCAGGGTGAAGGCCTCGCTGAGCTCCAGCACGGTGGTGGAAGCCACTAACACCTGTGGCCTGGAAATGGGCACTGAGTCCCAGAGGTGGGGGAGCCTGTGAGCCGGGGCCAAACAGCGTCTCCCCTCCGCTTCGTAACTCCCCGCCTTCCAACACGTTGCAACTCGATTTGTGGTCTGAGAGGCCCTTCAGGGATCACCAGCCCAATCTTTCCCCATAATCCACCCATTCATTCATTCATTCATTCATTTCTTTACCGATTATTTGTGGAGCACATACTAAGCACAGAGGGTACAATGCTGAATAAGACAGCCATGGTCCCTGCCCTCACGGACCTTCCCTTCCTTCTTCTCAAACGCCTTTTCAAGATGTCTTAAAACTGGCCCAGCCTGGAACATATTTCAGTTGGGCTAAACCTAGGTTCCAAACATCTGGGTTCCAATATTGGCTCTGTCACATACTAGCTGTGTGACCTTGGGCAAGTTAGTCAACCTCTTCGTGCCTCAGTTTCTGTATCTACAAAATGGGGGTAGTTACATTAACTATGCCTACATTTATTATCAGCATTAAATGAGTCAAGATATGCAAAACACTTAGACTAGTTTCTGGCCCACAGTAAGCACTCCGTGTGCATTAGCTGTGTCCTGTCTGCCAAAAAACTCTGATGGCCGACTGTCTCACTCTCAGCTCCCAAGTGGCTTCTGTGTTGGTGTGTCCGGGGTCTGGCTAGTGTACTGGGCAGACCCTGCCCACATCTCAGGACCAGTCCCATCTCCATCCCTGTCAGAGCACTTTACCATCCACAGTGAGGTTGATGGTCTTCTCCCCGGTGAACGTGTCATCCGTGATGGAGATCTCAACCTCATAGGTGCCCTCGTCGGCCAGCTGCAGGTCACTGAGAAGCAGGGAGCCATTTTCGAAGAGGCGGATGCGGTCTCGGTAGTCAGGCCGTAAGGTGCCAATGACCTCTGTGCCAATGGACTGTACCACGGTCACTGGCTTGTCCCGCTTCAGCTGCCACTTCACCACGGGCTTGTCACTGCTCGTGCTGCTGTACTGCACAGAGAGCAGGGCCGACTTCCCCACCGTGCCATGGATCAGGCGCACCGGGCTGGTAATGTTCACCCCCTCCAGCGGCTCTGTGAACAGACACCCATGGGGAGAAGGCAGTATCAGACTCTTGGCTCCCTACCCCTCTCCACCCTTTATGTCCTCAGTTGTCTTCATGCCTCACCCTCTGGGCTCCTCATGCCCTATCAGTCCTTCCTTCTTACCCTCTGATGCCATCTCCTCGCCCACGATAGCTCTGGGCCCCTCTGATCCTCCATCACCCCTCACACCCATCCCATTGCCCTCAGTCCTTCTTCTCGCTGGCCCTCTGCCTCTGGTGGTTTTCTCCAGCGCCTTTCTCTTGAGGAAGACCTCCAACTAACCCACACACTATGTGCTCCATTCACAGAAACATTTATTGAGAACTTCCCATGTGCCAAGTACTGTTCTATGTCCTGGGGATGTATCAATGAGCAAAACAAACATAGACCTCAGGGTGAGTTTGTCAGATTTGCTTCTTGATTGGGGATTGGGAAAGTAGGGAATGGAGAAGCGTGGAAACAGAGATTCATAGAGAAGGGAGTGTGTCACAAGACAGTGCCAATAAAGGGGAAGTTTAGGGGCCCTTCGTCATTCATACCGAGAGTCTCCTCTCTCCTTGCCCTGGTGGCAAGGAACATTTTACCAGGCCTGCCCAGGGCTGAACAGTTCTTCAGCTGAGTAGTTGGTTTTGGAAATACACCCAGGCCCCAGCCCAACAGGCAACTCCTATAGAAGAGGGATTTGGGATGGGCAAAACAAAGAGTTTGGAATCAGAAGACCTTGTAAGATTGGGCTCCACCACCTTCAGGCTATGTGGACCTGGGCAAGCCATCGTTCTAGGGCACATTCTTCTCACTTAGAAAATCAGGATACAAGTAACAACAAGAACTTCCTCATCAGGTTCACAAAGGAAAAGCACAACACGTACATCACCTACTGTCATGTAGTGGAGAGAACACAAGAGTGAGCATCAGACACTTGGGCCCTTATTGTTGACTTTGGACCTAGGAGAAGTCACTTCTCTGTTTGGGACTCAGGTAGGTAAAATAAGTGGCAAACTTCATGTTACAACCATTTGTTCCAGCCCTGCCATTCTGGGATCTTGCCATCGTGTCCAATGGTTACCCCATCTAGAGTTGGATCTCATATTTCAGAGATCTCTTAGGGGGCTTTGGAGCCTGAACCAATGCCATTCATTGGTATAACATGTCCTTGTAGAACATTACGACTACCCAAAGGAAGGTCTTCTGGAGAGGACGTTAGTTGGGAGCAGGGCTGAGTTTAGCTAAACAGACACTTACAGGTCAGGTTCTCAGTCCCTCTGTACCCCCAGCTGCTCTCTCTGATGGTCACTGCCTCTGAAGTTCCCTGTCTCTTTCTCCCACTCTCCCACTCTGCTGTTATTTTTTAAATTTGGGGAAGTTAAGTTGTACCTTTCCCTTCTTTATTCTTCTCCTTGAGCTCAAAGGACCCAGCCCAAACCAGGAGGGCATTAAACTAAAAGGTGAGTTATGGAGATCAAAGCAAATGTAATAAACCTATTCAGTCCATTTTTGGAACAAGCTCTTTGTTAAGGAGTGAGCTCATCACCTTTGAAAGGGGTCGAGGAAAGGCCCATTGCTGTTCTTTCACTTCTTTGTGCCTCAGTTTACTCCTCTCTATAAGGAGGTTGTGGGCCCAGATGATCACAAAGGGTCTTCTCAACTCTGGCATTCTATGATCCCTTACCTGCCAGGTATGTTAGAATCATAAAACCTTAAAAGTGGAAGAGACTATTTGAATGATTAAAGCTGCCATACATAGGACTATGATATACTTTTTTTTAAAAAGACTCATTTATTTATTTGAGAGAGAGAGAGCACACAAGAGAGCAAGGGAGGGGTAGAGGTAGGGAATATCAAGCAGACTCCCCCCTGAGCATGGAACCCAATGCAGGGCTGGATCTCATGACCTGAGCTGAAACTAAGAGTCAGTTGCTTAACCAACTGAGTCATCCAGAGACCCCTAGGCTTGTTATCAAGAGGAGTTTTGATTTGGGGGAGGTAGATGGACAAAATCAAATATTTTCAAATATTTTTTATTGAAGATATTTTTCCCATAAAAGCATGTATAAAAATGAAAATAAAATCTAGTTCTGGCTCAAAGATTTGGTAGAAGAGATGGTGGCAACCAGACTCCTGTCCTCCCCAATAATTTGGGGCACTACTAGGAATCCCTCTGGCTCTGCGTATCAGACTGAAATCCATTTGATCACATAATACTTCAAATTTCTTCCAGCTCTCAGTTTCTGTGATTGTTTAGGTGGGATTTCCTCCCTAGCCACTGCGAGGTCCCAGGCTTGGCTTGATTTAGAAAAACAAGTTTTCAGAGTTCCCTTAATAGGCAAATAGACTTTGGTATGTGGGACTAGAGGTGGCCCTGAGAAAAGTCATTGAGTTTCATTAAAGGCCATGGTGGTGATGAGTAAATGGTTGGGGAACCTCTGTTCAGGACACAGTTGGAAGCAGTGGCGTGTGCATGCGTGAGGGTTGTATATGCAGAACCGTCCTGCATCAGACTTTGAGGGTTCTCATTTCCTCCATCCAGGAGGCTGGGAAGTGACAGTCCCAGCTCCAGGGAAAAGTGGAAGGGACTCCCCCTCCCTTCCATCTTCTCTGGCCCTCCCTTGAGCTTCCCCTGTGTCCTGTCTCTCCTATCCCGTACAAGGTCCTAGTGGTCCTTTTGTGATGTCTTCCCAGCTCAGATCAGTTCATTTTGTCAGTTTAAATTTGATTCTTCTGCATAAAAACATTGGAAAAGCTACCGCACATGGATTGCCTTAGGCTTCACCTTCCTCTAGGTGGGCACCATTCTTGTGTGCAGGAACATGGGTATGACCATGAGTCGCAGGGGTGTATGTACACATGTTCAGAAATGAATGGAGCAGTCTTTCCGAGAAGTTAACAAAGAGAGTATTTTGCTGAGCAAACACTGTTTCCAAAAACTCTAGCCAAAATTAGAGTTGGTATTAAGTTCAGGGTTCTACAACTTTCAAGGGACACAGAGAACTGGGACAGGGGCCAAAGCAGGACACAGAAATGAGGAAATGGCTGTAACAACTATGATCCACAGTGGAAATAAAAGGGGCTAGGGCTATTCAACCTTGAGAAGTGATTAACTTAATCACGGTCTTTGAGTCTCTGAGGCATCATTATGTAGAAAGTCTCTGTTCCCACTGGTGGCTGAACAAAAGGAAATTGACATCACAGCAAGATTTACCTGTCAACTTAAACTGTGCCATACTGATAGGTGGCCTCTCTCAAGGAGGGTTTTGTCCAGCAGTGACAACCAAGGAATGTTAAGCTTTAAAATATGAGAATGTATATGCCAGTGGCCTTGGGTTTCCTTAAAGCCTCTTCCTTTAAGGGAATCATCATCTCTTCATTTTTCTATGCTCCTTTATGCTTGGCACAGTTTTCCTTTTACCAGTATTTGCCTGAAATTTTCCTTTTAAAAGTGTCAGTGAGATGATGCCAAACAGCTATTCTAGGATTTGGTCTTTATACACCTAATCCATACTCACTAGCACCATGGGCTGAAGTTATATCCTTTTTATGGGTCTTTGTCTTGTTTGGGTCTGTCACCACAAAGAAGTCCCTCTGGCTATCACAGATACCCTTCTCTGGCTTTTCTCCAATTCTATTATTATTATTATTATTATTTTTTTGAGGTGAAGTGAGCAGAACTGCATACAAGAATCCAAGGGTGGTGAACGTTTATAGCAGCAATGTCCACAATAGCCAAACTATGGAAAGAACCTAGATGTCCATCAGCAGATGAATGGATAAAGAAGATATGGTTCATATATACACAATGGAATACTATGCAGTCATCAAAAAACCCCGAAATCTTGCCATTTGCAACAATGTGGATGGAACTAGAGAGAATTATGCTAAGCAAAATAAGTCAATCAGAGAAAGACAATTATCATATGATCTTTCTGATATGAGGAATTTAAGAGGCAGGGCAGGGAGGTTATGGGGGGAAGGGGTTGGAAAAAGAAACAAGATGGGACCAGGGAGGGAGACAAACCATAAGAGACTCAATCTCAGGAGACAAACTGAGGGGTGCTGGGGGGTGGAGGGGATAGGGTGTCTGGGCTATAGACACTGGGGCGGATATGTGCTATGATGAGTGCTATGATAAGACTGATGATTCACAGTCCTGTACCTCTGAAGAAAATAATACATTATATGTTAATTTTAAAAAGGAGGAAAAAAAAAGAGAAAAGAAAAAAAGAATCCAAGGGTGGCACATAGCGTGGTTTTCTAAAGGGAAAACATTTTGCTTTCCGCTTTTGGTTTTTAATGTTCTTCCTAGTGATCAATGCTCTGAGAAATAAGCCCCTTCTTTGTCCTTTCCTATAGGTGCCCTACTGATTACATACTTGTTGAGGTTACTGTGTTGGTATCCTGTTGAGACCTCCAAGGGGAGATAAGAGTGTGAACTCATTTTAAGTGTCAGTCATTCAGGAACACAGGAGAAAGCCAGGAAACAGAAAGTGTGAAGAAGGCCTTTGGGATCCAGAAAGAGAGAGGTCTTTGTACCTTTCTATCTGTACTCTAAAGTGTATAGATATTCAGTAACGTGTATATAGCTAATAGGTATTAAGATGGCACACAGAGATTTACCCTGTTTTAGATCAGAACAAGCACTGCTGTTAAGCTGTCAACTCTCCAAAACTGACTTATAAACTTAATACAATACCAACCAAAATCATAGGAGGTTAACCTTGTGATAGTGCACAAGACTAGACAAACAGATCAGTGGAATAGAACAGAGAGTCTAAAATTAAACTTATATATGACCACTTGACTTATGAAAAGGTGATGCTTCAGTGCTCTGGGGGAGGGATTCTTTCTGCAATAAATAGTGCCAGCCCATCTAGGAAAGAAATGAATCTTGATCCTTACCTCACACCTTACACAAATATCAATTCTACGTCAATTATGGATCTAAATGGGAAAGGTAAAACAACATTAGAAAAAAAAAAAAGGAAAACATAGGAGAATATCTCTGTGCCTTGAGGGCAGACAGATTCCTTAGGACACAACAGTGGTACCCATAAAAGAAGGAAGTGATATATGAACACAATAAAATTAAGAGTTTCTGTCATCAGAAGACACCATTAAGAGAGTAAAAGGCAAAAAAAAAAAAAAAAAGAGAGAGAGAGAGAGGGAGAAAGAGAGAGTGAAAGGCAAGCTGCAGGATGAGAGATATTTGCAAGGCATATATCCTATAAAGGACTTGTATCCAAAGCATATTTCTTAAACTACAAATCAATACTTTTTAAAAAATCCAGAAAACTCAGTAGAAAAAGGGGAAAAGACTTAGAAGAGGTACTTCTAAGAGGTACTTCTAACTATCCAAATAGTTAATAATGATATGAAAAAGATACAACTTCAGTAATAATAATAATGGAAAAGGAATTTTAAACCATAATTTGATACCACCTCATACTCACTAGGGTGACTACAATGAAAAAGAGATGCATACAATTGCTGGTGAAGATGTGGCATGTCTGGAGCCACTGGTGGGACTGTGGATTGATCCAATCACTTTTGAAAATTGTTTGACCATATCTACTAAAGTTAAATACACACATATAACTCAGTAGTTCGACTCCTAGGCATATCCCCAAAGAAATGTGTACATCTGTTCACCAAAAGACAGGTACTAGAGTATCTTAACAACTGTCTCAATAGAGCCCCAAACTAGAAACAACCAAAGTGTCTATCAAAGTTGAATAGAAATATAAACTGTGGTATATTCGTACGATGGAATGCTATAATGCACTGAAACCAAACAAATAACAATTTCAACAGCAATGCGAATGGATCTTACAGATTTGGTGTTCAGCGAAAGCAGCCAGATACAAAAGAATGCATGCGTATGATTCCATTTATACAAAGTTCAAAGACATGCAAACTTAACCTGTGTTAGAAGTTAGGATACCACCGTAACGCTGGGGGAGGGCAACAGTAACGGAAATAGAATGCACATGATTCTGAGGTGCTGAAATGTTCTATTTCTTGATCTTGGAGTCTGGTTCCATGGGTTCATTCACATTTTAAAGGTTCTTTAAACTGTATCCTTATGTTAAATGCACTTCAGTACATAACTTTCTGTTAGAAGAAAAAGATAAGACCTACAATGTGGAGGTAATTTTAGGGCTAAATGGATGGAAGCCAGGTAAGGGACTTCTTCCTCTTGGGTCCCTAGAGGATGGAATAGTTCTAGGATCTCAGAGAGTAAAATTTTGCCCATCAGATTATCTAGATCTATGGCATGCCATGTTCATGTCTGTATGTCGGTGTTCTAGCCTCTAGAAAAAGCCTTGTTTGAATGTTTCATGAATTGGGCTGTGATCAATTTAGGAAAGCCTCATTTGTCCATGTTAGGCACAAAGCATTAAAGACTGAGTGTTGGGCACCTGGGTGGCTCAGTCTTTAAGCATCTGTCTTCGGCTCAGGTCATGCATGATCCCAGAGTCCTGGGATTGAGGCCCACATCAGGCTCCCTGCTCTGCAGGAAGCCTGCTTCTCCCTTTCCGCTCCCCCTGCTTGTGTTCCCTGTCTCGCCAAGTCTCTCTCTGTCAAATAAATAAATAAAATCTTAAAAAAAGAAAGAAAAGACTGAGTGTTTCTTACCCCCTTTAAGTGCTGATCATAAAAAACTACATTTTCCAGACTTCTTTGCAGTTAGATATGGCTATGTGACTGACTTCCAGCCAATAGAACCAGTGGAATTTATAGGTACCACTTATAGTTTAGAAAAACCTCTCTCCTGTTGTTGGTTTTCTGTTTTTGTTTTGTTTTGTTTTGTTTTTTTGTTTTTTTTGAATTATTTACCTGAAAGAAATGGAGAAAAACCTCAGGGTGACAGGGTGACTACTGGAAACACATGTCAAAATTGATAGAGAGCTTTATCAACTTGGTCCCTGAGAACTTCACGGAGCAGAGCTCTTCCTCATCCCAGGCCTAGACTGGAACTGTATTGTCCTATTACATAGTAATATGTACTATTACATGGAACATATTTGTCACAGAAGATGGCATTTTCCTAACATAGTGAGCATGGCAGAAATTCCTTGTGGGATCTTAGCTCTTTGTTGTTGTCTCAGCAATACCATGGCCCAAGCCTGCACTTACCTCTTACCCACTGTCGGTCATAACTAATATCCCATCAGCCTAATTTATATGTTGTGCTCTATTTACTGGCTCACATTTTCCTACACAGAAGATCCGTGGTCACCTTTAGTTTTTACCTGGTCACACTGACTGACGAGGTCTTTCTATCATTTTTTTCCTTGCCGTCTGATGACCTGAAAGAATTTAGGGACAGCTCTGACTTGTGTATTTCCCTGTGTACTTTGTATTCTCGATTCACCGCCTCTGTATTTCCAGCTCTGGTGGTTCCTTCCACTCGTTGTAATTTCCACCGAGACCACTCTCACCAAGGCGAATAGTTACCTCTGAATTGCCATCTCCAACAAACTCTTTTAGTTGTAATATTATAATTAACAGTTGAGCTATAATTGGTTCTTGATATACTGGAACTCTTTGACACATCTGATGCTCATTCTCCAAAAAACTCCCAACTACCCTAACTTTTTGGACACCACAGTCTTCTAGTTCCCCCTCTGTCTCTCTCACTGTTCCTTCTTGGCCTCCTCAGAGGGCCTTTTTTCCCTCTAGCTTCCTCTACAAATCTTGGGGTTACTCAGTGTTCCATGTGCAGCCCATTTTATCCTCCTAGGTGATATTATCCATTCTCATTGTTCTGGATTTCACCTATAGGCTCAGAGCTCCCACATACCTCTCTTCAACCATGACCTCCCTGCCCCCCATCCCACCCCTGCTTTAGGCTATTTTACAATTTCCCATAGATGTCTCATGGGCATTTCAACCTAAGTACACACAGTACTCATGATCATACCCACAACCCTGTCCCAGTGGTCACTTCAGGTTTCACACAGAAATCCTACCACCCTCTCTGGATCCTCCCACTTCCTATGGATCACTAGGTCCTGACTTTCCCTCCAAAATATTGTCTCCACATGCCCTGTTCCCCCTATTAACTTATTTATTTATTTGACAGAGAGAGAGATCACAAGTAGGCAGTGAGGCAGGCAGAGAGAGAGGGGGAAACAGGCTCCCCGCCGAGCAGAGAGCCCGATTCGGGGCTCGATCCCAGGAAGCTGGGATCATGACCTGAGCCGAAGACAGACGCTTTAACCCACTGAACCACCCAGGCACACCCCCCCAATTTTTATCTTAATTCCAGCTCATGTTATTTCTCTCTTGAACTATCACAATAGCCTTGTTATCAGTTACATTGTGCCCCCCCCCCACAACCCCAAATTGATATGTTGAAGTCCTAACCCTCAGTACCTCAAATGGGACCTTATTTGGCAATGGGGTCATTGCAGATGTAATAAGCTGAGATGAGGTCATACTGGAGGAGAATGGGCCCCTAATCTAGTATGACTCATGTTCTGATAAAAAATGGAAATTGGACGCAGACACAATCATAGGGAGAATGTCCTGTAAAGAGAGAAGTTCTGCTGCCCCAGCCCAGGAACTACCTAAAGCCAGCAGAGAGGCCTGGAACAGATCCTTCCTTAGCACCCTAAAGAGAATATGACCTTGATCTCAATATTTTAGCCTGCAGAACTGTGAGACTAGACATTTCTGCTGTTTTTTTTTTTTTTTAAGATTTCATTTATTTATTTGACAGGCAGAGATCACATGTAGGCAGAGAGGCAGGCAGAGAGAGAGAGGAGGAAGCAGGCTCCCCGCTGAGCAGAGAGCCCAATGCGGGGCTCAATCCCAGGACCCTGGGATCATGATCTGAGCCGAAGGCAGAGGCTTTAACCCACTGAGCCACCCAGGCACCCTGACATTTCTGCTGTTTAAGCCACCCAGTGTGGGGTTCTTTGTCACAGCAGCCCTAGCAAATGGATACAAGCTTCCCTGCCTATCTTGTTTGCCTCCAGCTTCTTCCCCAATGCCTCACAGCAGAACAAGCTCTCTGAAACACAAGCCATCCAATAACCCCTCTCCCCCTTCTCTGTTTACAGATTATGTCCCAGGTTCCTTAGTATGGTTTACAAGGCTCTTGGCGAATTCACATTTTCCTCTCCAGCTAAGCTGAGTGGCTGGGCTGCCCCCAAATGCGTGATGCCATTTCAAAATATTGACCTTTGCCCATTTCCCCAACTATAATGCCCGTTCCCACACCTATTTAGTATTCGCATCCTTTAAAATTTAGTGCAGACATTCCCAGGACACCTGCCCAGATATGCCTCCCCACCCCACCCTGCACCACGAGCACCAGCTTTGTGGACGGGGTAGGTGACGTCTCTCTGATCCCCGGCCTCCTCTGTGTATCAGACACATAGGAGTTTCTGCATTTCATTAGAATGATCTTTGCATCGGTTTGCCCTAGCAAACTGTGAATTGCCAAGCTCTCCAGAGTAGTGTGTGTGTGTGTGTGTGTGCGTGTGTGTGTGTGTATACACCCATGCCCACACACACACATACACAGAAACACATCTATTTAAAGTAAGATCGGTTCTCTAAGGAGTTGGTAGGGGGCAGTACAGAAGGTAGGTGTCTATGGCACGGGGTGAGTTCTGGATAGATTGGTGTGATTTCCAAAAACCAAAAACCAAAAACCAAAAGTCTCATTATCTCCCAAGCTTACTTCATCTCCCTTGCTGTTGTACACTCAGGGCAGCCAGAGTGGGGGTTGGGGAGGCCCAAAAACCAGATCTCCCCCACCCCTCCAAGCCCCATCATGATCCCTTGGAAAGAACGCCGGACTGGCCCACGCCAACAAGACATCCCATAAGAAATGGCCCACTGCCCTCTATCTAATGTACTGAATGCCGTGGGAGCTCCAAAGTCATGCAGCCATTTGGGGGAGGGGCGCAGGGGCCGGGCGGGAGGCGCAGAGAATGAAGAAATACATTCAACACTAATGCCTGAATCGACTGAGATGCTTCCCACGGCCGCTGAGCTCTCTCCCCTCCTCCCACCTTAAAGGCATTCTGACCTTCAGCTCTCCCTCCCTCCCTTTTGCAAGTAGCGGGCCCCCTCTCCAGACCCTCTCTTACTCTTCTGGTCTCCTACCTGTCTGGATCAGAAGAAGGTAGACAAAAGGAGTGAGGCTCAAGGCACTGAAGGCTCTGGATGGGGCTCCCCTTTCTCTCTTCATTTTGGGTGGCGTTCTCCAGCTCCGGCGCACACAATTAGCATGATTTCTCCACTCTGGGCACGTCCCTTTGTACCACTCGGAGTTTCTCTGCCCGAACACAACTCTGCCAACTTCCCTCTGAATACACAGAGCCCTGTGTATTGCTGGGCTTGTTCTTTCCTCTCTTTCAGACCAGGCATTTTCTAGTTTCAAAGCACTACATCCCCGGGTTGGAAGGGGGTATCTGTTTAGGATACAATCTTCAGAGCGGGTTCTCATCGGATGGGTCCCATCCGTTCTTTGCCTGCCTGTGCTGAGCCCCACTACCTACCAGGGGGTGATGAGGATTGGGGCTCAGTGCGGGGACTGGCCTGGGACACACACTGAACTGGATCTTGTGTCCCAACCTCCCCTGTCTCCACCTCACGCTCCGTGTTCCTGCGAAGGAGGGCGCGTGCCAGGGACAGACCTCCAATAAGCTCCGAAAAGGGAGGGAGGGGAGCTTTTAAAAAGCCCGGGGAAAGACAGACTCCAGAGAACTGCTGAAGAAATGGAAAATCCCTGTTCCTCCCCCAGGAAGAAGACTGGAAAATGGCTCGAATTCTATTATTTTCCTACCTGTCCTCGTCCTGCCTGGTACTCTCTCTCCTATCACAGAACCACATAGATGCTGGGGACCTCTTTCCAGTAACCTCTTTCCAGGAACCACTCTGTTCATTCCCCTGCCTCCAGCCAATTTTCTAGAACATGTCAGAACACAGATGAAGGTAATACCCTAACAGCCAGGATCCTGGTTCTGTTAGCAGCTTTGCCGCCTACTTATCTCCTCTTGTCTAGAGGACAAGACCCCTGACTACTGTGTCCGCACCTCTTCAGGAGGGCTGTCAATGGAATGTATGCTTACGAACTGTGAGATCTTGGGATGGGCTTACCATCTCCTTAAGCCTTCAATTTCACATCTTCTTTGTAGGGTACGTAACTTCATTGTAGGAATTGTTGAGAGGATTAACAATAATTCAGTACAGTGGAGGGCCCTGGAAACTCTTTGTTAGAGAGATAACATTTTAAACTTAAAAAAAAAAAAAAGCAACCCCATTGCCTCTTCTTTTCTTTCATTCCTGTAGCAATCTTTATATTTTGATGAGATCAAAGTTTACAGCTCCCCTCTTGGTTGTCTCTGAGCCTGGTCTTAGTCTGGTAAATGTGGTAGCTCCCTCTTGAAGGAGTCTTGTTACATATGGGAGAAAGCCTGAGTAGGCCAGTTTTCGAGAACGGAAGACTCATTGCATAGCTCATCTGAGCCAAAGGATGGGGAGTCGAGGAGAGAAGCCCTGGTTTTGAACTTCATGAAGGAACTCCAAAAAAATATTCTGAAATACGTAAAGATTCTTTTTTTTTTTTTTTTTCCATTTTGCATTTCTGTGTCTGTGACTTTTCCCTAGACTTTTGCCTCTGGTGAAAGTTAGAGTGGTTTCAGTAGACATACAATGAAAAAGAAAAAGTCAAGATTACGCTTCTGACATCTAAAACAGTATTTGAGAGGCAGCTGCAAGACAAAAGGCTTACGAGCCAGTCTTTGTCAAGGACAAAAGGATATTTTAATTTCCTTTAACTATCGCTTCCACCTATCACGAGCGACCTGTGGACAGACTCACAGAGTTCTTCTGCTGTATAGTCTAGATAAAAGGCCTCTTGTGTCTGTGAGGGCTAGGCCTTGAGGCTTATTGTCTGAGGGTAAAAGGAGGATATGATGTTCAGGAAATAGAAAGTCTGGAGGCTGCCTTTTTTTAGCCTGAAGGACGATGGCAAGAAAAATGTGATAGCTGGAGACCTAAGCTGAATCAAATTTCTCAGCATCCTCCCTTCCCCTGCCCTGGTGGGGGGGGGGGGGGACCTTAATTACGATGGCAAGAAAAATGTGATAGCTGGAGACCTAAGCTGAATCAAATTTCTCAGCATCCTCCCTTCCCCTGCCCTGGTGGGGGGGGGGACCTTAATTAAGCTCCTTATATCCATACAGAATATGCAAGTGACTCAAAGTATTCACAAGCTCCCTTAAGGGGACTGAGAAGTGCCCAGAGGACAAAGAACTGGCAACAGTTGGGGGCCTGCCAACTCCTGTGGAAGGGTCAGCATGTGGCTCAGCAGGGAGTAGGAAAATGCCAAACCCGTCCACACACCCCAGCCCCGTCCTTGTCGAGAGGTCTCCTAAGCCATACCCATACCGCATACGCTCACCCCAACTCTCCTTAGACAGGAGCTGGGTTGGGGGAGGGAACTAAACACATTGAATGAGCAGTTACGTAAGTTGTCCCAGCAGTGACCAAGCCTCCTCAAGATAATGTCGAAATAGATGGGTCAGAATGAGTTTACCAGGATGGATTAATATTTAACTTTTCTCTGCTGCCTGGGGGCCGCGAGGGGGCACAGGTAGGGTGGGACACAGCAGCCAGCCACAAAGGCACAAAGGGACTGTGGGTGCTTTGCGTGTCTGGATATCCAAGGAGCAATCCTGCAATTTAAAGGAGCTTGTGTTATGGGCCTATGTGTCTTTCTCTCTTAAACCAGTGAGGGCTCTCATTGAAGGACTATGTCTTACTGGTCTCTGTAGTCCTACTGCCTAATACAGGGCCGGGCACATAGTAGGTTCTCAGCAAACAGTTACTGAATATGGCAGGGATGAGAACTTGATGCGGGGCGGGGCACTCCTTAAAGGACTGGATACAATGATGGGGAGCTGGGACAGGGGCGTGAGGGCAGGGAGGGCACCAAATAATGACTACCACTGACAGACCAGTTTGGGAGTACATATGAGGCACATCTTTGTGAATTCCCAGAAATAACTGAGAGTCACTTTGGGGGGGGGGTAGGAGGGGCCCTTCCTCATCAGATAAGCAACTGGGTTATATACACATAAGGTCAAGCCAACTTGATTCTCACACATAGCATTTATCTCAGCTATCCTCGATTACCTTGCATATGTTCTTCGGGTGCGTCTGTCTCATCTAATTGTTGAGGGTAGACTATTCTTTGATTTTATGGGGATATCCAGATTCTAAGTATTACATTTCTTCAACGTCAAATGTCTATTTATACATGTCGGTCTGATGAAGTCTTAGAATATAGATAAGGTTCAATGATGTAGAGTTCGGAGCCGACGGACAGGAAAGAATTCTTGAGATGTCTTTGGTCCAAAATGGTGGTTTATTAAAGCACGGGGACAGGACCCTTGGGCAGAAAGAGCTGCTGCCCCGGAGTTGTGAGGAGTGGTCCATTATACACTTGCAAGCTGGAAGGGGGTTAGGGATGGCTTAAGTCTCTAAGAAATCTTGGAAGCAAGGTTTCCAGGACCTTGAGGGGCTAGCTATTATTGGCAAAAAGGTTATTCATGGTAATAAAACCATTTCATGAGACCCTTTAGATGTATATCAGTGGGCCATATGCTTGGGAATTATTGTCAACACTATCTTGGAGGGTTTAGAGATAAAGTTTCCAAAGGAATTGTTAAAGTAGACTTACAGGATCCTGGTTGGGGGTATTCAGGCTAGGATTGCCCTTTGCCCTTAGCAAAGCCAGGCCATTGAGTCCCTAGAGGAACATCACTCTGCCTGTTTTAAGGGCTTGTCAGTGGGTAAGGAAATTTAATAATTTTTCTTTTGCCTCTGTTTCCCACATCAGGTCTGCGTGTCCCACTTTGGGATCAGAAAATATTACCGAGGCCATTTCCTCATTAGCCTGGGAGATTCTCCGGTGCAGGGACCGTAACTCTTCATTCTTAGGAGTCTCCTCACTGGGCCCACTTCTGAGTGAGGCTTAATGCGGCTGCTGAAGTAGATGATGTAAACGGACTGCTTGACTGCCAATGGTAATGCCCTTCCTTAGCCAAGACCCGGGCCTGTTTCTCCTCTGAGCACTTCACAGATGCATTTCCAAAGACACTGTCCTCTCCTGAGCAGTGTGGCCCCGTCCTCTTGGCTCTGCTGCACACAGTTGCTTCCGGCCACTCTTCATTGGTCCCAGCTGGGGCGCTGGGACCGGACTCCTCACCCTCGCACCCACGGCAGCCCTAGCCTGCTGTACTCAGACCTCTGTGCTGAGCACAGATGGTGCCCCTGAGGCTCAGAATGGAGCCCCCAAGACACACAGGTGCACACACACACACACACACACACACACAAATTGGTAGATAAGTACCAATTTTAATAACTCGACCATTAGATTTAAGAACATCTCCACCCAGCTGGCTTGTTTCTTTGTCTCCAGGCTCTAAGAAGAACGCACTGGCATTGATGATCTTACTGGAGAGGTTCTGGCCATATTGACCATAATGATCAGTGGTAATTTTTATATTTAACACTTTCCTCTCTTTCTCTCCATTCACTTCCTGGTATTGAATCATATCCTTTCTTGCATTAGACTGTAAATCATCTTTGGTAGCAGAGTGAAAAGAAGTCTTCCAACAAATGGCACCAAAATTCCTCTTAGGGAATTGTCTTTAGCCAGAAAAAGATTTAAATACATCACAGGGAGTGGGATGTAAGGTTAAGCATCAAAGGTTGAGGAACAGAAAGATAAACTGCTATGCTTTAGAAATAGACAGGAATTGGGGGGTGGGTAACAAGCAGAGGGGAGAGAAGTCAGGAAGGAGAGAGAGAATGAAAGAGCCATATGGTGGGGGAGCTGAAGAAAATCAAAGAACAGCTTGCAGAGTTGTGCTGTGAAACCCTTCCTCCTCTGTCTTCTTCAAAAGTTCCAGAAAAGTTTAATGCGCAAAATGCAGAATGTGTGTGCCTCTATCTGATAGAACATGACAAAGGTGGTAGGATAGCCACTCCCTTGATTAGTTTTTTCCATGGAAGACTCATCTCAGCAGACCAGAGAGAGACTGTCATCCTAATGGCTTTGAAGATGGAAACCGTGGGGTGAGCAAAGGCTCAGAGCCAAGGGCGACCCTTCGCTGTCAGCCGGCAAGAAAGTAGGGACCTCAGATTTGCAATCTCAAGGAACTGAATTCTCCCAACAACCAGGGAGCCTGGGAGAGGACCCCCAAGCTTCAGAGAGAAATGCCAACCAGCTGACACCTTAACTGAGGTCTGGTGAGACCTTGAACAGAGCCAGTGAAGCCATGACCACACTCCTGACCTGCAGAAACTATAGGATAACAGGTGTATACTGTTTTAAGCTGCTAAATTTGTGGCAACTTACTATGCAGCATAGAAAACTAATATAGAAGTGTGTGTGTGTGTGTGTGTGTGTGTGTGTGTGTGTGTGTGTAAGCTACTCCTCACTCTGTCAGGCACTTTATATCTATTTGTTCATTTAATTCTCCCAGTAACCCTTTTAGGTAGACATTATAACCCCACTTTACAAACAAGAAAATTTCAAATTCCGAGAAGTTAACAATGCGCCAAGGTCCTATAGTTATTCGGTGGCAGAACCTGGATTAGAAATGCAGGCTGATCACCCACAAAGCTTGGGCTTCTCACCACACCCCTAGCTCAGCAGTAGGAATCCACCTCCCACGTACAAGTCTTGGTGCTGGTCTAGTCTTTTGCCCCCAGCACCAGCTCTCTGAATGAGCTCCAGAATGTGAGGTGGCCCTCTCTGCCCACCCCTGGAGCCCCCGATTATTGCTGAAGCTGTTTTTGGTTCTTGGTTCCATAAACCTGTACGTGAATGGTGGTGGAATTGTTCCTGTCGTAAGTTCAATTTGCCAGAAGGGAGAGAGAGGGCGGAATCAGGATGCCAACATCAGCCAGAGAATTTGCAGAGCTGCAGCGCATTGCCTGGGAAACAAGGAATTTGTGTGAGGCTTTGTGTCGAGAGGAGGCACGGCCCAGCTGCTCCGGCAAGCACTGAACAAGAGACAGATTAGCTAGCTCTCTTTAGAACAAAACAAGCTTTTTTTTTTTTTTGGACCTGGACAGCAAGGAATGGTCCTCCCAAAGGACATTTTGTCTTTCCTTCTCCTTTTTAAAGTTCTCCTAGGTAGCCTTACTCCAGGTCACTTCTGAGAAATATTGAATAGAAAGTGGAGATTGGGTCAAAAGTCTCCTCCTGCCCTTCCCAGGGCCTCCGTCCTGAACCCTTGGCTTTTCTGCCTGCGGATATCTGTAAATGTGAGGAGTTACTCAGAGGAAAAGCCTTCTGCAGACAGATGGTATCTCAAAAAAGTGTGGGGTGTATTGGGAGAAGTATGTGATCTCCGGTTGGTAAGGGGTCCCGGGTGAATTTCAGTAAGGTGAAGGGGAGGTGCTCCCCCTATTTCTGAGCTGGCCAACTGAAAAACATCAAAGCCTTTTATGCTGAGAGTAACTATTTGACTTCTGAATAGAATTCCCACCCCCTCAGAAATAGGGAGAAACTCAGGCTTGTGTCCATGGTTGCTGATCGCGCCCTATTCAGCAACTCTCCAAAGGAACAAAGAGGGGAAATTAATGGGCATTGAAATGTTGGAAAGATCTTGCTTTTGCTGACCTATTTAAGATGCAGTGAGGACATTCTAGAGAACATCTCTGGAGCTCTGTTCTTGTAAAAGTTCAGCGCTCGAATAAAAACAGGTTGAAAAAATCCTGGGGAAGCCACAGTTACCCCCAACTCATGAAAGCCTTCATTGTTTCCCCTCTTCTAGATCCTCAGATGGTGTCCTCCCACCAACCATGTCCTGCGGAAGGATTTGCTGCCACACTGCCTCTCCATCCCTCCCCTCGTCCCCCTCTCCTCCCAGTGAGGGAGGCACAGAAATGGAAATCAGCTGACCAGCATCTCATAATTCCCTACTGTGTGAAGAGTGCTCCGCGTTCCAGAGGTTAATAAGAGGAGTAGGATGGGGGAAAGGGGGAAAGGTGGCACATTGCATGGTTCCTGTGCGGGTGCTTAAATAAAGTCGGGAGAGTTAATTTCAATTTGTAAGCAAGTATAATTGCCAATACATTCGCATTGCCGCTTACACATTGCCTTTTAAATTATAATTTCATTAATCTTCTATCAGTTCTATGTGCAGGATTTCTTTTTCTCCCCAAAGAGATCGTGAAGCTCAGAGAGGCTAAGTAGCCTGTTCAAAGTCCTGTATTTTGTAAGCTGGTCCGGTCCAGACTCAGCTTGTGCTTCTTGCTCTAGTGTTTATATACCACACTCCAGAGAGAGGTTGCCTTCAGTCGGGCCCAGATGTAAAAAGTCAGTAGAATACAGCAAGCCTCTGAAACAAGATGTGAAACAAAGAAGGATAAGGCTGACAAGAGGACCTAAAAAACAAAGCCGCATCAGCAAGGGAACGAGTGGGTCCCCAGTAATGAGTCCAGGAACACTAAGAAGATGGATGTGTGATATGGGAGACTCAACAGGGGGAGAACCAAAGTTTCTTTCTTTCTTTTTTTTTTTTTTTAAAGATTTTATTTATTTGAGAGAGAGAGAACACAAGGGGCAGAAGGGCAGAGGGGCAGGGGGCAGTGGTAGGGGGGAAGCAGACTCCCCACTGAGGAGGGAGCCCGACATCAGGCTCTATCCCAGACCCCTGAGATCACAACCTGAGCTGAAGGCAGACACTTAACCGACTGAGCCACCCAGGCACCCCCATCAAGACTTTTTGTTGTGATAGAAGTTCATTGTGAACGATATGAAGCAAAAAAAGGAGAAAATTCTTGTATTGCATAAAGAAAATTTTTTAAAAGATTTTATTTATTTATTTGACAGACAAAGATCACAAGTAGGCAGAGAGGCAGGTAGAGAAAGCAGGCTCCCTGCTGAGCAGAGAGCGGGATGCAGGGCTCGATCCCAGGACCCTGAGAACGTGACCTGAGCCGAAGGCAGAGGCTTAACCTACTGAGCCACCCAAGCACCCCTGTGTAATGAAATTTTGGAGGGAGCTCGGATCATTGGAATTAAGATACTTAAAAGCCATATTGGTTATTACTCATCTCTTGCTTAGTTTTTGGTGTCAGCTTCATTTTCTCAAACTTTCTTATACTTTTTGGTGGGGGTTATGGTTGCCAGATGCTGTAGATTTTCAATGCTGTCCAATATAACTTCCTGCGATGATGGAAATGTTCTGTATCTGCATTGCCAAGTGCGGTAGCTATTAGTCACATGTGGCTATTGAGCACTTTCAATGTGGCGAGTGGGACTGAGAATATGAATTGTAAATTTTATCTAATTTTAAATCATTTAAAATTAAACAGCCACATGTAGCTACTGGCTAACATACAGGACAGTGCTTCTTGTCATCCAGAGAGGAGACTTTTGATGAAGATAGTTAAAAAAAAATCTTGGTGAAGGACTGTGTTTGCCTAGCATGTGTGACATGCTCTGGATCAATCATTATATTCTGTTCTGGTTAGGATACCATCCCAGGCTGGCCTACATGCCTAGCCCCACAGTCATGGCTGGGTCAGTCTATTACCTCCCCCCAAAAATTGGAGAAGGGACTCTGGGCAGACAAATCAAAATCTTCTAAAGGTACAAGAGAGGACTTCTATCCTGATACCTTAAAAATAAAAAATTAGCAAGCATATATCAAAAACCCATTACATATCATGTACTTTGTATATATATTACCCTAATTCTCACAGAAAAGTCCTGAATGGTCAGCTTTTGCTCCATTTTACAGATGAAGAAACAAAGACTCAGATTGTATGACTTGACCACAGAGAATAAATTACAGAACTAGAATATAAACCCAAGTTTGTTTCCAAAGCTCTGTTCTCTGCACTGTTCATATGCTGTCCCTAGAACTTCGGGATGTAGAAAATGTGTCTATTAATAGGAGATTATTAAAACAATCAAAGCAGAACACCCACAAATTAATGGCTTGGTTTCCCCCAAATAGTTACCTTGAGTGCCTTGCTACTTATTCTATAAAACATTTTTTTTTAATTCCTCTTCTGACATTGCTTTAAAAACCTGCACTATAGGGACGCCTGGGTGGCTCAGTTGGTTAAGCAGCTGCCTTCGGCTCAGGTCATGATCCCAGCGCCCTGGGATCGAGTCCCACATCGGGCTCCTTGCTCGGCAGGGAGCCTGCTTCTCCCTCTGCCTGCCACTCTGTCTGCTTGTGCTCACTCTCGCTCCTCTCTCTCTCTCTCTCTCTGACAAATAAATAAATAAATAAATCTTTAAAAAAAAAAAACCTGCACTATATTTTAAAGATATATTTAAATTTTTAAATTTAAAGATTTTAAAGATAATTTTAAATTATCTTTAATGATTGCAACTTCTGTATTTTAGGAGTACATTTTCTTTTCTTTTCTTTTTTTTTTAAGATTTTATTTCTTTATTTGACAGACAGAGATCACAAGTAGGCAGAGAGGCAAGCAGAGAGAGAGAGGGGAAAGCAGGCTCCCTGCTGAGCAGAGAGCCCAATGCAGGGCTCGATCCAGGACCCTGGGATCATGACCTGAGCTGAAGGGAGAAGCTTTAACCCACCTAGCCACCCAGGCGCCCTAGGAGTACATTTTCAAAAACAGTCAAAAGTATAGTGAATCATATAGATAACAACTATAGATAGATAAAATCATTTTGACCAAACTTACTTTATATTAAGGCAAACGCAAGTTTCTTTGGCTTCGCAGAACAGATAACCCAGTGAAGTTACAATCAAAGGAGAGGTGTATTGTACAGATCTGGAGTAGGAGAGCCCAAACACTGAGGCAGCTCCTAGAATCAATTTTTGTAGGTAACTTTGAATCTTCCTAAGTCTCTGCTCCATTCTCCTCTCGGTCAACTGACTCTCTCTTTGTACATTTCAGGGCTCTTTACATTATAAACAGTATAAAGCCTGATGCAAATTGGCATCAATGATAAAGGGTATCATTCATTCCCCTATTTACAAAATCTGGAGGCAGGGTAGCCCTGAGAGTTAGCTTAATCCAGAGGCTCTTAAGTGTGAACAGGGGATAAGAAAGACTTCAACTTGTGGTTGGACCATCTCCTTGAAATACTGCAGGTGTCTTTGATGGAAAGGAAGAGAATAATGATCAAGACTCTGTGGTTTTCACTTTAGGACTTATATGGCCTGAGTGCTGCCAGTGCTTTGGTCCCTGAGGTCTCACAACCCTCCAAGAGTATGGTAGTTGGGTTCTCCAGGAAGCAGGTTCTGCAACAGAATTTCAGAAACAGAACTCCTTGATCAAGGAGTGTGTTTGAGACTGATACCTGCGGAAAGGAAAAGGAAGCAGGAGTAGGCAGAGGGAGAAGCTGAGCTGTGGTGCAGGCCAGATAGCTTCAGCTGACCCCACAGGCAGCTCTGAGGCTGAAATGATGACCCATCCGTTGTTCCAAGTCAGGCAGAAACCACTGGGCCTTTACATCTCTGTATCTATCAGTCACTGGACATGGCTGCTCCTTAAAGCGAAAAGGCAGCAATCTGAAGCCGAGGCAGTCCCTGAAGGAGCTGACGGCTGGAAAAACAACAATGCTCCCAAAAGGTGGGCCAAGGAGTCCTTCCTTGAAGGGGGATCTGGGAAGTGCATCTCTGTGTCCATCCTGGCACAGTATTTGGGAAGATGGAGAGACGCTGTGACTCCTATGTTGCTTTTATTTTACCACTCATCAAGAGAAAGGAGAAAGACTTCTGCGTGCTCTAATCCAAAATTAGAGAATCTTTTGCAAAGATCAGGATAGCACATGCTAATGAGACAACTGAGTGATCTGCTACTGGTGACATTTATGATGAAATGCTGTTGCAAAAACCTGGTCTGCAGAGGCAGGCGGAAGGACCCTCACCAATGATTCCAGGTTATTTGGAGAGGTGGCTAAGTAAGAAGATCAAAGAAGGATGGTACTATGGTCTACTTTCAGGAAATAGCCCAGAACATTGGTTAGTCCTGGGAAATCCAATTCACGTTTGGGGAAGAGAGTGAAAGTAGGTGTGACTCAGCTGCCTGGGGTTGAGTTCCCAACATCCAGATCCCATGAGACCGGAATAGGCAGGTTTCCTACCTGTAAAGAAATTTTGCTTGGGGTCGGCCCTCCTGGGATAACTGGTGACCAAGTTATCTGGTCTGTTACCAGTGTGAATCTGTCAGCCACAAATAGGATAATGGCAACCAAACAGCAAACTGCCCCCACTGCTCATCAAACAATCGGTTCTGTGTGGAGTGGACAGCTGCCAAGGACCCAGTGACTCAGGGCTTTGTGCAGAGATGGCCAGGGATCCCCCAGCCACACACATCAGAGATAATCCAGCTCTGGTGAGGAGTTCTGTGCTGCAGGACCTCAAGACTCTGGTGCCAGAAACACACGTTCTTTTAAGTTTCTAAAGAAAACAGACATTCCTGAGCAAATAATTCCCTGCTGTGAAACTAACTCTGGCCATATAGAAGATAAACTGGGTGAAAAGGTCAGAAAATGGGAGCAGAGCCCCAGAAGTGAGCTTCCTGGATGTAACAAGAGTATGGATTCATATGAAACCACAGGCATAGCTCCTAGTGGGATGCATAGACCTGGAGCCAGAGGTGTAGAGAAAGCAAGGAGCCATCTAATCATTTCTTCCCAGTGCTGAGAGCTGTGTGTGTGTGTGTGTGTGTGTGTGTGTGTGTGTGTGTGTGTGTGTGTGAGAGAGAGAGAGAGAGTGTGTGTGTGTGTGTTTTTGGAGATATGCCAATCAATCTCCCTCTGGCCTTTCAAAGGGCGGCTGTTTTCTGTTCCCTACTCCTCTGGGTGGAGGTGGGATGGGTTACCTTCTTGCTCACTGCTGTTTATAAACTATTCTCTCCCCTTTTTCTTAGCTTCACCCCTCGCTTTGAATCTAATGTTGTTAGACCATACCACTCATTGCTTTCCAAGTTATTCTCCTCTACCAACCTCCAGGTCTTTTCTCAAAATTCCTTGAAGACTATTGTTCCTGGTTCTCACCAACACTATTCTGGTCATATATTTTGGTGATTTTGATAACCTTGGGGATAGTCCATCCAATGCTTTGACCCCTCATTTCTATGACCTCTTTATCTCCAGTGACCTTAACCTATCTTGGCATTCCCTCCCTTGGTCATACCATGGACTTTGACAATACCACTATCTGCAACCCTTCCACACCCTCAGTTTCAAGCATCCCACTCTTGGATCCCCACCTCTTATTTTTTCAGGGCATCCTTTCCAGCATCTTTTTTTTTTTTTTTAAGATTTTATTTATTTATTTGACACAGAGCAAGAGATCACAAGTAGGCAGAGAGGCAGATGGAGAGAGAGGGGGAAGCAGGCTCCCTGCTGAGCAGAGAGCCTGATGTGGGGCTCGATCCCAGGACCCTGAGATCATGACCTGAGCCGAAGGCAGAGGCTTAACCCACTGAACCACCCAGGTGCTCCCCTTTCCAGCATCTTGCTTTAAAAAACCTTAGACCTCCTGGAACCTTCAATCTCTGGATTGTACTAACTTTACAATGTTCCTTACATCCTACTTGTCCTCCCTTTCTGTATTATCTATTTTAAGTTTCATGGTCAGTCATTTAATTACTCCCTCGCACTAATCTCTCTTCAACTCCTTAAATCTTCATTTCTTGCTTAATAGTAATATTTTGGTAAAGCCTTAACCGTGATCAAAATTAATTTTCCACCTACTTTATGCCTGTAACCACGCATATGCCTGAAGAAAAATGCTCAACCATGCTGACTAGTCTCACTTGAAATTCATAATCATGGGTCCCTGAGACCATCAGGCAATTGTACAGGTCTTTGGTTCTACTCTTCTGGACAACTATTTCGTGCCTTATCTTCCTTCCTTGGACCTCCAATGTCCCTTCCTCTATATTATTAATTGATTCTTACTTGTATTAGTTTCTTTCTGTGTAACGAATTACTTTCTGTGTAACGAATTACCCCTGAATTTAGCATGCTATATTATATTATATAACAAATATTATCTCACATAGTTTCTGGGTGCAGAGTCTGGTTCGGGGTCTTTTATGAGGTTGCAGTCAAGCTGTTGGCCAAGGCAACAGTCCCTGAATATTTGACCGGGGCTGGAGGATCCACTGTCAAGATTATTCACAGGGCTGTTGGCTGAAGCTTTCAGTACTTTGTCACGTGGGCCTTTTTATAGGGCTGCTTGTGACACAAATGGCCTCAGATTAAGTGATCTGAGAGTGAAAGCAAGAGCAAGAAAGAAGTGAGAGAGAGAAATAACGCAGCATCCTTTACAACCTAATCTCTGATGTGATATACCATTACTTCTGCCCTATTCTATTGGTTACACCCACCAACACTGGTACAGTGTAAAAGGGCACTACACAGGGTGTGATTACCAGGGGGTGGAGACCATGAGAGGCCATCTTATAGGCTGGCTATAATGCTATTTTACAGAGAAAATGGAGCAGTCAGAGAAGAACCTCCATAAGTTCCCACCACTACTACTACCCTACTTTGGAGTGATTGTACTTGCTGTTTCCTCTACCTGAACACTTACCTCTCCTTGGAAGATTATAGTAGCTTATTCCATTAGATCATGGGAGTTAGCTTTGGAGCCTTTGCTCAAGAGTACCTCAGTGGGGGAGCCTCTGTTGGTTAAGTGTCTGACTTTGGCTCAGGTTATGATCTAAGGTCCTGGGATGCAGCACTGGGCTTCCTCTCTCTCTGCTCTTCCCCACTGCTTGTGTTCTCACTCTCAAATAAATAAATAAACCTTAAGAAAGAAAAAAATACTTCAGTGAAACCTTCTCTAGGCATCCTATCTAAAAATTCATTTCCTCTCCCTGCAACACCCTGTCTTCTTTCTCTGCTTACGCTACAATAGTCATCAGCATCAGACACCTTTACTTACTCATGTGTTGATTTGGCTACTTCTCATTGTATTATAAATTCCATGAGCAAGGGATATTTGTTTTGTTCACTGTATATATTTCCAGTGCCCAGAACGGGACTGGTGTATAAAAAGTTCTCAATTATATGTTAAATGAATGAACGAACGGGTATTTCACAGGGATAACAAAGTGTCCCAGAATTATATTAGAGCTTGGAGCAGAGAGGGTGTCCGCTCGCGAGGCTGCGATGTTCAAACATAAGAATATGTATTAAATAGCCTTTTAAGTGTAACAAGGTGTGCACAGGATCGGTATGATTTATTGTTAGCTTAGTTTGTTCCTTGAGGAAGCCCTGCGAGGCCCACCTTTTTCCATCCTTTTCTCCTGCTTCCCTCTGCTGGGACCCCGCCCCTCCCAGTTAGCGTTTTTCAGTTCAATATAACCCCTTCCTGAAAGATTTGGGCTGGTCTCCGTGCTGGGAGTACAACGGCACCAACACCTCGGCCGACAGCAAGGCAGCAGCCCCAGCGAACCCACCCGTTCACGCCCAGTTCCTCCCGCCTTCACAAACCCCGCCCCGTCCATCAGACACGAAGCGGAAGTGACGTTCTGGCGGAGCCCGAAGTCCCGCCCTTCACGCTTTCCCCTCCCGGGGGAGGGGACGCAAGACCGGAAGGGGCGGCTACAAGGCCCCCGAAGGGCGGGGCGGGGCGGGGCGGCCCCCCGGAAAGTGGCGGTTTACTGGATGCGGTTACCTTAGTGTCCGGAGTAGCTTGAGTCTGTGGCGAGCGGCCCCCCGGCACTGGGTCGGTGCTGTTTTAGCAGGAGTGCGACCCCTGAGGCCTCAGGAACAGGCTTTTCTCTGGCCCGGGACTTCTCGGCGTTCAGCGGTTCCCCCCGTAACCGGACACCGGTTATTTGGACTCTGCCTCTGGCTCAGGTTCCCACCCAACTCTACCAGCCCCCTTTCCTTCTGGCCGCTGCGGTGGTTCCTCCCTTTCCTGGCGGTGGGCACCGTCTTCGTTCTCTCAGTAGATCCCTTTCTCTCCCGCCTCATCCCCATTCTTTCCAGAAGGCAGTCTTTATACTTTTCCTTATTGTTTCTTCCCACTTCTCTTCGCTTCTTTCCTTCCTTCTCCAGAATTCTCGTTCTTGGACTGCCCGTCGGGCTACCGCCTCCATCAAGGCTTCTCTCCCTTTCTGGAGCCTGTGCTCATGGCTTAGGAGGTTGAGCTTTTAGCGCAGTCGTTTGAAGATTTTAAGCTGCTCCTTTCTCCTACCCAGGAGTCACAGATGCCAGGAAGTATGGCCCCCCTCAAGAAGCCTCGAAATACCGCCAGGGTGCCTCTGGCCTTAAACCCTCTGAAGAGCAAGGACGTGTTGGCCGTGCTGGCTGAGAGGAACCAGGCTATAATGCCAGTTGGGGCATGGGTGGAACCTGCCTTGCCAGATAGCTCGGAAGTCCCAGCATATGTGAGTGTCAGTTTGATGCAAATGCAGTGGGGTTCCTCCCCCATTTTTCTTTTCTTTCCTTCTCCCCCCCCCCCCCCCCATGTTAGCCTTCTCTAACCCTTGGTGCTTAGGTAAGGATGAAGAGTCCTATCTGGGGATGTCCTTTCTCTCCTATTGGAAATAGGTATGTTCTTGAATTGGGATTGAAGAACAAGCACCGATTTGCCAAAACTGTTTATTTCACAACTCCCCCCCCCCTTTTTTTTTTAAACTTTCACAAGCTCTTGATTGCTTGCTATACACAAGACATAGGTCCTGTCTATCTTGCAGACACCCTACAACGTAGCAGGGATGACAGTTGCCACGCTTAATATAACATTAGTTGATTGGTTAAAGTCAGTAAGTGTGTAGTAGAGATTCAGGAAGATTCAGACACAGAGAATAAGGAAAGAACAGATTAATTCTGACTGGGATTCTGAGGAGGTTTAACTGTAAATTTCATGAGGACAGGGAACTTCTATTTTTTGGTTCCTTCCTTTCCTGTCATATAGTAAGTCTTAAGGAAATCCTCACTGAATGAATGGGTGTGGAAATATAGTCCATGTTAGTCCTTAAAAAATGGAAATGCTGTAAGTACAGATAGTAGGGAACAGCATTTCAGATGAAAAGAAACTTTTGCAAAGTTTACTTGTGTGCCTGTTTACATAATAACTCATATGTGCTAATTGACACAGGAGGACAGTTTTGTAAGAGTATTTTTGGTAGTCTTTCACGATACTGTGCTCCTTAGCTATTTGTTGAAATTTTATTGTGGCATTTCCCACGTTATATTTATAGTAAGTTGTTTACATATCTGCTTTTCCTGATGGAGTGTGAACTTCCAGAGCACAGGAAAAATGTCATTTATTATCATTCCCCCAACTTTATCTTGATGCCTAATAAGTGGAATGCACAAGTCGTGTGAAGGTTCTTCTGACTGTATCAACAAAATGTTGAACATACGATGAAAAATATGAGAGAAGAAATGAGACATGTTTAAAATAAATGTTAAATAGCAAAGCAATGTCATATATTCATTAATTTTATTTTTTGTATGTATGTACACACATAATTCACTTATTCCTCTTCTGCCTATTTCTAGAAAGGATTTTAAGTATCTAAGTATATATCTAAGTATATGATTAAGTGCCCTGACTTTGATACTTAAAGAAGAAAGATAGGACTTTGGGTTGATGTGATTCAGACAAGTTTAATGAAGAATTTAGCTACAGATGGAGGATGATTCTCTCAAGAATGAGGAGGGTGGGAAGTGAACAAGCTGTATCAGGATTCTAAGGGTAGATTAGATTGATTGGAGTGGGAAGCTTAGTAGGGGGGATGGTGGTTGATAGAATTGTAGAAAATAGGAGCTGTAGGGAACCGCAGGAAATTTTGGATAAGGGATTGACTTCATTCATTGTTTACAGATGAATTTCTTAGTAAAAGAGTGTTTGATTAGGTTAATTGCTTCAAAATTTTTTTGAGGTGAGGGATAGATTGGCTCCTGGGGGGCAAAATTAGGATGTAATTGTAACAATTTAGCCAGGAAGTATGGCATCAAGACTTGTTTAATGGTAGGGAATAAAGAAGGAAAGTCTTGAAAAAGGGTGGTTGAAGTAGGAATGAAGAGGGATAGATGTCTTAACACGCATCCCAGAAGAAACAGTAAGATTTGGTACAAAGATATTTTGGTATTTAATTTAGTGACACCTCTTTTTCATTGCTCAAATTATGACATCTTTGTAATGTAGCATCAAAATGCCTAAAAACCACCCAAATTTCTTTTACTATGTTAAAGAGAATTGAATCTCATGTTCCCAAACATTAAATCAAAATGCCGGTCTTGGAAAAAGTATAAACGTATCTCCTTTCCTCACTTAAAAAATTCTGATCAGGGGACACCTGGGTGGCTCAGTCGGTTATGTTGCTGCCTTCTGCTCAGGTCATGATCTCAGAGTCCTGGGATCGAGTCCTGCATCGGGCTCCTTGCTCAGCAGGGAGCCTGCTTCTCTCTCTGACTCTGCCTGCTTGTGCTTTCTCTCTCTCGTTCTCTCTCAGAAATAAATAAATAAATAAATAAAATCTTTAAAAAAAAAAAGTTCTGATCAGTACCAGTCAAAGGCTGTTTGATCAAGCATCTCATAGAACTCTTTACCGGTTTAGCATACATTGTCTGGGGAATCCACTCTTATTAACAGATACAGCTCTTGTCAGCTCAGAATAAATGCTGGATACTTAATTCTAAAGCATGGTAGACCTAATATCATGCTTATGCTAAAGGGAAACCCCTCATCATTTTTGTCCCCAAAGTTTCAAGGAGCTGTCAAGATTCCTAAAAATTCCATAGCTTCAGACCTCCCTCCCCTTCCATTAATTAAATTAGTATCAAAATACATTGTGTTTTTATCAGCACTTATGGCTATTGCATTATTTTATAATCTTTCTGGTTATCTATTGTGTAACAAACCTGGATCTTAGTGGCATAAAGCAAAAGATACCGTGTGTCAGGATTTCAACCAGGGCACAGTGGGAATGGCTTGTCTGCAACATGGTGTCTGAAGCTTCATTTGGGACAGCTAAAACAGCTGGAGATGTCTGGGACAAGTTTACTTGGTTCTGGCTGTTGGTTGGATTTCTTGGTTCTTCATCTGGCATCTACTGGGCTGTAAAGTCCGAGATGGCTTTTTCACTCACATATCTGGCACTTGGTTGAGGATGACTAGAATGGCTAGGGGCTTGCTGGACGCTTTCTCTTTCCATGTGGGCTCTCTACTTGGCTAGTTTGGGCTTCCTCTCAGCCTGGTAGTCTTCAGGTAGAATTCTTACATGGTGGCTGGTTTCTGCTAGGGTGATCCCTACAAGACCTGTAGGTGGAAGTTGCTTTATGATCTTGCTGGAGAAGTCATGGAGCCAGTGCTTATTCTTCATTCTGTTGGATATACAGAGCCAGACAACATTCAGTATGGGAGCATACACAAGAGCATAAATACTGGGAGGCTTGATTCACTGTGGGGAGAAGGGATCATCTTTGGAGACTACTGTATAATCTAAATATCAGTTCCTTCGTATGTGAATTGTGAATCGTATGTGAATTATCCAAAAAATGTTCTTTGGTTGTGAGAAACACTTCATTCTATATATAACTAACTTCTCATAGACTTTTTGAACCCTAAGGGTGCCCCCTTGGATAAGCCTTAGGGTTCAAAAAGTCTATGAGAAGTTAGTTGTACAATTGAAACAGTATTCATTTTTGCTTAACCCTGTATTTCTCAAATTGGTTTGTCTCTGGGTGTCTCCTAACATTCCAGAAGATGGGACAATGTTCTTGGGTTTTGGTGGACTTACACAATGGTGCTTGCTAAGAAAAATATGTTTCTAAAATATGGTACACTTTAATCTTTGGTTTACAGTTGAGATTCACAGTTTGGAATCAGTCATATACTTCAATAAGATGTTTGATAATCTCAGTATGGGGTTAAAAGAGGGAGCAGACAGATAATGGAAGTTGAAGAGGAAGTATGACTTTAATCTCCTGGGACTTGAGTTAATTTCGGTCAGTTGTTCAGGCTTTACTACCTATAGCTCTCCTTTGGAATTGTTTTACCTAATTGTTCTTTGATACTTGTTTTGTACACTGTACTCCTATGGTATGGGTATATAGTTGTATAGAATATGGGGTAGATTTCTTGGAAAATTTAATTTTAATTGAAACTTAGGTTCATTTGATTTTGAGAGTTTATGACTGCCTATGAAATATTTGGGCACCTTCTGAACTAGAATTTGGAATCACTGTGTTAGAAGAAGGGCTCAAGAGAAGTATGATTTTATTTAATTTGAAGATTCCTTTTGAAAAAGAAACAGTCGAGAGAAAAATAGTGCAGTATAGGGCTATACTTCTAGCTCTGCTACTTGCCAGCGATAGGTAGCATCTTGGGCCACTACTAAAGATTAATCTTTCTGAGCCCCAGTTTCCTCATCTTTAATATAAAAGATAAGAATACCTGCTACTGGAGGTAGTGTTGGGGATTCCGTAATATGTAGTTAAAGTGCTTGTCTTGTAGCAGATCTTTAATAATGGTAATTGCTTGTAATTATGATGCCTATGGTTATCCAAAACACTTCGAGGAAGTGAATACTGATCAGGGACTCAGATGGGATAAAATACAGATTGTTTAGACTATGTTTTAGAATTGCACTTTACATAAATTTTGAGTGCCTTTATATTCAAGGCTCTGTGTTATACACTGTCAGGGAAACAAGGGAGAATTAAATACATTTCCTGTCCTCAAAGTGTACCTAATCTAATGGGGGATTTGAGAAGTGTTGCTCTCAATTAATGTTAATGAGAGGTTCTATAGCATAGGAGAGCTCAGAAGAAGAAGGGATTGTGGAAGGTCCCAGGTGGGTGGGTATTAGATGATCTTAAAGAATGAGTAGGCCTTTACTTTACTAGATAGAGATGACAGGAAGGGCATGCTAGGTTAAAAGTGGAGCATAAATCTGAGCGTGAAGGCATTTTATAATAGGATATATTTAGTGAGTGGTGAGCAGTTTTAGGAAATGTGTGACATAAGATAGGTTTGGATTGGTTCATTAAGAATTAATGAAGACAACTTTAGTTTTCAGCTCAGTGAAAAATTAAGATTTGATTTGAGTGCTCACAAATTCCGGTTTTTACTTTGAGATTTGGTTTGAGTTCTTGGTACTCACCCACTGTGTCTAGATTATCAGCTCTGAACTCCTGTGATTTCCTCACTCTACTGGGAATTCTGGATTATAGAACTGAATTATTTTGTCAGGATTTTATCTTGACTGATTTGTGCTTACAGCAGAGCCTTAGTGGGCAAAAACTGCTGACACTGAAGTTTATTTTCTGTCTTTCATCTTTCAAGACTTCAGCATCTATGATTGAAGAAGAACTAAAGGAACAGCTAAGAAAAAAACAAGAAGCTCTGAAGCGTTTTCAGAGACAAGTCAAACGCCGAGTAAATCAGCAAGTCAGGCTGAGAAAAAAGCAGCAGTTTCAGAGATCTTACGAAGCAGTAAGTTCAAAAGTGAACCTGAGTAAAGATTGAATGGAAAGTGTGTGTTACAAGATAAGCTGTTAGGCAGTAACAGAATCACTTTCTTTGGATCCCATACTTTGTATAGTTGCTAGGGAGGGCAGTAGATTTGTATGTAGAGAAACTGTGTTTTATTCTTGTGTTGTTCTGACTCACAGTTTTTTTTTGCTTTTACCAATAGATAAAATCAATGTCAGAATTTTGGATTTGGGTTTGAATTTTGGCTTTGCTGCTTGCTGGCTATGTGACCTTGGGCTTATTACTTATCCTCTGTGGACTGTAGTTTCTTCATGTATAAAATGGGGTTATGATACTTGTCTCACAGTGTTGTTATGAGAATTAGATAAGTAAATTGTTAGCATATAGTAGGTGCCTGATAAATATTAGTTTCTTTGCCTGCTAAAGCTTCTTCCTTTCTACCCCCACCCTAATTTAAAATCTTTGGGGCTGCTTTTAGACATTATTTGATTGTAATGGCTTAGACTGGTACCTCACTAGAAGAATCTCACTTTCTTCCTTTGTGTAGGCAGAAAAAGAAGGCTCTATAGCCATGCAGTCTTCAGATCCAGCACATTTAACTCCTAAAAGAACAAGTGTTTTTCCAGACCACTTGAATGCTGCTATTGGAAGTCCTGGGTTACCTCCTTCCCAGATGCTTGGGGATGGAATGGATGATAGAGAGAATCAGAATGAATTATTCCAACAACAAGCCCAGGCTGTAAGTACATATTCATTTTATGTCTATGATTTTTCTTAGATATAGGATCTATCTAGGATATGAAGTAGAGATTAGGAGGTATCACATTCAACTTCATTTTTAATTACCTTTTTTTTGCCATTGTAAAGTGGTGAATAATGAAATCATGTTTATTTTTTATACATATCTTATATTTCTTTATTTTTGGTAACAGTTTAGAATCATCTAAAGGAAGGTGCCAAAGTATGGGTCAGACCTTATGATAAAGCTTTAGGCCAAAGAACAGAGACCCCCGCCCCCACCAATTATACTAGAATTGTGTTACAGGTAAATTATTCTGTTTGTAGCATATGGACAGAATTGATTCCTAACCTGTCGCAGATAGGTACAGTACGTATATGGGGAATTTCATTCATTATTTTTGTCTCTTTTTACTCTTTTCTGTCCTTTAATCTGATTATCATAATAAATAGATCTATAGATCAAATAATAGTATAGTAAACTCTGAACATAATCAGAATTTTAAAATGTAACATATCTAGTAATTGATTTTACATATCTTTATTTATTTATTTATTAAAGATTTATTTATTTTAGAGAGAGAGAGTGAGGACGGAAGGCAGAGGAAGAGGGAGAAAGAGAATCTCAACCAGACTGTGCAGAGCACAGAGCCTGATGTGGAGCACCAGGAGTTGGACACTTAACTGACTGAGCCACCCGGGCACCTCTTACATATCTGTTATTTAAAAATTAACTACCATAAGTAGGTTCATCCACTCAAATCACTTGACACCAGGCACTCAACTCTCCTTAGTGTCCATGAGCTTTTAGTCCAGTTAATACCATAGTCTTCAACTCTGCTGTGGGAATTATACTTTATCTTATTTGAAATGTATCCCTAGAGGGGCTCCTGGGTGGCTCAGTCATTAAGCGTCTGCCTTCGGCTCAGGTCATGATCCCAGGGTCCTGGGAGAGAGCCCTGCATTGGGCTTCCTGCTCAGCAGGAAGCCTGCTTCTCCTTCTCCCACTCCCCCTGCTTCTGTTCTCTCTCGCTGTATGTCTCGCTGTCAAATAAATAAATAAAATCTTAAAAAAAAATAAAATGTATCTCTAGGGATAGTGAGAGGAGAGCAAAAATGTAGATGATGGTTATTTGGGGTGCTTGGGTGGCTCAGTTGGTTGAGTGCTCATCTGTTGGTTTTGGCTCAGGTCATGATCTCATTGGTTGTGGGATCAAGCTTTGTGTGGGACTCTGGGCTCAGGGGAGAGTCTGCTTGAAAGTTCTCTCCCTCTAGCCCTTCCCCCTCTCAGGCTCTCTCTCTTTCTCTTTAAAATAGATAAATAAATCTTTAAAGAAAAAAGAAAATGATGATAATGTGAAAATAAAGGATTTGTAACTGTTCGTGTGCTCAGTCATAAGTATGAAGCAAATCTGATGGTGTTGTTAGTGTCAATAGGGAAAAGCTTATTAAAAAGCACATGTTAAATTGAAATACTTAAAAAATTTTTTTCTCTTTGCCCCAAACTATGACATTGCTTGATTTGTAGTAATCATTTTATAAATCATTTCTGTTTCCCATTTTAAGATTATGAACAATTTGTTGAGCAAATATTTATTGAATCAGACACTGCATAAAGTATAAGGCTAGAACATTGATGAAGACACAGTTGTTGCCTTCATGGTGCTCATAGCTATACTCACTTAGTGAGGATTTTACTTCATCTGTATAATACATAAGTAGCACACATCAGTTCACAGATACTCGAATATACTGTGTTTGTTAAACATTGTAGAGATACCAATGAAATGTGAAATAGGACCCTTCGTGGGTTATATTTCCAAGCAGAGATATAAAGCTAACAGACCCCAATCTATTAGATAATAATATAGACATTTGCTGTATTTAATGAAAAATTATGCTACGGGAATTCAAAATTTTAAAATTCAAAGAGATATTTGTGGGAGAATTCCTGGTAGAGGTGGAATTGAGCTGTATGTGTATTTTGAATTGATAAGGTGAATTGAATTGGTAAATTCAAGAGAATTCTGAGATAGGAGGAACAATGAAAAGTCTAGAATATGTATGAGCTTGGTATATTTGGGAATAAGTGATGGAACCATCCTAATTGATAATTTACAAGAGGAGAATAACAGAAAATGAGGCTAGATAGGTAGGAGGAAATCAGGTTATGAAAAGCCTGAAATGTTACAAAACTTTAAAAAAGTTTTTATACCCTGTTGTTTTTTCTTAGAAGTTGAACTACTGAAGAATGTTCAGTGACCTAAACTACTTTTTTTTTAAATAGGATAATGCCTTTATTTATATATTTTTAATATTGTATTTATTTATTTGACAGAGAGAAATCACAAGTAGGCAGAGAGGCAGGCAGAGAGAGAAAGAGGAGGAAGCAGGCTCCTTGCTTATGGAGAGCCTGCTTCGGGGCTCAATCCCAGGACCCTGAGATCATGACCTGAGCCGAAGGCAGAGGCTTAACCCACTGAGCCACCCAGGTGCCCCTGACCTAAAATACTTTAAGCCTACAAACTTTTGCCTCTACAACATCATGACAATAGATGCTTTTTAATTTTACTGTTTCTGTTGCAGTTTTTATCCACTAGGTGTCACTAAGAACTAGACAGTGAGACATTGTTCAAGCACTAACTCCCTTGGTTTATCTAAAAGTGGTTGAGTAAATGGTAAATGTAATTCACTTTCTGAGTGTCAGTGGACTTTTAAATTTTCTTGTGTCTTGGAGTGATAGAAACATAGAATCCTGCAGTTGGAGGGTTTTACATGTTCATCTGACATATTGAAATACTTAAGGATGACGTGACTTGATATCTGGGGTATACTTCAAAAATAAGGTAAGGGTGAGATGAAGCAGGCCGTTATAGATAAAACAACATTAGCCAGGAATTGATAATGTTAAAATTGTTTTTTTGTAATATAGCTTCCATCTACTTCTCTGTATGTTTGAAGTTTCTAATATGTTTGATTTATTTACGTTTTTAATTAAATGTTGGAAATGACATTATCTAGTCTAACCTTTTTTTTTTTTTTAAAGATTTTATTTATTTATTTGACAGACAGAGATCACATGTAGGCAGAGAGGCAGGCAGAGAGAGAGGAGGAAGCAGGCTCCCCACTGAGCAGAGAGCCCGATGCGGGGCTCGATCCCAGGACCCTGGGATCATGACCTGAGCCGAAGGCAGAGGCCTTAACCCACTGAGCCACCCAGGCACCCCTAACCTTTCTTTTTATAAGGAATTCTTTTTATAATGTCTCATATATGAATGCCTAGTTTCTGCTGGAACACTGTCACTGCTTAGCAACTGACTACTTTTTAGACTATTTCATTTTTAAAAGTCTTGAAATTATAAGTATTTTTTCAATGTATTGAGGCAAATTCTTCTCCCTATAATTTTTACCCATTGGGTCTAGTTTTGTATTCTCAAGTAATAGAGAATGGTCATCTCTAAGAAACTTAAAGTATTTGATTATAATTATTATTTTTCTTTTTTCATTCTTAAATTCCTAATGTTTTCTGTCATTATAATCTTGGTCAATTTCTTCTGAATATTATTTAGTTTTTCAGTGTTCTTTTCAAATATGACCCTCAAAACTGAACATATCACTATACCCCAAATGTGATTTTGCTAAGACCTCTCTTATTCTGCACCCACGCCCCATCCTCCACTTTTGTAATACTTGGTACTACCTACCTGTTCTAAGACAGATTAAGATTAGGTACCTAGGGTACCTGGGTGGCTCAGTTGGTTGAGCGACTGCCTTCGGCTCAGGTCATGATCCCGGAGTCCTGGAATCGAGTCCCACATCCGGCTCTCAGCTCCACAGGGAGTCTGCTTCTCCCTCTGACCTTCTCCCGGTCTCATGCTCTCTCTCACAGTCTCTCTCTCAAATAAATAAATCTTAAAAAAACAAACAAGATTAGGTACCTAAAGTTAGGAACTATAATCATTAAACCAGAAGAAATTTCAAGTGTTCCCATAAAATAGAGCTAGCCAAGCCCCGTGCTTTTTGTTAAGACTGATATTTATTTCTAGGGATTGAGTTTCTTTTGTGTCCCTCGATAGCTTCATTTTGGTGGGGAATTGAAGAACAACTGGTCATTGTTTCTTTTTCACCATGAAATAACTTTTTATTTATGCATAATTAAGCTTATCACTATTTTTTAGCATGGTATACCTCAGCTTTTTATTTCTCACCGAATCTCTTATCTTATTTTTCACTTTTATTCTCTCTTTATATTGCAGGTTTTCCAGATTTTTCAACCTGGAAATAATAGTTCATTTTTGTGATTAAGAAAGAATTAAACAATGTGAAATAACCTGATAAGTTTTCTGTAATCTGTCATTGAAAAACTAATGTTTAAGTTTGGCGCTTTGGCTGCAAAAATTTGTTTTATTTTAAGAATATGCATGGGATAATAAAGACAGATCAGAAACTCACACAAATCTAAACTCCCTTAAGAAATGTGTGGCCAGACAGTTTTTCTAGATCTCAGGTGGTTCCATTGATCACACAGCATAGGATCTTTGATCTTCCCACTAATATATAATCACTAATTTGATCGATTTGGTCATCCTCATAGGGTGACCCACCTTTCCTCATTGTCTGAGGACATGAGACCTTCAGTGCTAAACCTGGACAGTTCCAGGCAAAGTGGCAGAGTTGGTTGCCCTGTCTTTATACATATGCTTCTCCCTTATTTGCTTAATTTTCTACTAACTCGTATTCTTATCACAGCTGTGAAACTTTGTCATACTTAGGCTCCTTTAGCCTCTTTTCTCCAGCTTTGGACCTTTAGGTTCATTTCTGTCTCTGACTTTTTGTACTTCCTAGTTCATTATGTAAGATAAGGAATCTTCACTGGCCCAGCCTGCCTTCTTGAGGAAGATCTACGTTACTGGCAAGCCTATAGCTTGGGATGCCCACTTAATAATTATGTGATTTGTAACATCTCCCTATTTTCTGTGTTTTTGTTTAATGCGTATTAACATTCACTTTGGTCCTTGTAAAAGTTTCCTGTGGCTGCTGTAACAGATTACCTCAAACTTACTGGCTTGGAATGACAAATTTCTTCTCTCGAAGTTCTGGAGGCCGGAAGTCCAAAATCAGTTTCACTGAGCCAGAATCAAGGTGTCAGCAGGGCCTCTGCCACAGATTCTAGGATAAAATTTTTTCCTTGACTCTTCCAGTTTTTGGTGTCTGCTGCACCTTTTCTTGTGGTCCTTTTCTTGTGGCTGCATCATACCAATCCCTGCTTCCATCTTTACATCACCTTCTCTTCTTCTGTAGGCCAGATCTTCTTCTACCTCTTTCTCATAAGGACAGTTGGGATGGCATTTAGGGCCCCTGTGGATAGCCCAAGATTATCTCCTCATCTCAAGATCCTTAACTTAATGATAACTGCAAAGACCCTTTTTCCTTATAGAGTAACATTTACAGGTTTCAGGGATTAGGACCTGGTGTCTTTGGGTGTCCATTATTCAGCCTGTTACTGTCCTCATAGCTGGTCCTTGAAAGGGCCTTCAGGTTGAGGCTTGATGAAGGGTTATGGTAATAACAGAGAAATGGAAAGACTATAATGTATATTCCAACTGCTAGACCAGTTGAAATATCCTGCTTAAGGGACTAAAATCAATTTGTGACTCTAATAGAGGTTTGGAGTTGATGGGAGATGAACATTATATATCCTTATTTCGTATCTGTTACAATAGGTATTTTGAATCCTCAGTCACATTGTGCAGGGCAATAACATTTACCATACCTGGTAATGAGTAAAAACAGGCATATGTGTGGCTCTGTATTTTTCATAACCTCAGCTGCACATGGACCTCTTTTTGCAATATGATTATCTCTATCTTGACTCCTTTAGCCGCTCTGCTAACCAAATTTAGATGTCTTCCTCTTAGCAGAATAAAGAATAATGTTTCAAGCTGATTTCTGTGGCTGGAGGTGTAGACCTTTAAAGGTTTTATTTATTTATTTGACAGAGAGAGATTACAAGTAGGCAGGGCATCTGGCAGGGGTGGGGGGGGCAATGCAGGCTCCCCGCTCAGTAGAGAGCCTGATGTGGGACTCGATCCCAGGACCCTGAGACCATGACCTGAGCTGCAGGCGAGGCTTAACCCACTGAGCCACCCAGGCACCCTGGAGGTGTAGATCTTTAAAAACAAGGGCAGAACAGAGGTGATATACTGTAAGGAAACTGTGCTGGTAGTGAGAATTTTTTTTTTAATTTTTATTTAATTATTTTGACAGGCAGAGATCACAAGTAGGAAGAGAGGCAGGCAGAGAGAGAGAGGGAGAAGCAGGCTCCCTGCTGAGCAGAGAGCCCGACATGGGGCTCGATCCCAGAACCCTGGGATCACGACCTGAGCCGAAGGCAGAGGCCTTAACCCACTGAGCCACCCAGGTGCCCCGTGAGAATGTTTTTATCTCTACCTCACTATTAGTAAAAATCAAGGTGTTTGTTATTTATATTTGGAAATTGTGGTCATGATTTGCCTTCAAGGGAGAATTGATATCATTAAACTTTTACTGGATGAGTTAGAACTGGTCCTGGTTTTGCCATAATTTTACTGAGTAGTATAGGAATATACTTTTTTTCCACATGCCTAAAAAATGGTACTTTGTTTATTTCTGTATTTTCTTTAAGGGAACATTCTGTGCAGATTTGTGAAAAATAAAATAGTTTTGGTTCTCTGAAAAAGGAATCAAAATAGATGCTTAATGAAATTACTAGGTAGATAGAAGGAATGATCACAAAGTCAGCGTATTTTATATTAATACTTATTATCGGCTATTATTTCAAGTACTTGAAACAAATGGGTTGAGATGTTTGAGTTTGTATTCTGAGTTAATAGAAAGGCTTCCTGGAAGAAGGGGGATTTGAGAAAAAACTAAATAGCTATAGTCTTCAAATGTTAGGGATGAAGAAGGAATTCTTATAAATAGGAAAACAGAATTTTAGAGGGACTAGGAATGGAGTCTTCTAGCAAGGAGTGATAAAAGTGATTAGGCATGCAAGGACTAATTGAAGAAATAACTTCTTATTGAGAAGGTGAATGGAGGGTAAGGAATATATCTGCTCAATCATTTCTAGGTTTATTAATTCAAACTCTCAGGTTCTGATATTTTTGTTTACATTCTTATTAGCACAAAGCATATGTTGGTAAAAAACAATTTGAATAACAGCACTTAAATCAAGTTATGAAATGTAGTATTTTAGAATAATGAAAATCATGTTAAAATACTATCAGCAGACCAAAGTCTCCTTTGCAGGTAATCCTCTTGTCTTAGGTCTGGCATTTTTTAATAATAGGGGCCTTTTTTCCTGTTGGAACACTTAGTGAATTCGGTATTAAAACTTTAGCCTGTTTTTGTTTGCTCTTTTTGCTCTTCTCCTGGCAGCTTAGTCAAACCATGAAACAGGCCCGTCACCGGCTGGCATCCTTTAAGACTGTGAATAAAAAAAATGCGTCAGTGTTTCCAGACAGTAGAAGGAAAACCTCTCCCCCACAAGAGGTAAATTAATTTCTAATAAATTATTTTTAAAAGTACAGATAAATATTTATTTATATCTTAACATTATTTAAAGCTGGAAAAGTAATTGGAAATAACCTGAAATATCCAATAGTAGGGAATGGTTAAAAAATTATGGTGTATCCACATATGGCTATTCTAAAAATGATCATGCTTTCATGATATGAAGGCAAGGGAAATTGTGATACAAAGTTAAGTGAAAAAAATAGGATATAAGATTATATACAATATATTATCAATTAAAAAAACTTTATTCAGCCAACATTTATGGAATGATTATAGTTGCCAGGCATTGTTCTAGAAGCAGGACTTGGAGTAGAGAAAAGATAGATAAAGATCCCCCAGGGAGCTTCTGTGCTTGTAGGGAAGCAAATAATAAACAAGCAAATAAATGTAGAATATAATTTCAAATGATAAGTGTATAAAAAAATAAAGCAAAATAAAGAGATTGGGAGGGAATGCTGTGTGCAGAGACAAAAGCCTGGAAAGAAATGGACCAAGAGGTTAATACTGATTATTTCTGGTTAGCATTATTACAGGTGATTTTTATTTTTTTTCTCTCGGCTTTCTCTATTTTAAAAACTTTCCAGAGTGCACATATTTTACTTTATACTCAAGAAAAAAATACTATTTTTTTAAAAAAAGAAACTCTTCTAATTCAGAATACAAGGTTAGAGTGAATAATTGGAACCTAAATGTGGAGCTAGACTTAAAAGGATACTTAAGGTGATACTTGTAAAATGACATTGTTCTGTGCCTATTTATTTCACTGTTCACAGATTTGGATGCTAAAAACAAACTCATGTATTTCCCTGTGTTTACTCATTTTGGCATTAATTTCAAATTTTGATAGGCAGCACCTAGGAAAATGGACCATTTCATCTTTTTTGCTCTTTTTTTGGTCATGATCACCTCTGTCCTTTACTTAGTTCTTAGTTTTGCTTCCTAGATTATATATATATTATATTTTTCGTATTCTTTTCCTTAAGTATTTCAACACAACCACCAAAAACGTTTGTGTCTTTTATGTTTGCAGTTTGTAGGATACTAACTTACAGTGTCTCCCCCTTCAGTGGTAATTAAGACATAGTTAAATATAAGAAACAAGTGGGCATGGGTGTGTGTGTCGTATATGGCATTTTGTCCCAGATACATTCAGTATGGTTACCTTTTTCTAGCATTGCCATGTTATGACTCTCAAAATATTCTCTTGTACCTAAATTCTTCTTCGTGGCTGGTATTTTGGACAATTTTCATACCTATGGATTTGGCAACTCCAGTTTGTGACATTCGACTGACTCCAGAGTACTGTTAGAATGAAGTGATTGGACACATTCTAGTAAACCAGAATAAAAGAGTTATCAGATCCTAGAGACTCATATTTTATATTGTGTGAAACATGTTCAAACCTTTCAGTTGATGTTTTTCTAGAAAAAGTACTGTTTACAGGTTTGACTGAAATCATTCAGTAGAAGGGAAAAGGATTAAGTCTGAGATAACATCCTGTATAAACCAGTTTTATACATCAAAGATGCCATTTAAATCTAATTCATTATGATGATGGTGATGATGAATTCAGACTGACTGCTGCTTCCAAAGAATGCATGTGTATTTTTCAACTAAGACATTGGAAATACCTATTCCATAGAAATGAGAATGATAAAAGAAATTAGTGTAATTTTTTGTATTTCTTATATCAAATATGTGGTCTTTCCCTCAGATCTGAACAGTTTTCTACCCTTCCCCCTCCAGTTGTGTGAAGTGGAAATCTGCCAGTCAGAAAGGACATAATCTATAACCCAGTTGAACTCTGGTTTCATTTCCTTGTTAGACTTATTTTTACTGACCTTAGAATCTGTCTGGTTGTTATTGTTATTCCAGATTTAGAGATACGAATAGAAGATATATTTGCTTGCACACTGTCAGGTCACCAAGACAAAATCATAAGCCTCTTAAAATTGATCCTGGCTGGGATAGGAACAAATTGTCATTTATAAAGTTAATACATTCTAGCAGCCTATTTCACTCCATGTTTGTGTGTGAGTGATTTGTTTGTAAATCTGAAGTAGAACTCAACCACTTGTTTTTCTTTATTCTATATTAAACCACCCTCATCTGTTAAGATCATTCCAGATCTTTCACAAAAACTCAACTTAGTATCATGAGCATGTTGCTTTCTCTAGACCATCTATATTTGTATTTTTTTTTTTCAGAAAGCGCTTTGTAGGAAACCATCATCCCTCAAGATAAATACAGGAACAAGAAGACAGTTGACCTTTCAGGTCTGTCAAGGTCTTTGGTCTTTTAACTACTTTGCATGACCAGAAATTTATAGAAAATCAGGGAGGGCAATGTAAAGAATAAAGGGAGGGGTGCCTGGGTGGCTGCATTGTTAAGCATCTGCCTTCGGCTCAGGTCATGATCCCAGGGTCCTGGGATTGAGCCCTGCATCCCTACTTCTGGGTCCCTGCTTGGCAGGAAGCCTGCTTCTCCCTCTCCCACTCCCCCTGCTTGTGTTCTCTCTCTCGCTGTGTCTCTCTCTGTCAAATAAATAAATAAAATCTTTAAGAAAATAAAAAATTTTTTACAAAAGGGGAAAAAATGACTTGTTAGAGCTGTCCACAGCTAATTAAGTCTGGGTTTAAGGGTTAAGATTCTAATGTCCAGTATTTTTTTCCCTAACAGTTCCATTGGGATATAATTTATATAGCACACAGTTTACCCATTTAAAGTATACGTTTTGGGGGCACCTGGGTGGCTCAGTGGGTTAAGCCTCTGCCTTCGGCTCGGGTCATGATCCCGGCGTCCTGGGATTGAGCCCCATAACGGGCTCCCTGCTTGGCGGGAAGCCTGCTTCTCCCTCTCCCACTCCCCCTGCTTGTGTTCCCTCTCTTGCTGTGTCTCTCTCTGTCAAATAAATAAATCTTAAAAAAAAAAAAAGTATACGTTTTGTATTGCATGGAGCACTGGGTGTGGTGCATAAACACTGAATCTTGGAACACTGAAAAAATAAAGTATAGATTTCAGTGGTTTTTAGTATATTCACCAGTTTGTACAATTGTCAACATAATCTAATTTAGAACACTTTCTTCACCCCTAAAAAAAAAATCCTATTCCCATTAGCTGTCACTTCCCATTCCCTCCTTTCCCTACCCCCAGTCCTAAGCAACCACCAACCTACTTGCTGTCTGTATAGATTTGCTTATTCTGGACATTTCATCTAAATGGAATCATATAATATACGGTCTTTTGTGACTGGCTTCTTTCACTTTGCATGTTTTCATTATGTTGTAGAATGTATCAGTACTTCATTCCTTTTTATTCCCAAATAATATTCCTTTTATGGCTATATCACATTTGGTATTTGTATTCATCAGTTGATGGACTTCTAGGCTTTTGTGAATCACTGCGACAAACACTTATAAACGTGTTGTGTGGACATTCATTTCTTTAGTAATGGAATTTTGGGATCCTAGGCTAACTCTATGTTTAATATTTTGAGGAACTGCCAAGCTGTTTTCCATCAGCAATATATGTGGGTTCCAATTCCCCACATCCTCACCAATACTTATTATTGCCCACCTTTTTTATTATAACCATCCTACTGATGTGAGGTGATATCTCACTGTACTTTCGATTTGTGTTTTCCTGATGACTTATGATCTTGAGTATCTTTTCACGTGCTTATTCACCCATTTATATGTCTCTTATGGAGATAATGTCTATTCAGATGTGTCCATTTTTTAATCGGGGTATTTGTTTTTTTTATTATTGAGTTATAAGTGTTCTTTATATATTCTGGATACATGTCCCTTATACACATGATTTGCAAATATTTTTTCCCATTCTGTGGGTTGTCATTTCACTTCTTAATGCTATCATTTATATAAAATTTTTAATTCTGGTGTTGTTTAATTTATCTGTTTTTTCTTGTGTTGCTTGTGCTTTTGATGTAGTATCTAGTAAATCATTGCTTAATCTAAAGTCATCAATAATTTCTGCTATGTGTCCTAAAAATTTTATAATTTTAGTTCTTACATTTAAGCCAAACCTATTTTGAGTAAATTTTTATATGTGGTGAGGAAGTGTTTTAACTTAATTCTTTTCCATGTAGATATCCACTTGTCCCAGTACCATTTGTGGAAAACTGTTCTTTTTCCATTGAATTTTCTTGCCACTCTTGTTGAAAACCAGTTGACTGAGAGTTTATTGATGTCTTAATATTATCTTCTGAGATCCATGAACATGGGATGTCTTTCCATTTATTTAGATCTTTTTAAATTTCTTTCAACAGTGTTTTATAGTTTTCATTATATAGTCTTATGCTTCTTTTGTAATGTCCTGTTTTTATAATATTTGATTATATTGACCTACCAAATTATATTAATAGTGTGCTGAATCCCAGGATTTTATTGTAATCACATTATTTCTACCTGTAATAGATACTTTTTTTCATTGTTGATTGTGTTGTTTTGTAGGAACCTGACTCTGAGGAATCTTCATCTATTACGACAGATAAGGAGACAGAAAATTTGTTTTGGGAAGACCAGCATTCTCTCCTTTCTGAAGACAGGGACAAACCTTTCAGCAGAGCTCAGGTAAAGCAGAGTGAAAGGTGATCGTATAATAGAAGTTAAACTAAGTGTGATTTGGGTTGCCGTATTGTACTAGTTTGGGCATATAGGTTTAGGTTCTGTTAAGTTGAGCAAAGATGAAAATTTCCTGTTTTATTCTAGTAATTTGTTTGACTACAGTATCTTTTTAAATTTTTATTTATTTTTATTGTTTTAAAGATTTTATTTATTTGAAAGAGAGCGAGAGAAAGAAAGCATGAGCAAGCACAAGCAGGGGGAGCAGCAGGCAGAGGGAGAGGGAGACGTAGGCTCCCCAGTGGCAGTGAGCCTGACACAGGGCTCAATTCCAGGACCCTGGGATCATGCCCTGAGCCGAAGGCAGACGCTTAACCCACTGAGCCACCCAGGCGCCCCTTTGTCTTTTTTTCTAAGATTTTATTTATTTATTTGGAAGAGAGTGAGAAAGAGAGAGAGAGCACAAGACTGAAAGAGAAAGCATGAGCAGGGGGAGGGGCAGATGGAGAGGGAAAGGCAGGCTCCCCACTAAGGAGGGAGTCTGACACAGGGCTCTCAATTTCAGGACCCTGGGATCATGACCTGAGCTGAAGGCAGACGCTTAACCCACTGAGCTACCCAGGAGCCCCTAACTACCGTATCTTTTTGAGATTATTTTAGGAATCTTGTGGAAAACCTAGAGTATTGCTACTACCTGGCATTCTATGTTTGATGTTTATGTTCACTTTTAGAAAGTACAGTTCAAAAATCCATTATTTGCCGTGATGAAAGAGGAAGAACAAAAGCAATTAGATCTTCAGGGCCTTCAGAATATTCTTCCAGAAGCCCAGGATTATCTTCCAGAAGGCCAAGGTGATCTGCTGGAAGCTGAGGGTGATTTGACAAGAGTCCAGAGTGTTGAGCTAGAAGCTGAGAGTGTTGAACCAGAAGCCAAGAGTGTTGAGCCAAAGCTCAGTATCCCAGCTATTGAGCTGGAAAGCCAAGCTGTTGAGCCCAAAGCACAGCCCATTGAGCCTAAAGCCCAGGCTGTTAAGATAAAAACTCAGGGTATTATGCCAGAAGCCCAGAATATTGAACTAGAAGATGAGAGTATTGTGTCTGAAGTCCAGGATTTGCTACCCAAAGAACAGTGTGTTCTTCCCAAAGACCAGAATATTCTACCCAGATGTCAGGACCAGGACTTTCTACTTAAAGACCAGGATTTTCTACCGAAAGACCAGAATATTCTACCCGAATGTCAGGACCAGCATTTTCCACCCAAAGACCATCATGTGCTCCCCGAAGACCAGAATAGTCAATCTAAATTTCAGGACCAGGATTTTCTACTAAAAGACCAGCATCAGCATTTTCTACCCAGAGAGCAGGTAACACAGAGTGGAAAGGAGATATAATAAGAAGAAATATCTTCTTAAATTTTGGAGTGGGATTTGTGGGGACTAAATTGCAGCTGATTTGGAGAATCATAGTTGGACAAAATCGTTTCCTCATAAATTCCTCAGAAGTTTGGGGTTCTCATTAAATGTTAAAGTATTATCAGCAGCACATTACCACTTAATTGACAATTTACTTTTTTTTTTTAAATCTTTATTAGGAAAAATATTTCTAGCAGCCGTTATCTGCTTTGACAGCTGAAAGATGGAAAAGGGAGTGGCCCACAAGTGTGCAACAGTATCTTTTACTACTCACTTTCCAAGTTCAGCCCTCCAGCAGAGATCAGTTAGGCCAAAAATAAGAAGAAAGGGACCAACAGGAAGCAAATTACATAGGGCTATAATTGGGCGTATGTGGAATAGAATATAGTGTTTTCTTCTTTTTCATATCATGTTCAATTATATTCTGACTTCAGTTAATGCCAGAATTCTCACTGCAGCCTAAAGTATTGGTTAACCTGTCTTTCTTAACTGAACAATCGGTATTTTGTGTTCTTTCTTTAGGAAACAGGTTTGAAGCAGCCAGCATCAATTTTGATAGGCCCAAGAGGGAGAGAGGCGTTTCCTCTGGATGTCCATCAGGATCTTCCACCCAGCCATCAAGATCAGACTTCCACCAGGGACAAGGTAGAACAGAAAAAAGGAGAGAGACCAACAGGAACTGAATTGTTCAGGGTTTTAGTTTGGAACTTGCAAAGGTTGTTCTCAGCTAGACTTTGCAAATGACAAAAAGTATGGCTTTCCATATTTCACATTATCTTGAGTTAGAAAAATTCCTGTAAGGCCCTCAGTAAAGCCTGTAGTATTACTACTATCATATTATTTCTACTGGACAACTTGTAATTAGTGTTTTTGTTTTCTTTTAGAAAGTACGCTTCAAGGAGTCATATTCTGATGTGTCAAGTGAAAAAGGAAGAGAAGACTGTTCTCTGGCAGGTTATCAGTATCTGCCTCCTAAGCTCCAGGACCAGACCTTCATCAGAGATCAGGTAGAGCAGAATAAAAAGGAGATAAATAGGAGATAAAGTAACCAGATTTTATATATTCTCAAAAATTGGTAACGTGAAGTATAGAAACAGGTGCAGAAGACACTGGTCTGATGAGCTGTATCAGTCAAATCAGTTCTGTCATTTAGAAGGTTGATAAATCACATTCACATTCTTATTGTAGAATCAAACTATTTTAATTTACTAAGATTATGCTACAACTTCTGCTGAAGCCCACACAGTATAACCACAAACACGCTGTCCCTACATGAACAGTGTAGGAAGATGTGGCAGATCCTAAATTACTTAACATATGGGGAGTTTGTCAGACCACTCTGTCCATGGTTTAAGATTAAAAATTCAGGTCTACAGAGTTGAGCTAAAACTGTTACATCCTTAAAAAAAAAAGAAGGCATAAAATAAAAGTATTATGTCCTTGTTCAAGTTAAGATGTATCAGATCATCCTCACCCGGTACCATTTCCCTGGAGTTCTCATTGAAATCTACGTTACTATGATTAGCTTGTTGCCCTGGTCAGACAGTTTGCTTTTTTATCTTTATTCCTTTAGAACATGTTTGTCAAGCAACTGCCATCTTTTATGAGAGCAGAGAGAATGAGCGATGAATTGCCTCTGGAGTATCCTCAGTATGTTGAACCTAAAACCTGGGACCGAGCTTCCCCTAGAGAACAGGTAGAGCAGAACACAGGGGGAAGACTTCCCTTCCTAAAAGAGTAACAGAGATGAAATGACTTAAGATTTGGGTTGAAGCTTATCAAGCTAGTTCAGAGGTAGGCTACATAGAATTAAAGCTTCTAGAGTGAGGCAAAGAGCCCAACATTGTCAGTTGTTTCAAAATATGTCAGACCTAAAGTCTCTCCAGGTGAGAAAGCATATCTGTCATTTGCGTTGACCAAAAGACAGGGTTTGTATAATATTGATTGGTTAACAGTAGATCATTCTGCATAAACACATCCTGGAGCACATTTGACTTTCTGCATTTAGCTTTATAAATACTGAAGACCTTCTCCTCTTGGCCAGCTGAAGCAGTACATCAAAACCAATCATTCTGTTCTATCAGTTTGCATACCAGTAATGAGGAAGGATTAAAACAAGCCATTTCCCGCCCAGAATTCTCTGAACTTTACCACTGCCAGCTAGTGTTTGTGCTTGGAGTTACTGGGGACATCTAGTAGGTGTACTTGTAGAAATGACACAAGCTTGTTTCCTGGCTGTACCTTGGGAGAATGCTAGCAACATTATAAAAATATTTCTTCCAAGCATATTATTGAATAAAATGTTACCCCATGCCAAAAAAAAAAAAAAAAAAAAAAAAAAAGGACCAGAATAATCTGGGATTTGCTTTAAAATAGTCTGGGAAAAAAAGTGGGAAAAGAGACAGATAGAAAAAAATATTACTAATTATTGAAGTTGGTGGGGAGGGGATAGGTATCTTGGGATTCATTATACATTTTCGTTCCTACTTTGATTTCTATTTGGGAATTTTGTATTAACACATGCAGGCAACCTGCACACCAGCTCTGTTATGTTATCCTCGCCTAATATCATTATTTGGAGTTGTCACTGATGTCATAAGTTGTCACTAATCATTTCTGCTTAGACAGTTTTGTGTTTTGTTATTCCTTTAGAACAAGTATATCAAGCAACCCTCATCTTATGAGAAATGGGAGATTGAAAGAAGAATTCCTTCTGGAGTGCCATCAGTATGTTTCACCCAGTGTTTAAGATCTTGCCTCTCTGGGGAATAAGTAGAGCAGAGTATAGTGAGGAATAAGTAGCAGAGAATAAATTGCTTAGGTTTTGGCTTAAGTTTAACAGGGAAATATAGTAACTACTTACGGGTTTAGTGTTAAGGTCAGTAAATAGTGGGCAGAGCTATCCTGTCCTCTAGTTCTGTGATGTTTCATACCATTCTGACCTGTGGAAACTACTTCCGGCCTCTTCACTGAGGCTTTTACCATTGCCTGGGCATGATGCTTCTGCTTTGGCAATTGATGTTCAGTGTTGACGTTGTCTTTTAGCACAGAAACTGTGGGCAGGCCTTACATAATGTGACAGATGAGAGATGGAGAAAGGAGTTACTTCCGGAGCGCCACGAATATGTTTTTCATGATATCCAGAATCCAGGTTCAGCCGGAGAGCAGGTAGAGCAGAGTGCAGTGAAAAGTAAGCAGCAGAAAGTAAATCAGTTAGCGTTTGATCTGGGCGTGCCAGACCTGTACTTCTAACAACAGTGCTGCCGCTGCTGCTGCTTCTGGTAATGTTCTCTTCTTAATCCTGTTAATAACAGGAGTAACAGCTTGCATTTGGTAAGCACTTTCCAGAACCAGAATAGTTCTAGAACTTTGTATCCATTGTCTCACTTCTCATTCTCACAGTCATCTAGGGAGATAGATACTGTGATTATCCTTGTTTTATAGATGAAGAAACTTATGATTGCCTTGTGGATACAGTTGAGATCCATAATAGTGGCAAGGAGTGTAATGTCTACTTTTATGCGATAGTGTATCAGACTGTTGTAATAGACCTGTATAGAGTAGGTCAGGGCTATCACTGCAGTCTACAGTATTTTTACTAGCATTATGTCACTGCTCACATACTTTGGTGACTGCTTTTGTGTTTTTTTTTTAGAGCTTATACTTCAGAAGGCAGCCATCTGTTGGGACAGCTGAAAGATGGCGAGAGGATTTGCTTCTGGATGACCATCAGCATCTGCCAGCCAAGCACCAGAGAGAGGCTTCCAGCAAAAGACAGGTAGAGTATGAGTAATGGAATTTAGATAGGATTGTAGGCACATACAGAGCTGGGAGTGGTAAGGCTGAGCAAAAAAACAGATTCTTGTTTTATTTGATAGTGTATAAAACTTATCCTGACCCAAGATTAGTGCTCTCGCTGAAACCGAGGATATTAGAAAAACTCTATTTTATATGTATGTTCTTATATAAGAGGTGTATTTCTGATGGCCCTTGTCTTTTATGGCAGGAGAGGGGAAGAAATGAGTGGATTCTGAGGGAGAGGGGTCAGGAGGCTCTTCCACCCAGTGGCCAGGCCTAGATCTCCATCAGTAAGCTGTTAGAGCATAAGATGGGATCACCAAGAAATTAGCTGTTCAGAGTGTAAGCTGGAGCTTATTCAGGCTATATTGCCTGAGCTTCGATGTACTGAGTTAAGATCTGTAGTTTTTCAAGAAAACGTTACAGCAATCTGGCCTCCTAAGATTCCTCCATGGCTTAACTGAAGTCTGGTATATTCCCACTAGACTTTGTCACTGTCCAAGTAATTTCTGTCTTGTGATTTTATGTTATTTTAACAACAGAGCCTTCAGGCAACCGGTGTTGTTAGGATATATAAAGAGATAAAGAGACATTTCCTCTTGGCTCTTTTATAAGAGCAGAAGAAAAAGAGCATAAAGACAAAGTAGGTTTTGGGCTGAGGTTTTCAGGACTACACTGTAGCTCTTTTGTAATTTTTAGTTTGTCTCTATGAGGTTGGCCTAAAGGTACACTGTCACGTTTTATTCTACATTGTCACTTATATATCCTGAAGTGTGCCAGGCTCTTTCCTACCTCAGATCTGTAGCATATGTTTTTTCCTTTGCCTGGATATCCTTCTCTTTTTCCTTCACAAAGCTGGTCACTTTTCATTCTTCAGGTTTCAGCATAAATACCTCCTTGGGAAAGACTGTCCCGACCACCTTATCAAAAATAGGTCTCCTCTCTTTTGTTTTTCTCTATCCTTGCATTCTCTTTCCTTCTCAGTACACAAGACAGTTTGTAATAATTCATTGATTTAACATGTTTTCCACTGGTCTGTAAGCTTTATGAGGAGAGGTACCACCCCTGATACGTTTACCAGTGTATGGGCAGCCTGTATAGTACAGTGCCTGGTATCTAATAGTCTCTTGCTAAATATGTTTTGAATTAGTCAATCAATCAAACATTTACTGAATGCCTCGTTAGGTGTTAGCCATTGTTTAGGTGCTAAATATCAAAGATACAGTTGTGAATCAGACACAGAACTCAAATTTCAGACAGTATAAAGAAGAGAGACTGACACATAAGCAGATAATTATGAAGCAACATAATTAATGGTAGAGGGGGCATAGGGTATTAACTGAGCACAGAAGAGGCATACCTAACTATTTGCTTGAGAATGCTCTACCTTGGTTGTCCCTCTGCCATACAAGCCCGATCCCCTGGGACAATCCTTTCTCCTTGTAGGCTCCTGAAATAATCCAGCCTTATTGGAAAAAAAACATGTTAATAGTGTAGATTTAGATCACAGTCATACTTGGGGCTTATAGTCAGAGCTGCTTAGCATTTTTCTTGCTTGCCCTTTGTCAGCTCCCTCTCCTGTGGCCCACACTAATAATAGTAAACCTTAAATACTTTGTAGAGTGCTTGCTACATCCCCATACCCTCAGACTTTCATGAAGAAAATAGAAGCCGTCATGCACTAACTCCTTCAGCCATTTGTTTTTTTGACATTCTCACCTATTCCTACAATGTCAGAAGAAGAGTTATCTGTCCTTGGACCATGTTCTGGATTCTCTTGCCATCCTTTCTTCTGGGTCCAGTTTTGAATATTATATTGTAAGACTCTGGCTTCTGTTGAAATCCTCTGAAGAATGTTGCATCTTTTGTTTATTTGTTCTAACAGGCAATCAGCCTGGTTAAGTTTATATTATAAGTTCTTTCTCACCTTCCATGAAGAGTGGCTCGAGAGTTAGTTCAGTTTTCATAGCCTTCATTATATTCCTTTAGGTCCATCCCATGCATGCACAACGCAGGGGTGATTTGGGGACATATGCCAATTCATACACAGGTTTAAGGAATCCAGTTTTCTAGTTCATTCCTTCTCAGGGTGCCCAACCCCTACACTCTCCAAATACCACAGGCCACATTTCCTGGAATCTTTAGTTAGAATCAGTGAGACAGAGAGGTCCATAGTAAGCTTACTCCTTGCCCAGTGCTGAAAGTCTGGTTTTTCTTACTTTTTTGAAAGCAGAAAATGTTTTCATTTTTATTGTAGCAAAAGTAAACACAAACAAAAAGAAAAAATAACCCGAAATTCCAGAAATAACTATCATCAGTCTCTGCTGTGTATCATTTTCAGATTGTATTCAGTCAGTTCTTGTTATTTATGGTAGTTATATAAAGTTGTCACATTGCAGTAGTGAATACTAAACCACTGTTCCTAGGGAAGATACAGAGTTAGTTTTTTGTGAGCCCCTGATCATGTTTTGGTCGCTCATCAATACCTAACTTTGTTTTATGTGAATTTCTGTTTAAAGTCACCTATTTAATACATAATGTTGATTTATTAACATGGAGGCAATAACACTGTAACTTATTCCTGAATGAGCTTATTTCATACATGTATTGTCTCCATAAGGTATCAAGGCCTTCTTATGCTTAAGAATACTAGATAGTACTTCAACACTGTGCGTGGAAGCCATTTTATTTTATTTTATTTTATTCTGTCTTGTATTTTTATTTCTTTAAAAAAGATGATGTATTTTAAATGGAGGCACTTGGGTGGCTCAGTCATTAAGTGTTTGCCTTCAGCTCAGGTCATGATCCCAGGGTCCTGGAATGAGTCCTGCATCGGGCTCCCTGTTCAGCTGGAAGCCTGCTTCTCCCTCTCCCTGCTGTGTTCCCTCTCTCACTGTGTCTCTCCCTGTTAAAAAAAATTTTAAAAAATTATGTATTTTAGAGAGAGAGAGAACAAGTGAGGGAGCCAAGAGAAGGGCAGAGGGAGAGGGAGAGAAATCTGCAGGTAGACTACCCACTGAGCTCAGAGCCTATGCGATCTGGGGTTCTGTCCCAGGACCCTGAGATCATGACCTGAGCTGAAATCAAGAGTTAGATGCTCAACTGACTGAGCCACCCGGGGGCCCTGGGAGCCATTTTAAATGGTGAAATCTCCAACAAAAAGCACAAAAATGCAAAAACCTTGGCACTAAATAGACCTTGAAAAGTTCTGTTTACAGTTTGAAGTCTGAAACAAAAAGAGCAGAGCATCCCCTTGTTCAGCCTCCCCCGGCAACATGCATATCTGGTGACTCAAATTTGTCACAGCTCTGTGTCTGCAAATGACCATAAAAGCATCACAAGTGTTAATTTTGGAATTACAAATAAATATTAGTAAGCAGGCAAATTCACAAGTAAGGAGTATGGAATATTGAAAATTGATTATAATTTGTATACTATATAATTAACCTATTTAAAGTTTATGATGCAGTGTTTTTAGTATATTCAAACAGTTATGTGAAGTTTGCCATAGTGAATATTAGAACATTTTCTTCAAACCCCAAAAGTCCTTACTCATTAGTAGCCAATTCCTTTTTCCTCTACCCCCCAACCCTAGGCAACCATTAGCCAATTTTTCTGTCTATAGATTTGCCTATTCTGGACATTTCATATAAATGGGATCATCATGGAATATATGGCCTTTCGTGACTGGCTTTTTTCATTTAACATAATGTTTTCAAAGTTCATTGACCTTGTAGCATATAGCAGTACTTTATTCCTATCATTAAATGACATTCCATTTTATGCATATAGCACGTTTTATCCACTCATCAATTGATGGACGTTTGGATTGTTTCTACTTCTTGGCTGTTATGAATAATGTTGCTATGAATATTAGCATACAAGTTTTTCTGTGGATATGTGTTTTCATTTCTCTTGAATATATCAAGGAATGGAATTGCTAGGAATGTGGTGACTCTATGTTTAACCTTTTGAGGAACTGTCAAATTATTTTCCAAAGTGGCTGCACTATTTTTCATTCCTTCCAACAGTGTATGAGGGTTCTAATTTCCTCACATCCTTACCAGCACTTAATGTCTTTTTAATTATAGCTATATTAATGGGTGTGAAGTGGTATCTCATTGTGCTTTTGATTTATATTTTCCTGCTGGTTAATAGTGGGCATCTTTTCATGTGCTCATTGGCTACCTGTATTCTTTGGAAAATTGCTTATCAGATTATCTGCCCAATTTGTAATTGAGTTATTTGTCTTTTGATTATTGAGTTTGTGAATTCTTAGTATATTCTCCATACAAGTCCCTTATTAGTTACATGATTTACAAATGTTTTCTCCCATTTTGTAGGCTTTTTGTTTTCTTGATGGCTTCCTTTGCAGCACAAAAGTTTTTAATTTTGAAGACGTCTAAGTTAGTCATTTTTCTTCTGTGGATTGTGCTTTTGGTGTCATATCTAAGAAACCACCTAAGGAAGAATCACGAAGGTTTACTCTTTTGTGTTCCTCTAAGAATTTTATATCTCTTGCATTTAGGTCTGTGATCCATTTTGAGTTAATTTTCATATGTGGTATAAGGTAGGAATTGAACTTCATTCTTTTGCATATGGATATCTAGTTGTCCCAACACCGTTTGTTGAAATGCTTACCCATTGAGGACTCTTGCCAAAAATCAGTTGATTGTAAATATAATGGTTTATTTCTGAACTGTTAGTTCTGTTCCATGGATCTGTAAGCCTATTCTTTTTTTTTTTTTTTAAGTCTGTTCTTAACCAATATCACACTATCTTGATTACTGTAGCTTTGTAGTAATTTTTGAAATTGGGAAGAGTGATTCCTCCCAACTGTGCTCTTCTGTTTCAAAACCATCTTAGCTATCCCTTGCATTTGAATTTAAGGATCACCCTGTCAACTTCTACAAAGAAGTCAGCTGACATTTTGATGGAGATTGCATTAAACCTGTAGATCAGTTTGGAGAGTACTACCATCTTATCTGTCCTTTCGTGTCTTTTCATTCATTTAGATCTTCTTTAATTTCTTCCAACAATGTTTTTTAGGTTTGAGAGTATAAAATTTACACTAACTTTGTTAATTTTATTGTAAGTTTTTGGTGGTATGTTAAATGGATTTTTCCTTTAATTTCATTTTTGGATTGTTAATTACAAGTATAAAGAAATACAATAGATTTTTGTATACTTACCTTATATCCTGCAACTTTGCTAGAAGATACATAACTTTTAAGCTAAAAAAAAAGTAATAATGAGCTTTCATTCTGAAAGTTAGAGATCATAATTTGACCCATAACAGAGTAGGTATACCGTTATGTCATAGATCTTTTCTAGTAATATGGGGGAAAGTTAGCTCCAGTTTCTTCCCTTTCATGTCAGTTGATGTTATAATATTTTTAGGTTCTTATTTGGACTCACACCCACCAAAAGAGTTGAAAAAAATTGAAAATGATTACAGCTTTGAGATAATAAGGGATCTGGCTTTACATCCTGGATTCAGTCCTAAGTACACTCAGAGTGATTTTAAGTGACCACTTTAGAAGAACTTTCATTCTGAACATTTTTATTTGTTATTAATTCATCCATGTTTTTGACCTGATTCATTTTCTTTGGTTTATTATTTTTTATTTGGTTTATTCCTTCTGAATCTGCTTCTTTCATTCTTTTAAAATTTATTTTATTTAATTGATTTTTTATTTGTTTGTCTTTATCCAGTTGAGGTCCAAGTTGCAGGAGAAAAGAAACAATAGATAAAAATATCAAAAGCACATACAGGTCTTGCTTTTGCCAATTTTGTCACTTTGTGTGACTGTGCTTCTAACAGGTTTATGATGGATATCAATCAAGATCGAACACTGAATTTCAAATTCCGCTGACACTCCAGTCTGGAGTAGATCAGGAAGAAGATAAGAGAGAGGTATGCAATGTTAATTGCTTCTGAACACCAGTATTTCTACTATAAAAGTATGTGTGAAATTGGGAAGGATTTACTGTGTTCTTACACATTAAGAGCCAATACTACAAATTCCATGGATAAAGGAAGGAAGTTACTTGAGTCATTATAATATGTTGAACTTTTCTTTCAAACTTCTAGGATTTGGGATATCGATGTGAAATCAGATATCTGATCCCAGTGAATTTTTTCCATTAGTGGGCATTTGTCACAATAACTTAAAGGAAAAGTTTTAACTCATGACTTCCTTTTTTTTTTCCTTCTCAATCTAAAGTTGGGTTAAGCCAACTTTTTTTTTTAATTTAATTTTATTTTTTCAGTGTTTCAAGATTCGTTGTTTATGCACCACACCCAGTGCTCCATGCGATACGTGTCCTCCTTAATACCCACCACCAGGCTCACCTAACTACCACGCCCCTCCCCTCCAAAACCCTCAGATTGTTTCTCAGAGTCCACAGTCTCTCATGGCTCGTTTTCCCCTCTGATTTCCCCCAATTCACTTTTCCTTTCTTTCCCCTAATGTCCTCTGTGTTATTCCTTATGCTTCACAAGTAAGTGAAACCATATGATAATTGACTCTCTTTGCTTGACTTATTTCACTCAGCATAATCTCTTCTAGTCCCTTCCATGTTGATACAAAAGTTGGGTATTCATCCTTTCTGATGGAAGCATAATACTCCATTGTATACAGTTTTTAACACTGCCATTGTGCCAGAATCAGATGTGGAGCTTTTTTCAAAATACAAATACCTGAACCCAAACAGATATACTGATCAGTATATTGAAAGGTAGGTTTGGGGCATCTGTGTTTTTAAAAAAATTACCACTGGTGCTTGTGATGGCCTCAATATTAAGAGCCAGCTATTAGACTTTTAATAATTTTTACCAAAAGGATATAAGCTACTCAAAGGGCAAAAACATGTCCATGTATACATTAGTGCCCTTTAAGTAGCTTTTGTCCTTAAAAGAGAATATATAAACCCAGAACATAAACCCAAAGGGCAACAGCACTTGCTTTTTTTTTTTTAATTTTTAAATTTTTTAATAAACGTATTATGTATTATTAGCCCCAGGGGTACAGGTCTGTGAATCACCAGGTTTACACACTTCACAGCACTCACCATAGCACATACCCTCCCCAATGTCCATAACCCCACCACCCTCTCCCTACGCCCCTCCCTCCGGCCCCCCTCAGTTTGTTTTGTGAGATTAAGAGTCTCTTATGATTTGTCTCCCTCCCGATCCCATCTTGTTTCGTTTATTCTTTTCCTACCCCCCAAGCCCCCCAAGTTGCATCTCCACTTCCTCATATCAAAGAGATCATATGATAGTTGTCTTTCTCTGATTGACTTATTTCGCTAAGCGTAATACCGTCTAGTTCCATCCACGTCGTTGCAAATGGCAAGATTTCATTTCTTTTGATGGCTGCATAGTATTCCATTGTATATCCACATCTTCTTTATCCATTCATCTGTCGGTGGACATCTAGGTTTTTTCCATAGTTTGGCTATTGTGGACATTGCTGTATAGCACTTGCTTTTATTATACTTGCTCCCTTCCTTTGGGAGAGAGAATCCCAAGCAGGCTCATACCTAGCATGAACCCGATGTGAGCCTTGATCTTACAACCCTGAGATTATGACCTGAGCTGAAATCAAGAGTCAGATGCTTAACTGCCTAAGCCACTCAGGCGCCCTTGTACTTGTTCCCTTTGAAAGTTTGGTGCTCAGATAGTCCTCAGTCCTTCCCTCTTTCCTACCATATGAGGCTAGGCTTAGAGTATTCTTTCGTGATGTGGTTTTAATTTTGAAAATTTAAAGGGACTATTGTTCTTTTATAAAATACCTCTCCCATTCTTTCTTTGGCCCTGCTTCAATGGTACTTATTACTTGGGAACACAGAGTAAATATAGTAATATATCTTATCATACCAAATGTAGTCATTTCCTCAAGTACTGTTGACAAAGGACTGGACTAAGGGCAAGCTAAATTAGTACTTATTTCTCTGATTTATCTATACTATCGAATAGCTATGTGCTTGAGAATATAAAACTTTTTCTGTATATGATATTATCCTAGGTCACCATAAAATAGAAGGAAATTAAGGACTGAATTCCGTGTGTCTTTTGTATCATCTAGTTTATATATGGCACAAGGATATTTTCCTTCCTTGGAAAGTCCTCAGAGCAGAATCTTAACATTTTCAACTTCTTTCCTTTAGCGTCAAAAGCAATACCTGAGATACAGACGACTTTTCATGGATATTGAAAGAGAACAAGTAAAAGAACAACAAAGGCAAAAAGAACATCAGAAGAAAGTTGAAAAGTAAGTTCTTTGATTCTTAATGTGAGCCTTAAATTAGCAGTTAAGATGATTTTGAAAGCCAAGTTTTAGAAATAATCAGGTGGTTTTGGCTTCTGATCCATAGTGTAAACTGTTTTTTATCTGGATAGAAGTATGAAAGGTAGTTAAGAGCTATGTTTTTTTTAAGAGACTTTTTTTTTTTTTTGGAAGAGTTGTAAGATTGAAGCAAAATTAAGCAGAAAGTACAGAGAGTTTACATGGTATACATGGACTATCTCCTCTACTGTCAACATCCTGAATCACAGTGGTACAGTTGTTACAACTGGTAAACCTCCATTCCATTAACACACTATAAACCGTATTTTACTTTGGGATGCACTTAATATATTAACATATAATGTATTATTTGTTTCAGGAGTACAGACAGGTCTGTGAATCATCAGTCTTACATAACTCACAGCACTTACCATAGCACATACCCTCCCCAGTGTCCATCACACAGCCACTCTATCCCTCCCACCACCCTCCCCTCCAGCAGCCCTCAGCTTGTTTCCTGAGATTAAGAGTCTTTTAAGGTTTGTCTCCTTCCCCAGTTTTGGGATCCACTCTTGGTGTTATACATTCTTCCAGATTTTGACAAATGGATAATGACTTGTATCCACATAATATAATATACAGAATCATTTTACTGCCCTAAAAATGCTTCGTGCTCCACCCATTCATCTTTCCTCCCAGCCCATGGCAACTACTGATCTTTTTATTGTCTCCATTGTTTTGCCATTTCCAGAATATCATATAGTGGGTATAAAATACATAGCCTTCTCAAATTGTCAATCTTCCACTTAGTAAAATGCATTTAAATTTCTTCTGATACCTTTTCATGATTTGACAGCTCATTTTTTTTTAAAGATTTATATTTATTTATTGAGAGAGAGAGAATGAGAGAGAGAGAGAGAGAACGAGAGAGAGCACAAGACGGGAGGGTCAGAGGGAGAAGCAGACTCCCTGCCGAGCAGGGAGCCCAATGCGGGACACCAGGATCATGACCTGAGTCGAGGCAGTCCCTTAACCAACTGAGCCACCCAGGTGCCCTCACTTCTTTTTAGTGTGGAGTAATATTCTGTTGTCTGGTTGTACTACAGTTTTGTTTCTCCATTCACCTTCTGAAGGAATCTTGGTTTCTTCAAAGTTACGGCAGTTATAAATAAAGCTGCTTTAAATATCCATGTGCAAGATTCATGTGGGTGTATGTTTTCACCTCATTTGGGTAAATACCAAGTAGTATGTTTGCTAGATAAAAGGGTAAGAATACCTTTACTTTTGAAAGAAACTGCCAAATTTTATTCCAAAGTGGCTGTACCATTTTGCATTTCTGTGAGCAACAAACAAAAGTTCCTGTTGCTCCAGATCTTCTCCAGCATTTGGTGTTATCATTGTTTTGGGTTTTGGCCATTCTAACAGTTGTGTAATAGTATCTCGTTGTTTCAATGTGCAATTCCCTAATGACGTAGGATGTGGAGCATCTTTTCATATGCTTATTAGCCATCTGTACATTTTCTTTGGTGAAGTATCTGTTTAGGTCTTTGGCTCATTTTTTAATTGGGTTATTTATTTTCTTATTCTTGAATTTTAAGAGTTCTTTGTAGTTTTGGATAATAGTCCTTTATCAATTTTTTTTTTTTTTTATAAATACTTTCCCTCATCTGCGGCTTTAATTTTCGTTCTTTTGACACTGGCTTCTGAAGAGCGAAAGATTTTAATTTTAATGAAGTCCAGCTTGCAATTATTTTTTTTTAATGTATCATGCCTTAGGTACTGTACCTAAAAAATTGTTGCCATATTCAAAGTCACCTAGATTTTCTTTCTTTCTTTTTTTTTTTTTTTAAGATTTTTACTTATTTGACAGAGAGAGACACAGTGAGAGAGGGAACACAAGCTGGGGGAGTGGGAGAGGGAGAAGCAGGCTCCCTGCTGAGCAGGGAGCCTGATGTGGGGCTTGATCCTAGGACCCTGGGATCATGACCTGAGCTGAAGGCCGATGCTCAATGACCGAGCCACCCAGGTGCCCCTCCTTTTTTTTTTTTTTTTTTTTTAAGATTTTATTTATTTGAGAGAGAGTGTGAGATAGAGAGAGCGTGAGATAGAGAGAGCACGAGTGGGGAATGGGGGAGGATGGAGGGGCAGAGGGAAAGGGACAAGCATGTTCCCCACTGAGCAGGGAGCCCAGCTGGATCTCAGGACTCTGGGATCATGATCTGAGCCAAAGGCAGGCACTTAACCGACTGAACCACCCAGGCCCTCACCTAGATTTTCTTTTGTGTTATCTTCTAAGAATTTTATCATTTTGTGTTTTACATTTAGTTCAGTGATCCATTTTGAGTTAATTTTTGTAAGGGGTGTAAGGTCTGTGTTTGGATTCATTTTTCTGCACAGCTGTTCCTACCCTATTTGTTGAAAAGACTATCTCTGCTCCATTGTATTGCTTTTGCTCCTTTGTCAAAGCTCGGTTAACTATATTTATGCAGGTCTATTTCTGGGCTCTCTGTTCTGTTCCACTGACCTATTTGTCAATTCTTTTGTCAATACTACACTGTCTTAAGAGAGAAATGATGCCTATGAGAGACTCACTTTTGCTTTCAGGACACATATAGGCTGAAAGTGAAGGGATAGAGAAAGATACTCCATGCAAATGAGCACCAAAGTAGTGTGGGAGTGTCTATCCTTATATCAGACAAAATACATTTTAAGTTGAAAGCATCACAATAGACAAAGAAGGTCATTATATAATCATAAAGGGGTAAATTTATCAGGATGGTATAACAATTATAAATATTTATGCACCCAACATCAGAGTATTTAAACATAGTGCTCGCTTTGGCAGCACATGTACAGAGTACCTAAACATGAAGCAGATACTAACAGAACTGAAAGGAGAAATAAACAGCAGTACAATAATAGTAGGAGACTTTAGTATCCTCCCTTAAACAATGGATAGATCATGCAGACAGAAAATTAATAAGGAAACATTGGTTTTGAACAACCTTAAAGACCAAATAGATCTAACAGACATATACAGAACAATCTATCTAACAGTAGCAGAACACACTTTCTTCTCAAGAACACACAGGACATTCTTCAAGGTAGATCATATGCCACATATAGGCCACAACCCAAGTCTTAACAAATTCAGGCAGACTGAAATTATATCAGGTATCTCTTCCAAACACATTGGTATGAAAGTAGAAATCAGTAATGAAGAAAAATTGAAAATTCACAAATACATGAAAATCAAGTAGCACACTTGTGAACAACCAATGGATCAAAGAAGAAATAAAGGAGAAATAAAATGTTTAGACAACAAAAATGGAAACACAACATACCAAAACGTATGGTATGCAGCAAAAGCAGCTCTAAGAAGAAAGTTTATATGTACAAGATGCCTTCAAAGAAAAAAGATCTCAGTCTACGGCCATACCACCCTGAATGCACCCGATCTCGTCTGATCTCGGAAGCTAAGCAGGGTCGGGCCTGGTTAGTACTTGGATGGGAGAAAAAAAATCTCAAATAAATAACCTAATCTTACAACTCAGGAACTAGAAAAAGATGAGCAAACTAAGCCCAAAGTTAGTCAGAAGGAAGAAATTAATAAAGATTATAGCAGAAATAGAGAATAGAAAAAAAAATAGAAAAGATCAATGATACTAAGAGTTGGTTTTTTGAAAAGATAAACAAAATTGAAATGCTTAGCTAGATTAACCAAGGGAAAGAAAAAAAAAGAAAAGCAAATAAAATTGTAAACAAAAGAGAAGACATTACAGCTGATACCATAGAAACACCTAGATTGGGCAACCTAGAAAAAAAAAGGATAAATTTCTGGAAATGTGCAACCTATCCAGACTGAAATATGAAGAAATAGAAAATCTAAACAGACGAATTGCAAGTAAGGAGTTTGAATCAGTAATCAAAAACTTCCCAAGAAACAAAAGTCCTGGACCTGGCTTCACTGGTGAATTCTACCAAACATTTAAAGAAGAATTAACACCAGTCCTCAAATTCTTCCAAAAAACTGAAGAGAAGGGAACACTTTGCAACTCATTACAAGGTCTACCCTGATACCAAAACCAGACAAGGTCACTACAGGAAAAGAAAATTACAGGTCAGTATCCCTGATGAACATTGATGTAAAAAGTCTCAACAAAATATTAACAAACTGAATTCAACAGTACATTAAAAGGATCCTATACCAGGATCAAGTGGGATTTATTCCAAGGATGCAAGGAAGGTTCAGCCAGTATAGATCAATCAATATGATACAACTGCATTAACAAAATGAGGCATAAAGATCGTGTGATCATCTTAATAGATGCAGAAAAAGCGTTTGAGAAAATTCAATATCCATTTTTGGTAAAAACTCTTCAACAAACTGGTACAGAGGGAATGTACCTCAGCATAGTAAATCCCAACATGACAAACCTACAGCTATCACACTGCACAGTGAAAAGTGGAAATCATGGGTTGCCTGGGTGGCTCAGTCAGTGAAGTGTCTGACTTCTGGTTTCATCTCAGGTCATGATCTCATGGCTCTTGAGATTGAGTCTCTGTAGGGACCCATGCTCAGTGGGGAGTCTGCTAGAAGATTCTCTTCCCTTTCCCCTCCCCCAACTCACAAGTGTGCTCTCACTCTCTCTCAAGTAAATCTTAAAAAGAAAAGAAAAGAAAAGATCTTTTCCTTTAAGATCAGAACAAAACAAGGATGCCTACTCTCCTCACTTATATTCATCCTAGCCAGAGCATTTAAGAGAAAAAGAAATAAAAGGTATCCAAATTAGAAAGGAATAATGAAACTGTAACTGTTTGCAGAAGACATGATATTATATTTGGAAAACCCTAAAGACTCTGCCAAAAACTTGTTAGAACTAATAAATGAATTCAGTAATTCCTGTATTTTTCAGGATACAAAATCAATTTACAACAATCAGTTGTGTTTCTGTATACTAACAATGAACTATGAGAAAGATGAATTAAGAAAATAATCCTGTTTACAATAGCATCAAAAAGAATAAAATACTTAGGAAAAAATCTAACCAAGGAAGGTAAAGATCTGTATACTGAAAGTTAAAACATTGATGAAAGAAATTGAAGATGACACAAATAAATGGAAAGCTCATAAATTGGAAGAATTAGTATTGTTAAAATGTTCATGATATCAAATAATATACAGAGTTAATGCAGTTCCTATCAAAGTTCTAAAGCAGAAATAGAAAAAACAATGCTATGGTGCTTGGGTGGCTTAGTTTGTTAAGTGACTGCCTTCTGCTCCGGTCATGATCCTGGAGTCCCAGGATCAAGTCCCGCATTGGGCTCCCTGCTCAACGGGGAGCCTGCTTCTCCCTCTGACCCTCCCCCCTCTCATGCTCTTGCTCTCTCTCTCAAATAAATAAGTAAATAAATAAATCTTTAGGAAAAAAGGGAAGAAAAAAATACTAATTTCTAAAATCTGTATGGAACCACAAAAGACCCTGAATAGTGAAAGAAATCTTTTCTTTTTAAAGATTTATTTGAGAGAGCGAGAGAGAGTGCATACTTAGGTACACACACGTGCACATGATAGGGGAGGGGCAGAGAGAGAGAAAGAATCCCCAACAGATTCCCCACTGAGTGTGGACCCCCCCCCCCCACCCTGGCCCAAAGCAGTGCTGGATCCCATGACCCTGAGATCATGACCTGAGAGAAAATCATGGGTTAGATGCTCAAGTGACTGAGCCACCCAGGCTCCCCAGTGAAAGAAATCTTGAGAAAGTAGAACAAAACTGGAAGCATCATGCTTCCTGATTTCAAGCTATAGTACAAAGCTGTAGTAATCAGAACAGTATGGTAGTCACATTAAACAGATACATAGATTAGTGGGACAGAATAAAGAGCCCAGAAATAAGTCAGTTAATTTATAGCAGTGCAGTCAAGAATATACAATGGGAAAAGGATAGTCTCTTCAATAAATGGTGTTGGGAAAACTGGATATCTGTATGCAAAAGAATGAAAGTGGCCTCTAACTTACTCCATCAAAAATCTACCCAAAATGGATTAAAGACTTGAGCATAAGACCTGAACCTTTAAAACTATTGGAAGAAAACAAAGGAGTAAGCTCCCTGACTTTGGTCTTGGCAGTGATTTTTGAATATGACATTGTAAGTACAAGCCACAAAGCAAAAAGAGTCAAGTGGGACTATATCAAATGAAGACTTCACTCAGCACACCAAAGAAGACGATCAACAAAATGAAAAGACAACCTGTGGGATAGGAGAAAATATTTGAAAAGTATATACCTGATAAGGTGATTATATGAGGAACTTACACAGTTCAATAGGGAAAAAAAAAAAAAAATCAAACAGCCCAATTAAAAAATGGTCAAAGGACCTAAATAGACATTTTTCCAGAAGACATACAGATGACCAATAGGTACATGAAGAGTTGCTCAATATCACTAATCAACAGGGGAATGCAAATCAAAACCATAATGAGATACCACCCCATGCCCGTTTGAATGGCTGTTATATGAAAAACAAGAGATAGGTGTTGGCAAGGATGTAGAAAAAAGGAAAACTTGTACACTATTGGTGGGAATGTAAATTAGTGCAGCTACTATGGAAAACAGTGTGGAGATTCCTCAAAAAATTAAAAACAGAACTACTGTATGATCCAAAAATCCCACTTGTGAAGGAGATGAAATCACTGTCTCACAGAGGTATTTGCACCCCCATGTTCATTGCAGCATTATTCACAATGGCTAGGACATGGAAACAACTTAAGTGTCTGTCAGCAGATGAATGAATAAAGAAAATGTGGTACATCTATAATGGAATATTATTCAGCTACAAAAAATGAAAATCCTGCCATTTCTGACATGAATGAATGTTGAGGTATTATGCTAAATAAAATAAATCAGAGAAAGAAATACTTTATGACCTTACTTATATGGGAACTCTAAAAAAAATGAACTCATTAAAACAGGGGTAGATTGGTGTTTGCCAGAACCAGGGAGGGATATGTGTGGGGGTTATGAGATGTTGGCAAAAGGCTGCAGACTTTAGTTATAGGATAAAGGAGCTCTGGGGATCTAATAAAGTACATTGTGGTGACTGTCACTACAGTACTTGAAGTTTGCTAAGAGAGTAGATTTTAAATGTTCTCATCACACACACAAACAAAAGGTAACTGTGGAGTGATAAAAGTGTTAACTAATATCATGGTAATCAGTTCATACTATATATATAAGAAATCATTGATATATATAGTACACCTTAAAGTTACACAATATTTTTGTCAGTTATCTCTCAGTAAAGCAAGGGGGGGGGGTGGAATGTGGGTTTGAAAACAAGGACTTCACTTCTTATCCACATTTGAGAGTGAGTCTGCATTTATTCAGCAAACATTAATCTGGCACTTTCATATGAGACTGTCCTAGACATAGGCCTTACAAAGATAAATAAAATGTGGTTCCTTTTCTTGAGGAATTCATACCCCAAGATGGATGGGGGCATAACTGCATGCAAGTAAGTAGTATAATTATTACAATAGAAGAAGTAGGTACAGAGTTCCAGAGAATACAGAAGTGGGATTACCGATTCCATCTGGAAAGTTAGAGAAATTATTACATTCAGTTGGGTCTAGATGGATAAATATGTGTTTACTGGGGAAGCTAATAAAATGGTGATGTCGAAAAATCAGCATTAAATGGAGAGTGGAAGCAAATAATAGTGTTCATGCAGAGTTTTATAATTTTGAAGGGCTTTCATATATTATTTCATTTGGTATTTTTTTTTAAAGATTTTATTTATTTATTTGACAGACAGAGATCACAAGTAGGCAGAGAGGCAGACAGAGAGGGGGAAGCAGACTCCCTGCTGAGCAGAGAGCCTGATGCGGAACTCGATCCCAGGACCCTGGGATCACGACCCGAGCCGAAAGCAGAGGCTTTAACCCACTGAGCCACCCAGGTTCCCTCATTTGGTATTTTTTGACAAACATTTGTTGAGAGTCTGGCACATGCCAGGTACTGCATTATATGCTGAGAATATGAAATGTAAACATGTGGCAGGATAGTAGTGGTTCATAGCACAGGCTTGGAATCAAATAGTCTTGGGTTTGAATTTGCAACTTATTAGATGTGTAACCTTCAGCATGTTTCTTTACCTCTGAGATTCAATATTTTTAATTATAAAATGAGGATTATAATCCCTGTCTCCTAGGTTGTTGATAGAATTAAATGGAGAAATATATGTAAAATACTTAACATTGTATTTGGCATTTAATAAAATCATGGTAAATAGTACCTATTATGACCATGATGGTGGTGGTGGTGGTGGTGGTGGTGATGATGATAATGATGGTGATAAAAATGATGGGAAATAGGATGAGCACCAAGGGAGGCCAGACAAATGGAGAAAAGGAGATGAAAATAGTAATTATAATGCTATATGAGAAGTAAGACAGGGAGACAGTCTAGGGAGGTCAAGAAAGGCTTTATATATAGATGGGTTAGTACTCAAGCTGGGTCTTGAAGCATGAATTGGAATTTGCTAGATGGTCATGGACATAGTATGAAAGTTTAAGATATGTGTTGGAAACTGTGAGAACTTGGGGCGGCTAAATGGGTGGAAGTGAAGTGGCAGAGGGGCTATCAAAATGCTCTTGAAATATTTTAAGGCATAAGTCTTGTCAGATTTGTATTTTAGAAAGATCATTTTGATAGCAGTACAGAATGGTCTGGAGAGGACAGAAAACTGAGGCAAAGAGTCTAGTTAACTAGTAAGTTATTTTAGTAGCTGAGGTAGACAGTGATGGGAACATTGGGAACAGAGAGTCATATATTTAATAAAATTTAAGAAATAGAATTCATAGGAGTCAGTGACCAGTTGGGTTTGGTGTTGACAGCAGTCAAAGGTAGTTTCTAAATTTATTCTTGGATAGCTAAATGAATGGTAGTACCATTAACATAGGGAGGTGATGCCCAAAGAAGAACTAGATTTGATAGAAAGCTAGCAGGTTCAATTTAGGACATTGAGTGTGAGAAGCCTGTGGAACATTATGTGAGGACTGACTTATACACATTTGGAAATAAGAAACTAGAATTCTGGGGTGCCTGGGTGACTCAGTGGGTTAAAGACTCTGCCTTCGGCTCGGGTCATGATCCCAGGGTCCTGGGATTGAGCCCTGCATCAAATCGAGCTCTCTGCTCAGCGGGGAGCCTGCTTCCCTTCCTCTCTCTGCCTGCCTCTCTGCCTACTTGTGATATGTCTGTCAAATAAATAAATAAAATCTTAAAAAAAAAAAAAGGAAACTAGAATTCTGGCAGCAGTGAGAACGAAAGATTCTTTAGGAATTTTCAATATTTGTTTCAGCATGAATTAGGACCAAGCATAGAGCTACTTCTGGGGCATAGATAATTAAGAGGCGCTTTTATTGGTCTTCAGGCACTGAATTAATAAAATTAGAGACTTTGAGGGGGCTCAAACACTTTGAGGGGTCTCAAGACATTTGCCACTGTCTAAATTTGTGCAATAAAGAAGGCTGAAGGTGGGGCACCTGGGTGGCTCAGTCAATTAAGCCTCTGCCTTTGGCTTAGGTCATGATCTTGGGGTCCTGGGGTTGGGTCCCATGTTGGGCTCTCCATTCAGCAGGGAGTCTGCTTTTCCCTCCAGCTCTGTTCCTTCCCCCTGCTTGTGCTCTCTCAAATCAATCAATCAATCCACCTTTAAAAAAAAAAAAAAGGCTAGGGGTCTAAGTTGAAAACTTTTAGAAAGCAGAGAGAAATTTTCTATAATCTTATAGTATATGTAGAGTATGTAGAGTTCAGGACCCACCAGGATGAGGTTGGGGGGGTGGGGGGGAGATAAGACCCAGTGAATATACCAGGCTTTCAGTCAACAAGACACCAAAGAGTTCTACAGGAACATGGAGAGTTCGACACTAACAAGATGGTCTAACCAACTGTAGAATAAGCCTTACCCAAACTATAAAGCAGCCTTGATTCTGCTGAGTGCCTGATTGGATTGAGGTGATGAACCCTGCATTCTCTGCCTAGCAGAGATAAGGGTGAACTTTTCTGTCATAGATAACATCACTTGGAGCCTCTGAATTTCTTTTAAAACAACATTCAGCATTCAGTTAGAATTTTTAGGCATGTCAAGAGATAGGACCATATGACCAAAAGCCAAGAGGGAAAGAGACAACAGAAGCAGACTCACAGGTGACACAGATGTTGGTATTAGCAGACAAGGACTTTGAAACAGTTGATTAATACACTTACGTAAATAGAGGAAAAGATGAAGGAAATAATGAAGATATGGAGAATTTCACCAGAGAACTGAATCTATAAGATAGGATAAACTAGAAAGTCAGGAGTTGACAAATATAATCTCAAAATAGCAACTCAGTAGATACACAATTATATACCACTTCATACTCATTAGAATAGCTTAAAAAAGAAGAAGATGACGACAAACTTAACAGTACCAAATGTTGGCCAGGATGTAGATGAGTTATAACTGATATATTGGTAGTGAAAGTGGAAAAGAGTATGACCACTTTGGAAAACTTCAGATTTTTTTAATATTTAAATATACATCTAGCTCATGACATAGGCCTTTTACTGCTAGATATTTCCTCAAGGAAAATGAAAACATTTATAAAAACACTGAACAGTGAGAGGGTATATTCTTTTTATGTGTCAATGGCACATTTATCAAGATTGATCATATCCTGGGTTATTTTTCAGAGTATGTTTTCTGATTATAGTGATGTTAAGCTAAAAATCAGTAAGCAGTACATCTTAAGAGAATTCTGAGTGAAAGATAAAATTGCGATGGAAGTTATTAGAAAATACTTTGAAGAGAGTAATAATGAAGACAAAACATACCAAAATTTGTTAGAATTAGAAGGAATGTTAGAGCAATTATCAGAAAAAGTAAAAAGGCTAAAAATAAATGTTGTAGCTTTCCATCTTTAAGAAGTTAGGAAAAAATAGCAAATCAAAAAGAAGTCATAAAGAGCAGAAATCAGTGAAATAGAAAACAAATGTACAATGGAGAAAATCAACAAAGCCAACAACTGGTTCTTTGAAAATTTAGTTTTGCCAGGGATATACCACTCTAACTGATCAGTGAAAAAGATAAGAGAGAAAGCCAATATTAGGAATGAAAAGTGAGTCATTACTGCAGAGCCTAGTGATATTAATGATAATAAGAGGACATATGAACAATTCCATGCTAAAAAAATTTGATCATTTTGATGAAATAGACAAATTCCTTTAAAAAAAGGTGGATGCAAGAAGAAATAGAAATCTGACTCATCCTATATCACTTAAAGAAAGTAAATCAGTTATTTTTTAAAAAGATTTTATTTATTTATTTGAGAGAGAGGGCGGGCAAGCATGCTGGAGAATGGACAGAGGGAGAGGAACAGAAAGTCCCATGCAGACTCAGTGCATGGAGCCCAATGCAGGGCTTAGTCCAACGACCCTGAGATCGTGACCTGGGCTCAAATCATGAGTTGAATGCTCAACCGACTGAGCCACTGAGTGCCCCCAAAGTAAATCAGTTATTAAAAATCCTACCAGTTATTAAAAATCCTACCAAAAAGAAAAATTTATGGTCAGGTACAGGCTCAAATGTCTTCCCTAGGGGATCCTTGCCAAATATTTAAGGGAAAAAAAAATACCAAGTTTTACATAAACTATTCTAGAGAATGGAAAACAGGCAAATAATTCCCAAATAATTGTAGAGGCCAGCATAATCTTAATCCCAATTTGATAAGGACATCACGAGAAAGCAGCATTACAGACTGATTTCTCTCATGAACAGAAATGTTAAATTCCAAGTGAAATAGTAGCCCAGTGACCTTTGAGGGGCACTCTTGCATGCCCTTGCCCTTGAAACTTCTGCCTAAGCCTCTGCCTCTTGCCGCAAGACAGCTTTTTTTTTTTTTTTAATATTTTATTTATTTGACAGAGACACAGAGAGAGAGAGAGAGAGAGAGATCACAAGTAGGCAGAGAGGCAGGCAGAGAGAGAGGGGGAGGGAGGCTCCCGGCTGAGTAGAGAGCCTGATGCAGGGCTCGATTCCAGGACCCTGGGATCATGACCTGAGCCAAAGGCAGAGGCTTTAACCCACTGAGCCACCCAGGTGCCCCCCAAGACAACTTCTTAAACACCCCTGAACTTTTCCCAAGCCATGGACCCAATGGTGACAAAGCTTTTTGCAACACTAATGATGATGAAAAAAAAATGACTAAAATAAAATATTCCAAGATATTTAAGAATTATCTTTGGATACTGGAAATAATTTTTTCTGTTTTTTTGAGTCTTTCTTTTGACTTTGAGAGCCTACGCAATATTTGCAGGGGCCCCTTGCTGGTGAATTTCCTGTTTATTTTGTAGTAAAGAGTACAAGGACTACTGAAATTTTTATGTGGCAGTCCACTAGTGAGAATAGTTTCCTTTGAGCTGTTTAATAGTTTCTTTAGTATGTTTCTATTCTCACGTGCTTTTTCTCCCCTTGAGATATAATACTGTTGTCTTAAAAACAGCTTTACAAAAACAGCTGCTGTGAAAGTGTGTGTATGTGTTTTGCATTAGGATAGAAGAGGCTTGGAAAAATCTAGACAGGATTCTATTTAAATATTTCAAGTATCTTTCTATTCTTAATGTTCATTAGGACTATAATTATATAACCTCCCTGGATAACAATTTCAGAATCTAAGGACACTGGCTCTCAAGAAGTTCATTCTTTTATCTAGGCCAGATTTGTCTTACCATAACCTAGTCATTTAGCCATAATTATGACAGATCTGCATCAGAAATTCTTCCAGTTCTATAGTGCCCATATATAAGCATTTTACCAACTCATAAAGCAAAAGAACAGAAATTTAGTTCAGTTCATATAACTGAAGCCAAGATATCCCTGCTGTGGGTGTTTTGTGTCTAACCTAAATCTTCTTATGACATGCCTACCACATGGCATAGACAGTGGGGAATTCTTCTTTAGCTATATGCTGACCTTCTTTGAAAGCTTTTCTGCTTAAGGCTTTTGTTTTATTGCCATTTTCTCACTGGATAATCTTTTTCTTCTTTGATTTATACTCTTGACCCCAGAAAAAGTATGAAGGTCTTTGTCTCACAGATGGCATCAGAAAATTAAACCTGTTGTCAGTCATTTGCAAATAATTAAAAATAATTTTTTTGCTTTTTCCTTGTTGAAGAAACTAGATCGTACATGACTTTTTTTTTTGGCATGGCTATGATTTAACTGAAAGACAAAACCATTTTAGCAACATTCTAAAATGAACATATATCAGCTTTCTATACAGGAATTAATAATAACTGCTTTACCTCAGTTGTTATTGGAGTCAAATGATATGTTTTCATTCATTCATTTCGCAGCAATTTGTTGAGTATCTATTAATTGGTATATATGATAGCTAGACTTAGGGGGTGTGGAAAATGGAAGACATCATCCTACTCCTCAAATATTTTACTAGATAGTTTTCACTCATGAATGGGGAAGCAGATAACTGAATAGATAATTATAATACCATATTTTTGGTACTACAAGACAATATAGCATGTGGTTAAGAACATCCAGAGATGTGTGTTCAGATCCCACCTCTGCTACCTACCAGTTGTGTGACTTTGGGAACGTTACCTCAGTGAGCCTCGCTTTCTTCTCTGTGAAACAGAGATATACTTCATAAAGTTTCTGTGAGGATTAAATGTGGTCACCTGTAAATGTATGTAATCTGGCATAATGTATGCTCAATAAATGTTAGTTGCCATGTATTTAAGGAAAAAATAACATCAAATTTTTCATTATTCCAGAGAATGGAAAACAGGGAATACTCCCCACATAATTATAGAGACCACTATAACCTTACTGCCAACCTGATAAAGACATTACAAGAAAGCAATGTTACAGACTAATTTCTGTTATCAACATAAGTATAAAAATCTCAAGTAAAATAAAACATTTCTTTTAATACTATTAGAAGAAAAAATTGCAAGAATATATGGGGGTATAGAGACTGTGTTTTCAACTCAGAATTGGGGGTATGATTATAGCAGAAGGCTTCCTGGGCTGAGGTTTGAAGGATTAGTAGCAGTGCTATGAGACAAAATTGTAATTGGTCTGGAGAAAAGAGTATATGGGAATCTTAGGTAAAAGCAATAACATTGTAAAAGCAGTGACTTGAGAGAATGTGACACTTCTGAGCTGGATATGATTAGAGGTAAAATAGTGGAAAGAGGCAAGTCTTAAGAAATGAAGACAAGATCATAAACAGCTTTGTATGTCATGAGAAGGGATTTGGATTTTTATCCTGAAAACAGGAGCCACTTAGGGCATTGTAGGGGATTGATGAGGTGATTAAGACTAGATGTTAGGGGATTATTGAAGTATTATACTTAGAAGATGAGAGGTGAAATTGTTTTTTTTTTAAATTATTACATAAAGTCCTTACTGTGTGTCAAGTACTTTACATAGATTATGGTCTCATTTAATTGATACACAATTCTGTAGGATAGTGGTAGCTGCCATTCATTGATTGTTTATAATGTACCAGGCACAGTGTTGAGTGTTTTAGAGACATTAGCTCATTTACTCACTTCAATAACCTTATGAGGTAAATTTTATTGTTCTACAGAAAATGAGCCCTAGAGAAGTTGAGTAATTGCCTAAGATTAAGATCACACTTACCAATGGCAGAACTGGAATTCAATCCCAGATTTATTGGAGTCCATCACCTAACCTCTCTTAAGCCTGTAACACCACCTTTCATATAAGCCAGGGCCAAGGACGCAATGAGGAGGCAATTTTAAGAATGTAAGACAGAGAGTCGGTGAGATTTGTCAGTAGAGAATTCAGGGTTAAGTCCTAGATTTATGGCTTAGGCCAGCAGATAAAATCTAAAACAGATTTGCCTGGGAGGAGGTAGATATAGAGAGGATAAGTTTAGTTTGGGGCATACTGGGTTTAAGGTGCTTAAAGGAAATCCAACTAGAGAATCCAGTAGGAAGTATTATGTTATTTTTAATAATGATTTCAGAAATCACTAAGGAAGAATACTTAGCAGAATCAGGAAGTGAGTAGACAGAAAGGTTGAACAGAAAAACAGGATCAGCAAGCAGTGATTTAGACCTGGTAGATTAGACCTTAATCCTGTTGTGGCAAAGAAGAATATTTCTTTCATGTCTTTGAGATCTAACAGGGCACCTCTTTAACCCCTGAAATAAACCTGTTTTTTAATCTTACAAGCCGAATTCCTTTTATTTGGAAGTATTGGCGTTGGCAAATTTCTGGCTCGGAAAGACAGAAACCATAGAGCCAAAAAGATAGTCCTCATTTTTAGGTTTAGGTTGGTATTTTAGTTTTAACTTTGTAAAGGATTAGTTGTGTGGCCTTATCATATGGAAGATTCATGAGTAACAAGAGTTTTCGAGTTGTTGGAATTGTATGACTATTTTTTAAAAAATTATTTTTACTAGCATAGAATGTATTATTTGCCCCAGAGGTACAGGTATGACTATTTTAAAAAATTTTTTTTAAAGATTTTATTTATTTACTTGAGAGAGAGAGAGTGAATGAGAGAGCACGAAGAGGGGAAAGGGTCAGAGGGAGAAGCAGACTCCTCGCCGAGCAGGGAGCCCGATGCGGGACTCGATCCTGGGACTCCAGGATCATGACCTGAGCTGAAAGCAGTTGCTTAACCAACTGAGCCACCCAGCTACCCCATATGACTATTTTTTAATGCAGTTTGCCTGTGATATCGATTCATCTTGAGGATTCTTTCCAGTGTGTAAATGTTGACCTATACTTGTTTAGTTGTGTCAACACACAGCATAGCAAGTTTGCCAACCAAACTGCAATGTTTTCTATCCCTCCTCTCTTTTACTGAAAGTCTGACACTAGTTTCAGAATACCTTTTGGCATAACTGCTATAGCTGCATTCGCTCCAGTGCTCTGGAAAAAACCAGTACATAGACATGTTGATTTCTGGCCTACTTTAGTTTCTGTTGTGTACCAAATGGAAGTTATATTTACACAAGACGCCCTAAGGTTATCAGAGAAGAATAAGAGCTTATTTACAGAATAATTGTTTATACCAATTTTGTAAGTTAACTTTGTCATTTTTGATTTTATGATTCTTTCTGAAACTACTATATGGCAGTAGTTCTTAACCTTCTAAAAGGTTAAGAATCTCAAAAATCTATCAAAAATACCTTTGAGACAATCAAATGGAGATGTCAAATTGGCAAGTAGTTAAATAGGTTTGAATCTCAGAGCAACTGTCTGATGGAGCTGTAGCTTTAGGAGATACAGATGTTGGTGGGTCTAATTGAAGCAGATGGCATACCTCAAGTCAACCTGGGGAGAAGTTACAGTACAAGAAGTGGAGAATGCCTAGATACGTTGTTTTTCTGCTTATGTACTATGACTTTTGGAAGGCCACAGACTATTTTTAATATCTATTTTCTTTTTGCTCTCTGATAACTTTTGCTTGGGTACAATATTGGTCCCATTGAGAATGTATGTGCTAGATGGATGAAATGACCTGTAGGCCACCATTGACTTTGGAGAGTGTTGTTTTGATGGAGTGATTGATGGGCCTCAGAGCCACATTGGAGTAGTTGAGGAGACCAGGAAATAGAGACAGAAGGTCTAGACAACTCTTACAAGGTGTTTGACGTAAGGAATAGCTAGGGGAGAGAAGGAGGGGCTGAGTCCATCATTTCTAGTAACTGTTCTATTACCAAGATCTACAGTGTCAACATTTGCAAAACAGTGCTGACGTGTTTCCTTAGTTCTTGGTTTACTGGTTTAGAGAATGATTAGTATAGAGAATTATACCAGTAACTAAGCTTTTACATTGTCATTCACTTGGCTCATTTAAATTTCACCATTGAAAACCTCAATTTGATTGATTACCTTCAGAAAAATCTTTTACCACTTGCCTTTTTCACAACATAAGGAGTTACTGAACTAAGCAAATATAAATGTCCTCAAAATACCACTTTTCTTTCCTGGCTGTCTTAGGAATAAGATCTCTATGTCTTTCCCTAGCCAGGAGCACCTTCATGATCTCAGGCTCATCTTTTAGCTTTTGTACTCTTTTAATCTTATCCTGTCATTCTCTTGCATAGTTCACACGCATTGTATCTTAAGAGAGCTGGTTGACGTATATTTTAAAGTTAGTTGTGACTGACTACGTGCCTGTTTTGGCCTTCCACACATTACCTTCCTCATATTCCTGCTACACGGCCTTGCATGCCTTTAAATCTTCATCCTCACTGATAGGAAAACATCTCTCTCTGCCCATGTTGCAATAATGAGATTTCTTACCTCTAACCCTATTATGACTTTTTTTTGCATTGGAGTTTGAATCATACTATAAAAGATGTGTTTATGTTTTATACCCTTTGAGGAATATTCAGTTTAGACTTTGAGTTGGAGCTCAGCGAAGAATGGCAAGTGTGGGGAAACACTTACAAGAAAATCCTTGTTTAAAGTAGCCTTGTCACTGTGCTAGAGATGGCCATATTAGGTGTCAGAATCTGGATGGATTTGAGTTCCATATACAGTACAACTACTGAGTCTCTTGTACTTTTCCAGTGCTTGATCTTTCAGCCTTCGTAGGATGGTTTCCAGGTTTTTAATATATACCTGTATTAATCTAACTTGAAGGCCATAATTCCCCTGGAGTAAATAGCTTGCCATAAATGGATAGAAGCCCAGAATTTTCAGCAGCCCATACTTTGTTGAAGAGGTATGAGTGTGACTTGGCCTCATACTGCTGTTCAGAAAACAATAGCTCTTTTGTTTTGAAAGAATTTTTAACAACTGACATTATCAGCATGTATTTATAAGTTTTAGTCTTTAATCAGTCATATATTTTAACAAACACTCATTACTTAGGTTTTCTGATATTTTTCTCCAGGAACTACTTATTTCCTCTCTACTTATGGGTGAATTTTAAGATTATTTATTTATTTGACAGAGATCACAAGTAGGCAGAGAGGCAGGCAGAGAGAGAGGAGGAAGCAGGCTCCCTGCTGAGCAGAGAGCCTGATGCGGGGCTCGATCCCAGGCCCCTGGGATCAGGACCTGAGCCGAAGGCAGAGGCTTTAACCCACTGAGCCACCCAGGTGCCACTACTTATGGGTGAATTTTAAAAAACAAATAAATACAATTAATGTTCAATAAACTGCATATATTTAAAGTATAAACTTTGATGTTTTGACATATACATATACATATACATATACATATACATATATGAAATCACTACCATAGTCAAGACAGTGAACATATCTGTCATCCCCAAAAGTTTACTCATGCCCTTGGTAGCCCCACTTTTTCTCCCTCCCTGTCTCCACCTCCCTAGGCAACCACTGGTTTGCTTTCTGTCACTGTAGATTAGCTTGCATTTTTTGGAATCATGCTGTTAACCAGACTCCCACGATCAGGTTCTTGAGTCTCAATGTGATAGAAATGAACTTTGAATTGGAGAGAAAGAAAACGGGCAGAGCTTACTGGAGATAGCTTGGATACAAGATAGCTGATAAGAAAGAGGACTGTTTCCCCTGAAGGGATACTGGTTTTTAAAGGCACTTTTCCAAGGGATGAGGGACTAGGACTGGGAAAGTGTCCTTCAGTCCCTGGATCATTATCTTCTGGTCATCATTTGTTAATGGTCGTAAGATAGTTGTAGGTTGCCTTTTGCCATGGTCAGCATTGTTTAGGTTATGGGAAAAACAGAAATACTTGTACAAGCCAACTTTGGATTGTTACTTCTGTGTAAACTGTTTCTTTTGTTTTTGTTCAAATAACCATTACTCTTTAACAGTTGTTATTTGCTCATTTGCTCTTTCTGAGGAGGTATTTGTCCATAAGTGTTTGGAAACTTAACTCTTATAGGCCAATGGCTTTATAGGAATTAATTTCCTTTTGTTTTCCCTATACCGCCTCAATACAACATGTACTCTTGTGCCCATCTCCTTTTACTCAGCATAATTATTTTTAGATTCATCCTTGTTGTAGTATCAAGAGTTCATTCCTTTTAGTTGTGGAACAGTATTCCATTCTATGGATATACCACAATTTATCCATTCATAGCTTGATGGACATTTGGGTTGTTTCCAGTTTGGGGCTGTTAGGAAAAAAGCTGCAATGAACATTCATGCATAAGTTTTTGGAAGTATGATGCCTTTTCTCTTGGGAGTGGAATGGTTGGATCATATGGTAAGTATATGTTTAATTTTTTATAGAAACTGTCAGACTGTTTTCCAAAGTGGTTGTACCATTTTATTTTACTACCAGCTGTGTAAGAGATTCAAGTGCTTACAGCTTCACCAGTATTCAGTATTGGGTATGGTCAGTCTTTTTTATTTTAGCCATTTGAATAGGTATGTTGTGGTATCTCACTGTGGCTTTATTTTACACTTCCTATATGACTGAAGATGTTGAGCATCTTTTCAAGTGTTTATTTGCCATCAGTATATCATTTTTGGTGACACTTCTATTCAAACCCAAATTTTTTGAGTTGTCTTATTACTGAATTTTAAGATTTCTTTAATATAATCTGGATATAAGTCTTTTATCAGATAAATGCTTTGCAAAGATTTTCTCCCACCTGGTGGTTTGTCTTTCTATTTTAATACTGTCTTTTAAAGAGCAGAAGTTTTAAATCTCGATGAGAACCAATTTTCAATTTATTCTTTAATAGATTATGGTTTTGGTGTTATATTTAAGAAATCACTGCATAGCCCAAGGAAAAAATTTTCTTTTTTGTTTTCTTCCAGAAAGATTATCACTTTAAGATTGTATATTTAGATCTGTGATTCAGTTAAAGGTTAATTTTTATATATGGTATGAAGTTTATTTTTTTGCATATGAATATCCATTTGTCAAAAAAGCTGTCTTGGTGGTGGATATTAAGGAGGGCACATATTACATGGAGCATTGGGTGTGGTGTATAAACAATGAATCTTGGAACACTGGAAAAAAGCTATCTTTTCAGGGTGCCTGCGTGGCTTGACAGGTTAAGCACCCGATTCTTGGTTTCTACTCAGGTCCCGATCTCATGGGTTGGGAGATTGAGCCCGACATTGGGCTCTGCGCTTAGTGGGAATCTGCGCCCTCTGCTCCTTCCCCTGCTCTTGCACCCACTCTCTCTCTCTCAAATAAGTAAGTAAAATCTTTTTATTTTTTCCTCACATGTATATATATTTTTTTCACATGTATATTTTTATTATGGGTTAATCCTACTTCAAAGTTCTAGTCTCAAATAAATAAATCTTTAAAAAAAAAAAAAGACTATCCTTTCTCTGCTGCATTGCCATTGTGCATATGTCAAAAATCACAAACAAAAGAGAAAATTGATAGGTTAGACTTCATTAAAATTAAAAACAGTCAAGAAAGTGGAAAACAACTCCAGAATGGGAGAAAATATTTGCAAATCATATATCTAATAAGAGACTTGTATCCAGAATATATAAAGAACTCCTACAACTCAGTTTAAGAGTATTTAAATAGATATTTCTCCCAGGAAGGTACATAAATGGCTATAAGTACTTGAAAATATGCTCAACATCAAGAGTTATTGGGAAATGCAAATCAAAGCCACAGTAAGAGACCATCTCACACCCAGAAGCATTGCTATTATAAAAACAACAAATAATAAAAAATGTTGATTAGAATATGGAGGAATTAGAATTTCCATACATTGTTGGTGGGTAATGTAAACTGGCACAGTTGTTTTTGGAAAATAGTTTAGCAAATCTTCAAAAGGTTAAACAGATTAACCATATGACTCAAGAATTTTACTGGATATATAGCCAAGAGAACTAAAAATACACATCCACCCAGAAACTTACACACATTTTCTTAGTAGCATTATTCATAATAGCCAGCAAATGGAAGCATCCCAAGTATCTAAGAACTGATGAATAGATAAATCAAATGTGGTATATCTCTACAGTAGAATATTAGCAATAAAAAGGAATGAAACACTGATATGTACTACAACATGGATGGACTTTGAAAACGTTTTGCCTGGTGAAAGAAGCCAGTCACAAAGGCCACATGTTGTATGACCCCCATTTATATGAAATGTCTAGAATAGGCAAATCCATAGAGGCTCTACTGGGTCTGGGAAAGAGGGGATGGAGACTGACTGTTAATGAATACAAAGTTTCTTTTGAGGTACAAGATTTCCTTTGGGAGTGATGAAGATGTTCTCAAATTATATTATGGTGATGGTAAACTTTATGATATCCAAGTTATGTCTTGGGTATTTAAAAAGTGAGTTGTCCATATATGTGTTGGTTTATGTCTTGGACTTTCTTCTGTTCCACTGATCTGTTTGTTTAAATACTAATACCATGCTGTTCTGGTTAGGATAATTTTATAATAATGCTTGAAATCTCTTAGTATTAGCCTTCCAGTTTTTTTCCTCCAGACCTGTCTTAGCTGTTCTAGATCCTTTGCATTTCTGTATAAATTTTAAAATAAATTTGTCAATTCATACAAAAATCCTTCTTGGATTAAAAAAGAGAGAGAGAGAGAGAGAGAGAGAGATGTATTTATTTATTTTAAAGTGAGAGTTATGGGGAGGGCCAGAGAGCGAATCTCAAGCAGACTCCCCACTGAGCATGGAGCCTGACTTGGGGCTGGATCTCATGACCCTGAGATCATGAGCTGGGCTGAAACCAAAAGTCAGATAGATGCTTTACTGACTGAGCCACCCAGTTGCCCCAAGCCTTCTTGGATTATGATTGGGATTGTGTTGAATCTAAAGATAATTTGGGGAGAACTGGGAAGAGTTAATGATAATTGAGTTTTCCAAACCATGAACAAGATACATTGCTCCATTTATAATTTTTCTTAATTACAGTTTTCAGTGTATAGGTCTTTCATGTCTTTTGTCATTTCTGTCTGTAAGCATTTCATAGTTTTGTTGCTAAGTAAATGGTATTTATTTTATTTCAGTTTCTAATTTTTTTTCTTGTTGCTTATATATAGAGAGGCATAATTGATTTTTGAGTGTGGATCTTGTACCCTGCAGCCTTATTAAGCTCACATGTATTAATTCATTGGTTTTTTTTTTTTAACATGGAGATCATGTCATCTTCAAAGACAGTTGTACTTCTTCTTTAAATCAGGATGGGTTTTATTTCTCTTTCTTGTGTGATTATACTGGCTGGAACCTTCAGTACAATTTTGAATAGAAGTGCTCAGAGTGGACAGTCCTGGATCTTAGGAAGGCATTTAATCATTCATCATTAAGTATGATGTTAGCTGTAGTATTTTCATGGATACCATTTATCAGACTGAGAAAGTTCTTTTCTCCTCCTGGTTTGTTGAGAATTTTTATCAGGAATGGATGTTAGATTTTGTCAAAAAATTATTTTCACTAGTGAAATGATTGTATGTTTCTTTTTTAGTTTGTTGATATGGGAATAACATTGATTGATATTTGAATGTTAAACCAACCCTGGTTCCTGGGGTACACCCCACTTGGTAATAATGTATAATTCTTTTAGTGGATTTGGTTAAGGTTTCGTTTAGAATTTACACCTACATTCTAAAAGATACTGGCTTGTACTTCCCTCGTAATATCTTTGATTTTGGTTTCAGAGACTGATAAAATGTGTTGGGAAGTATTCTCTCTAGTTTTTTGAGGAAGAGTTTATATAGAATTGGTATTAACTTCTATCTTAAATGTTTGGTTGAATTTTCCAGTGAATCCATGTGGTTTTAGACATTTCATTGTGGAAAGGTTATTAACAACATTTTTAAAGTTGATAATAAATATAGAACTATTTAAGTTATCTATTTTTTCTTGTGTAAGCTTTAGTAGTTTGTGTCTTTTCATGAATTTGTCATTTCATCTAAGTTGTCAAATATTTGGCAAGGTATTGTTCTTAGTATTCTTCTATTATTCAGGATCTGTAGGATCTGTAGTGATGTTGCCCCTCTTATTTTTTATCTTAATAATTTGTATCTTCAGGGTACTTGGGTGACTCAGTCAGTTGAACATCCAACTCTTCATTTCCTCTCCAGGTCATGAATTTGGGGTCGTGAAATGGAGCCCCATGTTGGGCTCCGTGCTGGGCGTGGACCCTGCTTGCGATCCTCTCTCTTTCCTTCCCCCACCCAAACTCTCCCAGTGGAGTGTATATGCACTCTCTCTCTCTTTCTCAAAAAAAAAAAAAAAAAAAAAAAATGTGTCTGCTTTGTGTGTGTGGGTGATCCAGATATGCTTAAGATGTTTCAATTTTATTGCACTTCTCAAATACCTAGCTTTTTCTTTCCTTTCCGTTCCTTCCTTCTTTCCTTCCTCTTTCTTTCTTCTTTCTTTTCCTTCCTTTCTTCCTTCCTTCCTTTCTTCCTTCTTACTTTTCTGGTCCTAGTTCGTTGATTTCTGCTTCAATCTTTATTTTCTTCTGCTTACTTTAGGCTTACTTTCCTCTCTCTTTCTCTCTCTCTCTCTTTTAGTTGGTTACTGTAGAAGAATAGGTCATTGGTTTGATGGCTTTCTTTTTCATATAGACAATTAGTACTATAAATCTACTACTCTAGCAGCACCTAATGAATTCATTTCCATTCAATTCAAAATACCTGCTAATGTTTCCTTTGTTTCTTCTTTGATCATGGGATATTTAGAAGTGTGTTATTTAATTTCCAAATATTTGGTGGTTTTCAGAGTATCTTTCTGTTACTGATTTCTAATTTAATTTTATTGTGGTAGAGAATAGTATGCTATGAATATCTTGAATTCTTTTAAGAATTTATTGTTACTAGGGACGCCTGGGTGGCTCAGTTGGTTAGGCGGCTGCCTTCGGCTCAGGTCATGATCCTAGCGTCCTGGGATCGAGTCCCACATCGGGCTCCTTGCTCGGCAGGGAGCCTGCTTCTCCCTCTGCCTCTGCCTGCCACTCTGTCTGCCTGTGCTCGCTCGCTCTCTCTCTCTAACAAATAAATAAATTTAAAAAAATTTTTTTTAAATAAAATAGCATGTTTAAAAAAAAAAGAATTTATTGTTACTTGTTTTATGGCACAGAATATGGCTTATCTTGGTAAATTTTTCAAGTTCAATAACCTCACAATAGAAGAATATGTTTTCTCTTGTTTTATAAATGTGTATTCTGCTATTCCATAAATGTTGTGGAGTGTTCTATAAATGTCCATTAGTTTGGGTTGGGTGAGGATATCAGTCAGATGTACATCCCTGCCACTTTTATGCCTACTTATTCTATCAATAATTGAGACAGGGCTATTGAAATCTCTGTAACTGTGGATTTGTCATATCTCCTTATAGTTCCATCAGTCTTTGATTCATGTATTTTGAAGTTCTGTTATTAGATGTATAAATGTCTGGAGTTGTTATGTCTCTTTAATTAATTGACTCCTTAATTTTGAAATGATCTTTATCCCTGAGGATTTTATTTTCCCTGAAATCTACATTGTCTGATATTAATGTAGTCACCTAGTCTTCTTTTAATTAGCATGGTGTACTTTTTCCATCCTCTTATTTTTAACCTACTTTGTTTCTTTATATTTAAAGTACATTTCTTGCCAGCAGCATATAATTGAGCCTTGACTTTTGTCAGATCTGACAATTTCTGCCTTTTAATTGGGGTGTTTTAGACCGTTTACCTTTAATGTGATTATTGATAGGGTTTGATGTCAGTATATCATATTGCTGTTTGTTTTCTATTTGTGCCATTTGGTTTTTGTTCCCCTTTTTTTCTTTTTCTGCCATCTTGAATTACCTTTATATTTTTATAATTCCATTTGATCTCCTTTATGAGCATGTTAGCTGTAACTTTTTTCTGTTATACTGTTGGTTGTTCTAGGGTTTATAGTATACATCTCCAGCTTTTCCACAGTCTACCTTCAAATGACAGCGTATTGCTTTCCATATAGTATAAAAATCATAGTGTAAGAATCTTGCAATAGTATACATCCATTTATCCTATCCCAACCTTTATACTATTGTCATGCATTTTTATGTATGAAATACATTATTATTTTTGTTAAAAGTCTATTATTATTTAAAGAGACTTAAACAATAAGAATAGTCATATATATAACCTCAAATATTATTTTGCAACCTTTAACATTTCTTGTAGTTGTTGGTTTATGGGGATGAATTCTTTCAGCTTTTGTATGTCTAAAATCAACTTTATTTCATTTTCCCATTCTATTGTTTATTTATTTATGAACTTTTTTAAGTGTACAGTTTAGTAATGTTAATAAATATGTGTTATATTCACATTTTCATGAATCAAATATCCAGAACTTTTTCATCTTGCAAATATGAAACTCTACCTGTTAAACAACCACTCCCCTTCACCCTATAGTCTTTGGTAATGACTGTTCTATTTACCTTTCTATGAATTTGACTACTTTAGATCCCTTATATTAGTGTAATCATATGATATTTGTCTTTCTGTGACTAGTTTATTTGACTTAGCATAATGTTCTTAAGGTTCATCCATATTATAACATTATACCATATTTCTGTCCTTTTTAAGGCTGAAAAATGTTAATCTTCCATTGTATGTACATACCACATTTTATTTATCCCTTTATTTGTAGATTTGGGTTCCTTCCACCTCTTGGCTATTCTGAATTAATGCTGCAGTGAATATGGGTGTGCAAATATTTCTTCAAGACCTTGCTTTCAGTTCTTTTAGATAATATACCCAGAAGTGGGATTCCTAGATCATATGGTAATTCTATTTTTAATTTTTTGAGGAACCTCCATACTGTTTCCCATAGCAGTTGTGCCCTTTTACAAACCCACCAACAGTGCACAAGGGTTCTAATTTCTCACATCCTAGACAACACTTTTTTTGTTTTTTTGGGTGAGAGGTGATATTTCATTGAGGTTTTAATTTGCATTTTCCTAATTGTTACTGATGTTGATCATCTTTTTTTTTTTTTTAAGATTTTATTTATTTGTTTGACAGACAGAGATCACAAGTAGGCAGAGAAGCAGGCAGAGACAGAGGAGGAAGCAGGCTCTCTGCTGAGCAGAGAGCCCAATGCAGTGCTCGATCCCAGGACGCTGGGATCATGACCTGAGCCGAAGGCAGAGGCTTTAACCCACTGAGCCACCCAGGTGCCCCATGTTTTTTTTTTTTTTTTTTTTTAAGTAGGCTCCACTAGCTATATAGCCCAGTGTGGGGCTTGAACTCACAACTCTGAGATAAAGACTGAACTGAAATCAAAAGTTGGACATTTAATCAACTGAACCACCCAGGTGCCCCAGGCAGCCTTTTTTTTTTTTTAAGATTTATTTATTTACTCGACAAAAAGAGAATGAGCAGGGGAGGGGCAGAGGAAGGGAGAGAGGGCAAGCAGACTCCCTGCTGAGCAGGGATCCTGATGTAGGTCTTGATCTCAGGACCCCTGAAATCATGACCAGAGCCAAAACCAGGAGTTGGAAGCTTAATACACTGAGGCACCCAGGTACCCAGCCCTCCTCCCCTGAACATCTCATATGCCTGATGGCATTTATAGATCATTTTGGAGAAATGTCTGTTCAATACCTTTACCCATTTTTAATTGGATTGTTTGATCCTTTTTGGATTATTTTTTTCCTGTGATTTATTTGAAATAATTTCTATTGTTATGCTTTTAGATTTGGTTCTTTTAACAGCTAATTTGCTGGTAATCCCATCCAGTGTATTTTTTAAAATTATTTTTATAGAGCAGTTTTAGATTCATAGCAAAATTGAGAGGAGAAGGTACATATATATACTCATATACTCCCTGTCCCCCCAATATTCAGAGCCACTTAATTTACCAATATACCCCACCAGTGTGGTGCATTTGTTACAAATGATGAACCTATATTGACACATCTTTATCACCTAATGTCCACAGTTTACATTAGGGTTCTCTCTTGGTGTTGTATATTTACGGGTTTGGGCCACTGTATAATGACATATATTTATCTTTATAACACTGTACAGAGTGGTTTTACTGCCCTAAAAGTCCTGTGTGCTCTGCCCATTCATCCCTCTAACCGCGCCCCCTCCCACTAACTTCTGGCAACCACTGATCTTTTCACTCTCTCCATCATTTAGCTGTTTTCAGAATGCCATTGACAGGTTTCCCCCACAATGCAAAAGCAGTGCATGCCTGTGACACTCTCCATAAGCTGAAATGGCGTAAAGCTATGAAGCAATTACTGTTAATTGATATAGAAAAATTTTTGAGTGTTCCCAGACCCAAAAAATCATCTCTCCTATGCTTTTCTGACACCCTAGAAGACATCTTGCTAATGCATGAACAAAATAAATCGAGATGAAGCACAGATGCTAACCATTCAAAGCTAGGCTGGCTTGATGCTGAGATCCCTGAGTTCTCAGGGAAGGAGCTTGGTGGTGCCACTCGTGCTTTCTCCCTAATGGCTCATGCAAAACAAATGCTGGACACTGTTTTCACTTTCTTCATAGAAGCAAAGTGGTATAATGCAAACTTCTGAAAAGCTGAGGAATCTGTAGTTGGAATTATGTAGTACGTAGTCTTTTCAGACGGGTATCTTTCAATGAGTAATATGCATTTAAGTTCCTCTTTGTCTTTTCATGGCTTGATAATTGATTTCTCTTTAGCACTGAACAATATTCCATTGTCTGGATGGATCACAGTTTATTTATCCATTCATCTACTGAAGGACATCATGGTTTCTTCCAAGATTTGGCAGTTATGAATAAAGCTGCTAGAAACACCCCTGTGCAGGCTTTGTTTGGATATAACTTTTGAAGTCCTTTGGGTAAATACCAAGTAGCAGGACTGCTGGATAATATGGTAAGAGTACATTTAGTAAATGGGCTGTACAATTTTGCATTCCTGCTAGCAGTGAATGAGAGTTCTTGTTGCCCTACATGCTTGTCAGCATTTGGTATTGTCAGTGTTACAGATTTTGGCCATCCTAATAGCTGTGCAGTGGTATCTCATTGTTTTGTTTTGCATTTTCTTTTTTTTTTTAAGATTTTATTTATTTATTTGACAGACAGAGATCACAAGTAGACAGAGAGGCAGGCGGGGGGCGGGGGGGAGAACAGGCTCCCTGCTGAACAGAGAGCCAGATGCAGGGCTTGATCCCAGGACCCTGGGATCATGACCTGAACTGAAGGCAGAGGCTTTAACCCACTGAGCCACTCAGGCGCCCCTGTTTTGCATTTTCTTGATGATATGATGTGGGCCATTTTTTCATTTTCTTGGTTGCCATCTGTACAGTTGATCCTTGAATAACACGGGGGTTAGGGATATAATTTGCATATAACTTTTGACTCCCCCAAAATTTAACTACAAATAGCCTACTGTTGGCTGGAAGTCTTACCGATGACATAAATAGTTGATTAGCACATATTTTGTATGTTATATATATTACATACTGTATTCTTACAATAAAGTAAGCTAGAGGAAAGAAAATACTATTAAGGAAATCACAAGGAAGAGAAAATATATTTACAGTACTGTAGTGTATTTATCGAAAAAACCCATGTATAAGTGGACCTGTTCAGACCCATTTGTTCAAGGGTTGACTGTATATATGTATGTACTGTATACGTATATGGAGAGAAAGAGAGAAAGCAAGTGTGATGAAATGAGAACAGCTGGTGAATCTAGGTGAATAATATGCATGTTCATTGTATTATTCTTTCCACTTTTCTATAGGTTTGAAGTTTTCCAGAGTAAAAAATCAGGGGAGAAAATATAGGATTAAAGACCCTCACAGTCAGCTTCAGCATGAGATGGCTCTCCCTCACACTTGCCAGAGGAGGTCCCTAAAATCTAGCGTTTTGTGAAGGAAGCAGCTGGATAACTCGGGACTGCTTTTCAAGCAGCTTCACAGTGTGGCTGGATTGAGCTTGCTAATTGTAGGATGTCAGGCCACAAAGTGTGGATAGAATCCTCGGTCCGATACTGAGAAAAAAAATAGGTCCTAAATGTTAGATAGCCCTGATAGATAGCCTCTGTGAATATGAGTAGTGGTCAGACCCAGAGGGGTGAACCAGGGCTAAGAAAGCTGGACAGTTGGAAAACCAGGAGCACTGTGACAAGGAGGGTCTTCTCTGACTTGCCTTCTATAGAGATAAGCGGATACAGAAGAAAGCACCAGGCTCAGAGGTGCTGGTGCCTGTTGCAGTGGGAGCAGCCAGCACTCAGGCCCGAGCTGAAGTAGTAGGCGAGTGCCGGATATTGTCAACATCTGGGTGATCTGCAGAGGGTTTTCTCTGGTCTCCTGTGCAGGTCAAAAGCATTGATCTCACACCCAGAAGGCCTGGGGTAAGTCCTGATCCTACCACTTGCAAACTATGAGGCTGATTCCTATTATTCTTATTCACACAAAAAACATTGACTTCCCTTCCCTGCCTTATTGATGGGCTGCAAAAACTGAAAGCAAACCATGGAAGGGCCTTTTTAACTCCTTACTATTACTTTCTAGGCATGAAGCAGTTCATTTTGCAGTCTTACCCCCTTTTTAGGTCCAACTCAACTAGATGTTGTTTCAGGGCTTGAGTATATTTCCATTATGAAGTTGTAGGACTAAAGCTCTTTGATCCTCTGAGGAAGCAGGATTGAGATACTTTGAGATGCTTTTTCTCCTGAACAGAGTGGCAGAGGATGATACCCTTTGAATCTCCCTTTCCCCAGGGAAATAGATCCCCATAGGCCAGTGGTGACTCACCCACACTGGCCACAGTGTCCACGTCCTAGCTGAGCAGATACTGGCAGCTATCTGCCAGAGTGCTGCGAGGGAAGGGAAGCGGGACCTCCTCTCAGTCCAGGAGGTCCGCCTTGGCATCTCAGGGGCAGTAGAGGAGAACCAACAGAATGGAAGGGGGGTCATGCCTTTGATTGGTCTTCAGGAGGAGAGGATTGAGTTAATGGGAATGTGCCACAAGAGTTTACCACAGTGTAGGGAGAGTTTTCGGGGGACCCCGTCCAAGCTGCAGTGGTTGCATGGATCTCCCCTGTACTAGAATTATTCTAACACAGCTCCCTCACCCCTCCTAGAAGAGGTTTTGGAGAAGATGCACCAGTGACCAGAGGGTTGGATCAGATGATATGCTAGGGCTCTTTCGACCTTAACAGTACGAGCCACTTTTATCTAGCAATGAATTTGAATTAATCTTCCTCCCCAATGTCTCTCACAAGGCTGTTTTAAGTATCAACAGAAATTAGAAATGATGGGTGCCTCATTGGCTCAGTTGTTTAAGCATCTGATTCCTGATTTCGGTTCGGGTCATGATCTCAGGGTCGTGAGATCTAGCCCCGCAGGGCTCCATCCCCAGTGGGGAGTCTGCTTGGGAGTCTCTGTCTCCATCTCCCACTGCCCTCCCCACTGCTCGTGAGCTCTCCCCCTCTCTCACTAAAATAAATAAGTAAATCTTTAAAAAAAAAAAAAAAAAGGGAAGGAGAAATGATTCCTGGTGAAATCATAAATGTCCTCACCTCATTCTCAGTACTCTGCCCACAGTTCCAGGGTGACCAAGTGAGTCCCTGGACTGGCTGTCCCATAGTTCAGAATAAGGATCACATGTGCTCAAGGGGTCAGCACTAAATCAGATTTCACTAGCCATCCTCCATCCATGGTTACCACTTTGGCCCTTTTTTTCTTCCCTATCCCCATATCTTTGCTCTTTTCTTCTTTCTTTCTCTCCTGATCACTCCACTAGCACGTTCTGATAGGTTGCTACATCCCAGATGACTGCTGGGCCAGAGGGAGTATGTACATTACTGCCAGTCCTGCGGGTGTGTCTCGCCTGGTGCAGGGAGAACACAGAGAAGGGATGAGGTGGGCAGTGCTCTAAGGGAGGTTTGTGCGGTGGGCTCACAAGGTGGCAGTCCTTTGGCAGGACAAGGCTGGAGGAGGGGAGGCTAGACGGGGTAAGTGTTCACCAGGAAGAAGACATTTGGGCCTGTCTTTGAAGAACAGATGATGATTTTCCAAGTAGAAAAGGCTAAGGGAAGGCATGGACAGAGCACATGGCTGTGAGTGTTGAGCCCTGTGGGCTTTGCCTCTCTGCCCCCATCCTTAACCAGCTCCTCTCCTCTGGATGGCTCCCACGTGCCGCTGCTTTCTAAGCAAAAAGATCTGAAAGCTACCGACAGTTTTGGAAAATACTGCTGCTTGCTCATTGGGGGCTGTGAAATATTACTAGGAAATGAAGGCAGTAATTCTCCACCTTGGCTGTGTACCAGCAAGTTTGTTTTTGGTTTTGTTTAATTCAAGTTTCCTGGTCTCACCTTTCATGTATTCTGATTTAGTAAGTCTGGAGCAGGACCATGGAAATTGATAAGATCTGTTTTTACAAATTTGGAAGTAGAAATATTGTCACATTATCTTTGTTTTTCCAGTTCCTCACTAAAGACTACACATGATTTATTGCAGGAAGCTCAGCATCATCTAGTAAATATTCTCACCTAGCTTCAGTTTTCTAAGAAGCCTAAAGGCTTAGAAGTTCTAAAAAGTGAAGGAATTGCCATGGGTGGGATTAGTCCAGCCTTTTTTCCCAGAGGAAAGAGAATGGATAATGAGCAGTCCACTACTTATCTTCCCAGCTTCCCTGGGCCTCAATTTTCTCATCTGTGAAATGGGAATTAAAATAGTAGTCACCTCATAAGATAGTGGTGAGGACTAAAAGAGCACAGAGAACATAAAAGCACACAGCAAGGGCTCAGTAAATGATGGCTGTCATTATAGGGACAGCAAGGCCTGCCTAGTGGTTAGCCATGTGGGTGTGGGGTTCTAGAGCTGGGCTGCTTGCCATACAGTCTGGCAGCTACTCTCCCTGTAACCTCCGTGGCTCGGTTTCCTTCTCTGTACAATAGGGTTGATTGTGACTCCCTCACAGAACTGTTATGAAATGTTACTAAATGAATGAATAAGTGTGAGACACTGAGATCATTGGTGGGCAAATAACATCAGGGAAATATTAGCAGTTATCATTACTTCTGCTGTGATCTCCACAGTTGCCTTACAGTATTACTGTTGGATGCTGGTCCTCCCTGTCATCACCTGGTGCTTACCAGCTGCTCCTAGTGACCTTTCAGGCCCAGCTGTGGCCCTTTGAGAAGGGACCATCACCTCCTCCTTTGCTAACCGTAGCCATGGGTACCCTGACTTGGTCTCCCGATTTAGCAGTTCACCTATGCAGCATCCTGCCAAGATACCAGCTGGCCCTGGTGAGTCAGACCCAGTTCTAGCTCCTCCAGCCAGTGCAGTGGAGCCAAAATCTCCATTCTCCCACCGTCTTACCCATAGAGATCCATCTAGGGTCCACAGCTTTTCTGTGACCGTCTTGGAACCTAAGGGTTCTGAGCACCTCCCTGTCCCCAGTGAGGTTAGTCTTTTAAAGGAAATTGCTAGGGTAAGCCCTGGGGTCCCCACACTTCCTTTGTTCAGAAGGCTGCCTGCCCTCTGTGGTGCCAAGTGACTGATCCTCATTAGGGCTCTTCCCCAAGAGATTACCAGGTGCTAACATATACTCTTCTGGTGGAACCATTGCTGGGGATTTTAAGGCACTTTTTTGCCTCTTAGAGAAGAAGGCGAAACCCACACATCCATTGGAATCCATATTATATGTTATTTTTTTTAAACCTCGTGCATGATTCTGATATTCGGCCAAGGTAGAGAATCACTGAAATAAAGAAGACTGAGATGTAATGGTTATTAAGACTCACCTGTACAAGTTGGGAAGCTGTGAGCCGACTCTGATTCCCCAGCGTGCAGCGGACTTGCCCAGGCGGTCTGCTTCTCATACAGATTCTCAAGTCTCGCTGATTCAGTAGTTCTGGGAGCAGAGAAGTGGGGAGGAATCCCAAATCCTAGTAAGATGCCAGGGGAAGGGACCCATGGGGAGGGCATGGACAAAGTGGGTGGAAGGCTGCCCATATGGTCGGCATAAGCAGGGAGTTGTGCGAGGCAGGGGAGGTAGCTGAGGTAGTAGTTGTCATCATAAGGTGGAAACATAGTGCGGCTCTCAAAATGAAATCTCAGGTGTCCTGTCAAATAATACGTTCCCTGTGAGACTCTCAGGGCATGTTTTCAGACGTGAGAAAATGTACGTCCAAAATAGGAATCCCAATATCAGAACTCTCCATGGGAGGGAGGTGAACCCCCTGGGAATTCAGGCTGGGGAGACAGCTGTTACCAGTGGTCAGCAGGGAAAGGCTGGGGCACTGATCACCTTGTAGCTCTTTTCTGTCACTGGACTGCCCTCCACCCATGGGTGTATCAGATAGAAGACCACATGAGCACAGGGAAAAATGTCCTCCCCATCAGGAAAGCATTCTCACATGCTGCCGCCACCACTGGTTTCATTTCCCAGATGTCCAGGGATGTCAGGCCCAGCATGCCTGAATGAGGTCAGTGGGAGCTCTCTCTGGAATTTTTGAGAAGTTGTATAAGGCAAATACCTGACACACCTTGAGTTCTTTTTGTGAAATCTTTAGCTCTGACAGTTCACATCACATTTGCCCCCCTGGCTCACTGAACATGGTTTTGTTTTTCTAGTAGTGCTCATTGTGACAGGAAAGAATATTTCCATCTGGTCCCAGAACAGTCAGCAAGGAAAACCTGTGCAGCCAGGAAGTAGTTAATTGTGGATTCAAACCAGCTCAAACGCTACCGCCTCCAGAGCCCACACCTTGGTAGTCGCTCCCACTTCTCTGTGTCCTGGCAGTGATCCTAACATGTCTCCTGATCCCCAAAGAACTCAGTTAGTGATATTGAACTCAAGTCATGGGACAAGAGCCTCTAGGGCATCACCATTTGTAGTACCATGTCAGAAGGCTACCAAAAGAAGTCCTTTGCTGGAGTGGTCATGCTTTCAAACCTCTGACCACTCCCCAACTTTCCTTGGCCTCCTATTGGGCTAATATTTGGGAGCTGAAACAGTAGCCTTCCTGAAGCAGTGGTGGGCAGTTACTGGAAAGCCGTGTGATTGTCTGAGTTGAACCAATTTGTCGAAGACCATTTTCCTTTTCACTCATCACCTTCCCCATATCCCATGAGAGACGGTCCCCAGAGCACAATAATCCTTTCCTGAGATAGACTGTAGAGGCATCGAAGAAAAGGAACAAAAGTGAGGCTAATTTTGACTTTTCTGGGACCAAAGAAAAGAAAAGCAGGCAGGCAGGTCAGGTCCAGCTCTGGAGGCCAGGATGGGCCGAGGATTGCAGTGCCAGTGGGTCTGTTCCAGTCACCAGGAGATTTGCAGAACAATGCAGGCGGAGGAAGGGGGAAGAGGGAACAGAGTCTTGGCCCTGGCTGCAGTGACCAAAGCCTGGTCCAGGCTCTGAAGCCTGGACCACCTCCTCCCCCTCCCCCTCCTCCTCCCTTCTTCCTCCTCTTCCTCCCTTCTTCCTCTTTCTTCTTCCTCCCTCCTTCTTTCTTCTTCTTCTTTTTAAATGCAAACTCCATACAACTCCTCCCCAACTAAATTATTAAGGAATTAAGTTTCAGGGATTTCTTACAGACCCAGTAATGGTTCATGCTCATCAGGGCTCTGTGAAGCCCTTCAGATTGTAGGCTGATGTTGGTATGCATCAGCATTTTTTTCTGGGACAAGGTCCTTGGCTCTCCTCTGATTCTCAAAGGCATCCGCCATTCAGAGCTATGCACCTCTACAAGGAGTGTCTGTCTCCCCCCTTCCTGTCCCCACCAGGCAGAGCTTCTATCCTTAATGTCAGTGCTGGTTAAATTCCAGTGTGCAGTAGAGTTAGCTGGGCATCCTGTTGAAATATAGATTCTGATTCAGTAGGTCTGCATTTCTTTTCTTTTCTTTCTTTCTTTTTTAAGATTTTATTTGTTTATTTGACAGGGAGAGAGAGAGAGAACACAAGTAGGCAGAGCAGCAGGCAGAGAGAGAGGAGGGGAAACAGGCTCCCCGCTGAGCAGAGAACCTGATGCGGGGCTCGATCCCAGGACCCTGAGATCATGACCTGAGCTGAAGGCAAGAGGCTTAATCCACTGAGCCACACAGGGACCCCAAGAGTCTGCATTTCTAACAAGTTCAAGGTGATAGGCTGCTGTTCTCTCAATGGGCCAAGCTTGATGGCAAGCTGTAATTTTCTCGCCCCAAGCCTGGATCTTGATCACAGTCTCTTAGTGATCTCTAGACCACTCTTCCTATGGCCACTGGAGTGATCTCAGTTGCAATTCTAATCTTGTTCTTCCCCTCCTTCCCTTCCTGTGGCTCCCCTCCCCAGCCTCTATGGTCAATAAAGTCATCTCAGAATCCATAAACAAAACCTTTACATGATTTGTCTTCATCCTGTCTTTTCCCCCAGTGTGCCTTTCGGTCCATGAGTAGTTAATTCCGTTCATGCTGGGCTACATGAGAGCAAGGATTAAGGGGCCAGGGGTAGGGTGTGAGTCAGACTAGTGTCTGAATCCTGTTCCTGCCACTTCCTACTTTGTGACCTCCGAAGTCTAGTTTTTTCATATGCAGAGTGGGAATAAAAATACCTACCTCATGGAGTTAACCATGAGAAGCAAATGACATACTCTATGTAAAGCATTTAGCACAGTGCCCACATAGTCACTCCTCAATAAGCCATAGCTATTGTGACTTAATCATAATATGCTCTAGAGTTTCCATTTGTCACCCGATTCCCTGATTGGCTTGTTCTCCTAGTTCCCCTTCTCTGCCTCATCACATGTCGCCCCCTCCTCAAGTCCTTCCTGACTCCCTCACCCCTCAAGCCCATGCAGGCTTTCACCTCAGTTGTAACACTGTGGGTGATTTCTTTGTATACTCTTCCTGCAGCAATGCCCAACACGGTTTGGGGCACATATCAATAACTGTCACTAGAAAAGTTATAGGAAACTGAGTTGTGTTCTTATTTCTTTTTGTTGTGTAGTGTTATACATACCTGTACTACCTACTTCTTAGCTACAGTGAATATATATGTATTATATAATTGGAGAGATTTGTTTGGTTATTTTTTCCTCCAACTAATGTAATCCTCAGTAATATCTATTACTTCTGCCCTGACAAGTTGCAGAGCTCAAGGGAGCATGGATTAGCATGAGCATTACCTTATATTGAAATCAGTTCACTCAACAAATATTTATGGGCGTTTTCCGTGTACCAGGCACAATGAATGACCATAGTGAGGATCATCACATTTGCCCGGCAGCAGCGCAGTGTATAGCTTTCTTTATGGAGGCATTGGCTCTGAGCTTCTGCCACCCAGGAGAGGACAAGGTCTACGCTGAGGCCTCCATCAGTAAGCCCCTTTGTGTGCCCTCAGGGAGCCCATAAATATTAGGAATGTTCTGTAGATGTAGGCAAGGATCCCTTGGAGCTATTTCTCAACTCCAAAGTGGTTTGGGCAGCATATTCTGCTTCTCTGAAAAATCAGTCCTGAGTATTTGTACTCCTATCCAAGCCTCAATTCCCTAATAATAAAGGCCCCCCACCCAAGCCGTCTCTACAGCTTACAAAGATCCTTGATGTACATTAATGAGAAGGATCTTTGTCACAACCCTGAGAGGCAGACAGAGCAGGGTTCTAGATCCCTGTTTTTAAGCTGAGGTGCCAGAAGCTCAGAGGCATTAAGGGATAGACCCAGGGTCTTGTAGCAAGTCAATCAAACACTCGAAACCTGAATCCAGATCTGCTGACTATAGGTCGAGCAAGTCTTTCTGTTGTGATTGAATCTTGCGTCTCTGAGCCAGGAAATGATGAAGTAGGATGGCAAAACCACCCAGCTGCTACTTGCTTTCAATTCATTTCCTGAAATGGGGGAGGGGACCAGTGAGGGAGACAGCTGTGGAGGGAGGGTTGCCCTTCCACATCAGCAGGAGAGGACTCTTGAACATAGAAGATGAGTGTTAGTTTGATTCCTGGCCATTCTCCTTGTCTCTGAACTCACAGACTGCAGTGGGCCTCACAGAACTTCCTGGTCTGTTGGAAAAGGAAATGGCCTCAAGTACACGGCCCTAGGCAGGGAGGCAACCAACAGGCATCCCTCTCGGAAGACAAGTGAGCTGAAGCAGGAGCAGATTTTCCTGTTATATGTGACTGTCTGTGGCTATGTTCCATCAGTTGTTCCTTTTAGCAAAGCTGAAGTTTAAATTAGGGGTCTTGTAGTTGATAGCAGCTTGATAATAGCACCTGTGATTAGTGAGATTGCCAAGGGGAAGGTGACTCTCAGAAAGTCAGTATGTGGTCCAACTGCCCTCCTGCTGTGGGCGTGCCTTTTCCTTGCTACTTTGGGATCTGGGATGATTTTTACTGAGGAAATCCAGGAGCTTCCATAGATGGGGAGATAGTCACTTCTAGGTACTTTTCAGGGATTGGGGTTCATGAACTTTGAAGTCCAATTCCAACTGTGAAGCTGACTACCAGAGTGTTTGGGCTTGTGCCTGGACCCGCGTCTCTCTGCTGATAGCTGTGAATGATGATAGGTCAGATGATTTCATCTTTGAATGCACATTTGAATCCACCTGGGGAGTGTTCTAAACTATATCTAAGCGGGGGTCCCACCCTCAGATCCTTATTCAATGGTCTGGGTGAGGCAGGGGATTGATAACTTTTTACAGGGTCCCCCAGGTGATCAGTTGTATAGTAAAGGTGAAGAAATGGGATGGGTTAATCTCTGAGCTTTCCTGAAGATCTGGGGGAGAACTCAGGTGTCCGTCTGGTCCACAGTCCACAGTGCACCATGTGGCCATTCTAAGAATGCCTTTAAACTCAAGGTCTTGAAATCCAGAGCAGAAAGCACTATACCGAGGCCACTGGCCAAGTCCATTATTTTAAAGTGGTAGGCCCTGTGGGGAGCCATGTGTTCCAGGCACATAATAAGGTAGAGCAAGCAGGTGTCCAGGCATTTGGTTCCCAAGCCTGTGGCCCTGTCTTAATGCCACACAGTTCTGAAGGAAGCCCAGGGAATTACTGGAGAGCAAAATCACGCTTTTGCCCAGTTTCCCTTGTAAGCCTTTCACCTAATGGTGTTTTGGAGTTTGGTGAATATTTACTCATTCCTTCTGCACTCAGTAACTTCATGTCCAAGCTCCAGAGAAGTGGATTATTCTTATCCACAGATGAAGAAACTACAGGTGGAAAGATTGAGACTTTCCCTGGTCACACAGCACGATAATAACAGAAGCTGTGTAATGGAAACAGAAGTCCTTGTTTTCCTGGAGGAAAATCCCTTCCTCTCCACCTTGACTTAGCTATTCGGAAGCAGCACGTCTCAGCTCCGTCAGTAGTGAGCTCCGTCAAGAACAGAGGCACCCCTGTGTGAGGTTGTCCTGCCCTGGAAGAGGAGAGAGTGCATTCTAGGCAACGCTTCTCTAGCAGGGCGGGCGTGCTTTTGGTGCCTCAGTGTCTCTCCCATGTTTACCAAGCCCTTTCGCAGCCTGTCCACTGCTTTTCCCTGCCCTTCTGTTTAGGATGAGCTGTCTAGGCTGTCCCGAGCCACATCATTCCATCTGAAAAGGCAAAATGGCAGGAAGGCTCCCACCACGGGATGGAGAAGGTGATGAGAAGGAAACGTGTAGGCTTTCCTGTGGTCCTGGAGGTCAGCAGAATAGCTGCAGAGGTGCTCCAGCAGGAAACCATAGCATGCGGGAGTGGAAACTCCTGCTGGCTCCAGCAACATGTCGCATGTCACTGCACATCATGTTTATGGCAGTTTACAAAGAGTGAAAAGATTATTTTTATGCAAATCTACTATGTCAATGTAGATTTCTTTTAGCTTTGCTCAGTGGAGAATCATTTCTGAAGCTCTGCTGTTGTTTCGCTCCCCCTTCCCACTCAGCTCGAAATTGATTAGCAGCCACAGAAAATGTGCCTCCAGAAACGGCGTGTCAGGCAAAGAATTTGTCCAGCCTGGCAAAACAGCTTTGTGTGGCTTTGCTTTGAAGATTCCAGCTGATGCTTCCCTTTGCAGAAATGATAAGCTCTCCACCTATGGAAGGTTATTGGATTGGGCTGGTGAAAAATCTAATAGACCAAGAATAGCATCTGTAGACCCCATGGCTAGAATAGCCAAGACAGTGAACCACGCTGCTCTGATCTGGCTTTACCTGACCTGTCATGCCAGGTGTGGCACCCAGCCTCCAATGTAACCCCTAACAATCGGCATCTCTTGGTATCCACACCTTTGTATTGTGCCCGCGCACAATGAAGAGGGCTGATCCATGTGACCAATAGGATATTGCAGACTGATGGTGTGTGGCTTCCCAGGCGAGATCGTTAACAAAAATTGCAGCTTCCACCTTGGGCCCTTGAATTGCTCACTTTGGGAAGCCAGACACCCTGCTGTGAGGAGATCAAGCAACACTGTGGAGATCATGTCAGGAGGAACCAACTTCCAGCATGCACTTGCTAGGCACATGAATGCGCCCTGTCCGGAAACCTCCAGGCTCAGTTAAGCCTTCAGATGATTCTTGCTCCTCAGCATTTGAGTCTCAGCTGAGGCTTTGGACATCATAGAACAGAGATAAGCTGTCTCCACTGTGACTTGTATGCATTCCTGACCCACAAAAATACTGGGATAAGTCTTTATTATTGTTTTCTGCCATTAAGTTGTAGGAGTGATTTGTAATGCAATAGATGACTGGGGAGTATGTATAGACTGGGTCATAGAAGTATAGGATCATGGTGGGTAGAATATAAAGTTGGATCAGACAGAATTTATTGGTATGGGCCCACTCAGCAGTGACTCCAGATTCAGTGTTTGAGATGGGGGGTTAGAACCATGGCCTCAAGGGTCGCCTACACAAAATGAAGTTAAATGCCAGAACTGCTTTGTTGTAGGTGGTATGTTGTAGAGAAAGGTATCCAAAAGCTTAGGGATACTGGTATGTTAGAGTGGACTTAGCATGTAAGACCTGTTCACCAACTCTGGAAGGGTCAAGAGGGCACACCTTTCATCACCACTGTGAGAAATTCAACATCCTTGAAGAGTTTTGTGGTCACTCTTCTCTATAGGAACTGAAACCACCAAATGGGGATCCCTGATGTAGTAGGGATAGTGGGATTCCAGAGTGGCAGGACAAGAGGGATGTGGTTACCATAATTGGACAATTGAGCCAAAGCAATAATCACAGCTGTCTGACTCAGAACTGTGGCATCTGGCTAGTAGATCATGGTCCCTTTGGGGAAGACTGAGAGAAAGATTAGCAATATAAAATTTTGGCAGTATAGTAAGGTCCTTCCTCAAAGGGACAGGGATTCCACTTCATCCAAGAGGTTCTTGGTCTGTAAATTGGCTCAAGTCTGGGAATTGATTGAAGGGCCATTATCACTCTGTTTTGTGATCTAAGATATATTACTGTTCACTCAACCTAAACTCTTACGCTTATCCAGAGGTGAGAGTTCATGTTGATCTATGGGTTGTGGTGTGGTTTGGCTGGATGGTCAGAGACTTGACCATTATTGGGAAGTTGGTGACAAGGAAGTCTGGGGAAGAGGTAGATGTACAGACTTCTCTAGGCAAAAGATATGAAGATATTTGTCTTCCATATTAATGCTCACTAGAGGGTAACCTCACCATTCAGTCAGTGAGTCAATAATTCACTCATTCACTCATCACGAAGGAGTGATCCCATAAACATATGACCTTTGAACAACGTGGGAGTTAGGGGCAGTAATATTCCACACTGTTGAAATCCACCTGTAACTTTTGACTCTCCCCAAACTTAACTACTTATAGCCTGTTGTTGACTAGAAGCCTTCACAATAACATAAACAGTTGATAAACACATGTTTTATATGGTATATGTATTATATGCTATATTCTTACAATAAAATAAGCTAGAAAAAAGAAAATGTTATTAAGGAAATCATAAGAAACAAAAAATACATTTACATTACTGTATTATAAAAAAAATCCACATGTAAGTGGATCCATGCAGCTCAAGTTCGTGTTATTTAAGGCCAACTCTATATATTCTTCGCTGAGATGTCTGTTCAGGTCTTTGGCTCATTTTAAAATCAGGTTTGTTTTCTTATTGTTGAGTTATGAGTTCTTTGTATATTTGGTCAGTAGTCTTCTATGAGATATCTTTTGCAGTCTATGGCTTGTCTTCTCACAGTGCCTTTTGCAGAGCAGAAGTTTCTGATTTTAATGGAGTCTAGCTTATCAGTTGTTTCTTTTATGGATCATGCCTTTGGTATGTATCTAAAATGTCATCACCATACCCAAGATCATGTCGATTTTCACCTAAATTATCTTCTAGGAGTTTTTTAGTTTTGCATTTTATAGTTAATTCTGTGACCCTTTTTGAGTTAATTTTGTGAGGAGTGTAAGGTCTTTGTCTAGATTCATATTTTGTACATGGATATTCAGTTGTTCCTGCACCATTTGTTGAAGAGACTGTCTTCATGCCATTGCATTGCCTTTGCTTCTTTGTCAAAGATCAGTGACTCTATTAAGATGGGTCTATTTCTGGGCTTTCTGTTCCATACTATTCTATTTGTCTATTCTCCCACCAATACCACACTGTCTTGATCACTGCAGCTTTGTAATAAGTCTTAAAGTTGAGTAGTATGTATCTTCTAACTTTGTTTTTTTCCCTCAGTATTATCTTAGCTATTCTGGGAATTTTGCCTCACCGTAAAAACTTTAGAATCACTTTGTCGCTATCTATAAAATAACTTATTGGGATTTGGGGTGGGGGGAAATTGCATTGAATCTGTAGATCAGATTGGGAAGAACATAGACTGTCATGTCATCTGGAAACAAACACAGTTTTATTTTCCTTCCCAATTTGTTTATCTTTTATTTCCTTTTCTTGTCTTATTGCATTGGCTAAGACTTTCAGTATCATGCTGAAAAGAAGTGGTGAGGAGAAAATCTTGTCTTATTCCTGATCCTAGTGGGCAAGTGTCTAGTTTCTCACCTTTGAGTATGATGTTAGCTGTAGGTTTTTTGTAGATACCCTTTATCAAGTTTAGAAAGTTCCTTTTATTTCTAGTTTACCAGGAGTTTCATAAATGGTGCTGGATTTTGTCAGATGCTTTTTCTATGTATATTTATAGGGTATGTGATTTTTCTTATTTATCCTGTTGATGTGATAGATTACATTGATTTTTTTTTTTTCCATGTTGAATTAGCCTTGCATTCCTGGGATAAACCCCACTTGGTCTCGGCATATAATTCTTTTTCTACATCGTTGGTTTTGATGTGCTAACATTTTTGAGGATTTCTTTCTCTGTGTTCATGAGAAATATTGGTCTCTAGTTTGTTTACTTATTTATTTATTATTTAGTTATTTGAGAGAGAGACAGAGAGAGTACAAGCAGGAAGAGGGCAGAGATAGGGACAAGCAGACTCTGCCAAGCCGGGAGCCCAATGCGGGGCTTGATCCCAGGACTCTGAGATCATGACCTGAGCTAAAGGTGGATGCTTAACTGACTGAACCTCCCAGGGCCCCTCTAGTTTTCTTTCCCTATAATATCTTTGTCTGGTTTTGGTATTAAGGTAGTGCTGGCCTCATAGAATGAGCTAAGAAATACTCTTTCTGTTTCTGTCCTCTGAAGGAAGATTGTAGAGAATTGGTATCATTTCTTCCATGATTATTTGGCAAACCCATGTGGGCCTGGTGCTTTCTGTTTTGAAAGGTTATTAGTTATTGATTTCATTAAATATAGGCTTGTTCTTCAGTGTGTTTTTCATTTCAGAAATTGTAGTTTTCATCTTTAGAAGTTTGATTTGTCTTTTTTATATCTTAACTTTTTGAACGTATAAAATATAGGCATAACTATTCTAATGTTTTTCTGTGCTAATTCTAATAACTCAGTTCTAGATTGGTTTTGATTGGTTTTTCTGTTCATTATGAGTAAGTTTTCCTGCTTCTTTGCATCCTTGGTAGTCTTTGATTAGATGTCAAACATTGTGAATTTTATCTTGTTGGTTGCTAGGTATCTTTGTATTCTTATAAATTTTTCTCAGCTTTCAGGGTACAGTTAAATTACTTTGGGGATTTGCTTTTATAATTTATGACCTTGTGTCTGGGACAGTGCTCAGTTTAGGACTAACCATCATTCCCCACTGTGGAGGTAAGGTCATTCTGAAAACTGCCCAGTGCCCTGTGTGTTACGAGTTTTTCAAGTTTGATTGGTGGGAACAGGCACTATTCCCAGCTCTGTGTGAGCCTAGTCACTGTTCCTTGTTACCCATTTTGATGATTCTGTTCCTAGCCTCAGGTTATTTCTTCAAATAGGTACAGAGTACTCTGGTGTGTATCAGAAGGATACACAGTAGATCTCCAAGTTTTCACTCTTGAACAGCTCTCCACTCTCTGTATTCCCTGTTATGAACTCTAGTTGCTTTTGGTCCCTGGACCTTCAGCTCCATCTTCTTGACTCAGAAAGTCTACCAGGCTCTACCTCAGTACTCCTACCTCAGGCTGCTGCCTGGAAACTTACAAGGCAGTAGGTTTCGGCAGTTAATAGGGCTCCCTTCATTTGTTTACTGTCTGTCAAGAATCACTGCCTCTCATCACCTGATGTCCAGAGTCATAAAACCCATTGTTTTTGTATTTTGTCTGGTTGGTTGGTTGGTTGATTTATCTATTTATTTGGTTGTCTAAGGTAAGACAGCTTTTGTACTTGGATTCTTACAGCGAACCTTTTTATACGTAAGCAGTGGTCATTGTCATTTGAGAGGCTATATATTTACGTGAGCTGTAGAATAACCTTCAGTCAGCCAGCAGGAATTTTTGAGGCTACCCTACAGTGCTAAACTGATTTCCTAACTCTCTTGTTTCTAGGAATTCCTTGAATTATTTGGGTCCAGAAGCTAATTTAAATAATGATTTTATGAAATTCCTAACCATGTTATGATTTTATTCTCAGAATTAAAAAAAAGAAAGAGCAGCAACGTTATGCCGAAGAGCAGAGGATACTAAGAATGAACTTTCATGAAGAGCTGTATTCAGGCGAGAAGATGAGTGACATATTAGCCCAGCTGAAACTTGAGGAACTAAAAGGAGTCAGAGAAAAACAACAACAGAGAGAAAAGGAATCCCAAAGGTATTTTGAAAAGTTCTGCGTAAAGTCCTGGCTCTAGAGGAATAGCACTGTATTTTCCCCAGTGCTGTTTCCCAGTACAAAGAGGAAAAGTTGAGACACAGAGATGTGAACTAGTTTTAATGGTTAAAGCTGGTCTTCAGATAAGGACTCATGCTCATTCTCTTCCTAGTGGTCCACTTTGCATGACCATACTGTATCTTTATAGATATATAGAAGCTCTGCGAGCCCAGATCCAGGAGAAAATGAGGCTGTATAATATTACTCTACCTCCACTGTGCTGCTGTGGTCCTGATTTCTGGGATGCTCATCCTGATACCTGCGCCAACAATTGTATTTTCTATAAAAACCATAGAGGTAAGCTTCTTAAAGGAATGGTTGCAGCCTGGTGGCAATTAAAAAACAAACAAACAAGAAATGTAGTGATCATAGTAAGTTAGCATTTATTGAGATTGATACCAGAGACTGTTATAACGCCTTTACCAAATAACTCTGGGACAATAAAGGTAATTATAGTGAGTTATAATCCTTTTGAGATCGGCTATCTTCTTGTCTCCATTAATGCTGGGGAAATATTTCTACTCCACTGTAGGGAGACTTGGCTTCCTGGTTCTTCTATAAATGAAGAAATTAGGGCTTATGTTTTATGGCCATCTGTCCAGTTGCATTCCCTGTTATTGAAATACTTTAATGTTACTTAACATAGATTTATTACCATCTCTGTCCACATTAGACTGCCCAGTTCTGCCAGGTGATGCAGAGGAAAATGAGGACCAATATAAACATTATCTTCAGGAATTGCAGCTAGAGAAAACAGTCCTTCTTATTGTCACTCATATTTCTGTTTCCTGGCCATCCTTAAACATACTGATGTACACAGTGTAGAAATTATGTAGGCTTCATGCACACACCAAAATGCTGCCACTATTTGTATTCCTACTTCCCCATCCGTGTGATATGAGTTTCTCATCAGTTCTGTGACTTAAATTTTAAAAACACAAATCTTATCATGCCATTCCTTTATTCTAAAACCTTGAGGGTTCAACATTACAGTACAAAATGCATGCCATATTTGGCATATTTTCTCTCTGGCCCCAGGCGACACTCCAGCCTTATCAAACTTGCTATTTCCAGTACATGTCACTTTTTTTATGCCTTTTGCTCCACACATTTTTCTGCCTAGAAGACCTCCTTTCCTTTACTCTTATTAATCATTCAAGACCATCTTAAGTGTTACTATTTCTGGAAATCTTTTCCATCTTTTCCTAGATGTTTTTTCATTCATTCTGCACTTCATGTGGTGATGATATTTTATATATACCTCTGGTTTGAAAGTGTTAATACTGCAATTTAATTATTTTTGTGTCCATTCTCGTCATTATCTTTTCTGTCCTCACAGAGTGCTTGACATGTACTAAGTACTCAATAAGTGTTTATTCAATGAATAGGAAAAGTTAATATCTATGAGACTTGTAGAGAAGCAGTAGTAATGGGAAGGAGGTTGGCAGAGTGAGTAGTTTAGAATCTGACTTCATTCCTCACTGTGCAAACCTTTATTTGCAGCGTATACCCGGGCACTACATTCGGTCATCAATTCCTGTGATATCCCTGAGGGGACCTCAACTGTTCGAGTTGCCATGCATAATTTGGCTTCTGCACACAGACGGACTTTGAAAAATCTGTAATGAGAATCTGAATCCAATTGTTAGTATTTCAATCTTCACTTAAAGTCAACCCTGAGAGATTATTTAGGAAAAGCTGTTAAAATGTATAAGATGTGTAATCTGGAAAGAAGGACTGTCTCAACGTGACAACCATCTCTATAATTAGATCATAAACATTGTTATAGCCTCTGCCTGGGACTGAAATTGAAAGTTGACCTCCAAGCTGGTGTTTCTGCTGTGAACTGTATAGAGTCTATTGTTTTAAAAATGATCACTCAGACCAGTAAGGTTTTTTTTACTTAGCTCTGCTCTGATCAGAAGAGATCATGAGAAATCTTTGAGATTATCTCATTTATTGTCTTTCTTAAAGTGTATCTTTGAATCTTGACAAGATTGAAAATGTGTAGATAAAGCTGAAAAGAAGATGATGAAATGAGTTTCTAAGTATCAGTGGCCATCTGTATTGCCGATAGCATTACTAGTTGTGTATAACAATTAGAGGTGAGAAGAATCTGAATTTGATGCATGTTTTTTTCTCAAGATTTTTCTCTCCTGGATTTTTAACTTATTACCTCTTTCCCCATTCAGTGACATTGGACTTAGGACTTTACAATTTTATAATTTTGTATTGCAAAAATAAGGTGAATAAACCCTCCGTCTTTTGAGCATCTTGTAGGTGAAATCATTGTGAGTGACTTTTCAAAAAGTAAACCTGAAGTCAAAGTGAGTAACCAAGTCCTGCCTTATTTCTCCCTGTCTTTTAAGAATCTGGTGAATGGCATAGCTACAAAACAGATGAAATAAAAATTTCTGTAGCTAGTATGAGTGTGTTATTTCTTCACAGTATTTCCTGACACAAAATAGGAAAAGTTTAGTATTGAATTAAAGATACTATGAATTTCTTTTTCTTACTTTTCTCTAATGGAGCAGTGTTGAAGAAGCACTTAGGTTACGTCTCAAAAAAACTCCTACTAAACATCTAGCCAGGTCATCAAAAATTAGAGCCAAAAATTACCTGTATGACAAGATTGACAGGTTAGTTAACCAGATTAATCATCTAGTTCAGTCAAAAGCTCTAAGTAATTATATCCACCATTCAGCCTTCAGGAGTTGTATTTTTTAACAGTTTTATTGAGACATAATTTATATACCGTATGATTAACCCATTTGAAGTGTACAATTTTGTGGGTTGTAGTCTATTCTAGGATTGTGCAATTATCACCACTGTCAAATTTTAGAATAGTTTTGTCATTCTAAGGAGATGCCCCCATAATCCAGCAATTCCACTTTTGGGTATGTATCTAAAATAATTGAAAGCAGGATCTCGAGTGGATATTTGTATACCATGTTCATGGCAACATTATTCACAATAGCCGAGAAGTGGATGCAACCCAGTGTCTGTCAACAGATGAATGTGTAAACAATGCCTGGTATGTATATAAATGTACAGTGGAATATTATTCAGCCTTAAAAAGTAAAGAAATACTATCACATGCTAAAGTATGGATGAGCGCTAAGATCATTATGCTGCATGAAGTCAAGTCACAAAAAGACAAATACAGTATGATGCCACTTACATGAGAACCTAGAGTAGTCAAATTCACAGACACAGAAAGTAGAATAGTCATTGCCAGCATCTGCGGGGAGGAGGAAATGGGAAGTTGTTTAAAGGGTAGAGTTTCAGTTTTGCAATATGAAAAAGTTCTGGAGATCTATTTTACAATAATGTGAATCTACTTAATATTACCAAACTGTACACTTATAAACAATTACAATGGTAAATTTTAGTTGATGTGGCTTTTTTTTTAACCACAATTAAAAATTTTAAAAAGAAAAATTCCATACCTCTTCCATCCCATACACTTCCCATTCCTCCTTGCTCAGTTGTAGGCAATCACCAGCCTACTTTCTGTCACTATAGATTTGTCTATTCTGGACTTTTTGAATAAAAGCAATCATACAATATATAGTTTTTTTGTGACTGGAATCTTTTGTTTAGTATGATATTTTAAGATTTTTCCATGTTGTAGCATGTATCAATACTTCATTGCTTTTTGTTGCCCAGTAATATTTCACCCTATGGTGAAATATTTTATTTGCTCATTCATCAGTTGATGAACATTTGGGCTGTTTCTACTAATTGGCTATTATGAATAATGCTGCTATGAACATTTATTGACAAATTTTTTTGTGGACATATGTTTTATTTCTCTTGGGCATATACCTAGGAGTAAATATGCTAGGTCATATGGTAGCTATATGTTGAACCTTCTGAGGAACAGAAGACTGTTTTCCAAAGTGGCTGCACCATTTTGTATTCCCACCTATGGTATATAAGGGTTCAGAGTTCTTCACATTTACCAACCTGTGTCCTTATCTGTCTCTTCCATTATGTCCACCCCCCCACCCCCACCCTCGGTGTAAAGTGATATCTCACTGTGGTTTTAATTTGCATTCCACCCCCCCCCCATAGCTAATAATGTTGAGCATCTTTTCATGTGCTTATCAGCCATTTGTATATCTTCTTTGGAGAACTATCTTTTCAGATCCTTTGCCCATTCTGTAATTGGGTTATTTATCTTTTGATTATTGAGTTAACGAGTCTTAGTATATTCTACAAACAGGCCCCTTATTAGACACATGATTTGCAAAGATTTTCTCCCATTCTGGAGATTGTTTTTTCACTTTTTTAATGATTTCCTTTGCAGCACTAAAGTTTTTCATTTTGATGAACTCCAGTTCATCTACTTTTTTGTTGTTGTTTCTTTAATCATTACCTAATCCACTACCTAACCCTAATATACTCCTATGTGTTCTTCTAAGAGTTTTATATTTTCAGCTCTTACATAGAGGTCTGTGAATTATTTTGAGTTAATTTTTGTGCATGGTGTTAGACAGGGGCCCAACTTAATTCTTTTGCATGAGGATATCCTGTTGTCCCAACACCATTTGTTCAAAAAAACTATTATTTGCCCTATTGAGTTGAAGTGACACTCTTGTCAAAAATTAGTGGACCATTGATCTAGGGGTTTATTTCTGAATGTTCAGTTCTGTTCTATTAATCTGTTTATCATTATATAAGTACAATCTATCTTTTTTTTTTTAAGATTTTATATATTCATTTGTCAGAGAGAGAGATTGCATGAAAGAGCATGCACAAGCAGGGGTAGCGACAAGCAGGGGGAGAAGCAGACTCCCCTGATCTAGGAGTCTGAGGTGGGACTCTATCCCAGGAACCTGGGATCATGACCTGAGCCAGAAGTAGACGTTTAACCGATTGAGCCACCCAGGCCTCCCCAATCTATCTTAATATAGCTTTGTAGTAAGTTATGAGGTTGGGAGGTATAAGTCCTCCAACTTTGTTCTTTTTCAAGATTGTTTTGCTATTGTGAGACCCTTTCATTTTTCATATGAATTTTAAGATTATCTCCTGCAAAAAAGCTAGCTGAGATTTTTCACAGGGATTGCATTGAATCTGTAGATCAATTTGAGAGCTATTGCCTTGTGATTCATGAACATGGGATATCTTTGCATTCAAGTCTTCTTTAATTTCTTTCAATGTTCTGTATTTTCAGAGCATAAAATTTGTACTTATTTTGTTAAAGTTATTCCAAAGTATTTTATTCTTTTTGGTGCTGTTTCAAATAGAATTATTTTGTTAATTTTATCTTCAAATTGTTCATTGCAAGTATATAGAAATGTAATTGATTTTTATATATGGATCTTGTATTCTACAACCTTTCTGAACTCTTTTTTATTTTAATAGTTTCTTAGAGGATTTCTTGGGATTTTTTACATGTAAGATCTTCTCATTTACTAAAAGAGATAGTTTTTTCTCTCCTTCTGAATGCCTTTTTCTTGTCTAATTGCCCTGGGTAGAACATCCAGTACCATATTGAATAGGAATGATGAGTGACACTCTTGTCTTGTTTCTGATCTTAGGGGAAAAGCATTTAGTCTTTATCATTATGTATGATGTTAGCTGTGGGTTTTAATAAAGGATTTTTTTAAAGAGAGATTTAAAGAGCATGAGCTGTGGAGGGCTGGTGGAGAGGTGAGGGGTGAGGGTCACGGGGAGGGGGAGAGAGAGAGAGAGGATCTTAAGGATGGACTACACCCAGCACAGAGCCTAACATGGGACTTGATCTCACAACCCTGAGATCATGACCTGAGCTGAAATCAGGAGTCAGATGCTTTCCCCATTGAGCTACCCAGGAGCTCCAATAAAGGCTTTTTTTTTTTTTTTAAAGATTTTATTTACTTATTTGTCAGAAAGAGAAGAGTGCACAAGCCGGGGAAGCAGCAGGCAGAGGGAGAAGCAGGCTCCCCCCTGAGCAGGGAAGCTGATGTGGGGCTCGATCCCAGGACGCTGGGATCATGACCTGAGCAGAAGGCAGACACTTAATTGACTGAACCACCGAGGTGTCCCCCAATAAAGGCTTTTAATAAAGGGCTCCTGAATGCCCTTTATTAGTTTGGGGAAGTTACCCTCTGTTACTAATTCACTGAGTATTTTTTATCATGAAAAGGTGTTTAGTTTTGTGAAATTTTTTTTAATCTATTAGGATTATTGTGTGTTTTTTGTCTTTTTTTCCTATTTAATAAGATGTATTACATTAATTGATTTTCAGATGTCAGACCAACCTTTTACTTCTGGGATAAGTTGTATTGGTTCTTATTTGTTTGGTGTTGTACAAGTTTTTCCTTGTTCTATTTTTTTAGTTTATCTGAGATAGGTGATTTGACTTGTCTGATATCAAGTTAATAGTAAATGATGATGGGATTAAATCTTACATAGACTTAAGCAGCTTTCAAGTCTTCTTCCTCTAAGTTCAGTTTCTGAACATAAGTCTCACCTGAGGAGGAGTATGGCTTTGCGTTGTGATTTGGTCCTATCTAAACGGTGTTAATGATTTATTTTTGTGGGGTTAGAGAATGCTGGAATGGCTCGCAGCTACCAAGGAGGAAGCCTGAGTTTCATGACCCTCACTGGGCGTGCGGTGAATCCTGTGTGAATCGATGGATGCACTTTGGAAAGAAACCTGGAATCTAAGAGTGTGCCTGAATTTAGAGGTTTGTGAAATCACAGTTGCGAGGACAAATTCTGTGTCTGCTAAATGAGCAGTGACCTGTAAAAATGAAGAGGACTGAATGTAAGAAGTGAGCCTAATTGAAATAGATTTTGAGGGGCGCCTGGGTGGCTCAGTGGGTTAAGCCGCTGCCTTCAACTCAGGTCATGGTCCTAGGGTCTTGGGATCGAGCCCTAAATCGGGCTCTCTGCTCTGCGGGGAGCCTGCTTCCCCCCACCCCCCCGCCTGCCTCTCTGCCTACTTGTGATCTCTGTCTGTCAAATAAATAAGTAAAATCTTAAAAAAAAATAGATTTTGATTTCTGGGAGGAAAAATATAATTAAATTTGGACTAACTATTTCAAATAGGATAGATGGCAGGCATTTCAAGTAAAAAACAAATGAATAAGAATGAATACTTTCCTAGATCATCATTTCTTTATTCCTCTCAAACCGTCCTCTAGGTTTTCCCTCATACTCATCAGTTGGTGACAAAATACACCCTGAAAAGATAAGCAGTCAAAAGGGAGCTTCCCCAAGCTCCTACCATCATATCTACCTACCTACCTGCATATCTTATTCTTGTTAATATGGATAAACTATTTATTCTATCTTAGGTCTGCTCTGAGTTGTGGCAAGATCCAGTTCCCTTCCTCCTATTCAAAGACATTGCCTCAGCATCTCTTCCCCTTGTCTTCTGCAACATAATTTCCTCCCGACTACTGGAGTTTTCCTATCAATATATAAATGTGCTGTAATTTCTTCCATCTTTAAAACCAACCACCTTTAAAAAAGAGAGAGAAAAGAAAAGAAAGCTACCTCTCTTTACCCTGCCTTCTCCTTCACCTACCACCAACCTTCTCTGCTTCTCTTTATGGCAAAACAAAGTCTTTGAGTTGTCTGTCCCTTCTCCTGCTGTCCTCACATCCTCTCTTGAGTGCCTTCTAGTAAGATTATTTGCCTTTCCCTCTCGAATGAAAGCGGTTTTTTTAGTCACTAATGACTTCCACGTTGCCGAATCCCATGGTCATTCATTCTCAAACTTCTTCTTCGCCTATCAGCAGAATTAAACACAATTGATTGCTCCATTTTTTTTTTTTTTGACGTACTTTATCACTTAGCTTCTACAACACCAAAGCTTTTGATTTTTCTTCCAACTCACTTGGCCATTGCTTCTTCGTTTTTTTTGCTGTGTTTTTCTCATCTCCAACTTTGCAATATTAGGGTGTCCCAGGCTCAGTCTCTGGACTTCTTTTCCATCTACACTTGCTCTTTTGGTGATCTCTTTTCATCCGGTGGTTTTAAATGTTCTCTACAAACTCCCACATTTATATCTCTGGTCCAGACCTCTCCCTGAAACCAAATTATCATAACGCTGACTGCCTTCTTGACATTTCTGCATTTTTCGTTCCCCTCAGATTTGCTCTTTCTACACACTTTCCCATATCAATGAATAGTAGTAGTCCTATCTATTTATTGAGGACAAGAAACTTGAAATACCACTGACTTCTATCTTTCTCTCTCGTTCATCCTTCTTCACTTCCTCAGCAAGTCGTGTCAACTCTACCTTCAAAATATATCTCCAGTTCACGTTACTTATACTGCCAGATGCCTGGTCCAAACCACCAGCATCTCTCTCGTGGGTTATTATAAGAGTTTCCTAAGTAATTTGTCTGCTTGTATTTTTAAAAAAATTTTTTTAATTTATTTTTAAATTTATTTATTTATTTGAGAGAGAGAGTAAGCACAAGCGGGGGTGGCGGATGGTGAGGCAGAGGGAGAAGCAGACTGCCCACCGAGCAGGGAGCCAGATGTGGGGCTCGATCCCAGGACCCTGGGGTCATGACCTTAGCTGAAGGCAGATGCTCAACTGACTGAGCCACCCAGGCGCCCTTGTCTGCATGTGTTTTATGAACTTTCTCCATATATGAACCACACTTAAGACATCCAAAAACCAACCTTCGGTCTCCCCGCTCTACACACACATGCGCACACCCTCAAACAACAAAAATCTGTTCTTTCAGTCTTCTGCATCTCAGCAAATGACCACTCCATCCTTGTAGGAGTACAGGCCGAAAAAGGATAGAGTCAACCTTTACTCTCTTCTTTCTTAGGCAACCCACATCCACCTCTTGTTGGCTCTACCTTGGAAAATGTATTCCAAATACAACACTTTGAAATGTTGTGTTTCAGTGTTGTATCTGCCCCACTGCCTCCCTGATCTAAGTCAACATCATGCCTGAATTATTGTGGCAGTGTCCTAGTTGGTTTTCTTGTTTCTGTATTTGTCCCCTGATAGTACCGCAACCAGAGCAGTCCTTTCAGAAAAAGTAAGATCATTTCATTCCACTGCTCAAAGTCCCCTTTGGCTACTCAGGAATAGCCAGAGTCCTTGTAATGTCATAGAAGGCCCCATAAAATCAGGGCCCCATACAAGGTCCTAATCACTTCTGAGGCTTTATCTCCTACTGCTCTTTGTTCTTGCTCATTCTGCTCAGCCCTTTGGGACAATCTAGGGATACTTTTGCTTTAGGGATAATTTGCTCTTTGCTCTGCCTGGGGACATTTCTCCCTCCGATAATTTGGCTAACTTCCTTAACGTCCTTTAAGTCTTTATTCAAGTGTGTCTTATTAAAGGGCCTTCCTGGATCATCTTATTTTAAAATGTGACCCTCCTGACCACCTCCACACCCAGGTACTCCTTATCCCTTTTCCGTGCCCCTTCATAATATTTCTACCTGTATGACCTACATATTTTACTTAATGTTTATTTTCTCTCTTTCTCCCTGCTGGACTGTAGGCTCCATGAGGACAGGGATTTTTGCTTGTTTTTGTTCAGTGGTGCATCCCTAGTTCTCAAGACTATCCCTGGTCCATAAAAGGCTCTTGGTAATTGTTTGTTAAATGAATGAACAGATTTGTCCTTAAAAAATTCCAAATATTTCTTCATGATTTGTAGTTTTACCTAATGTTTTTGATCTTTACTCCAAAGGTCTTTAGACATCGTTTTACTTTGTATTTTCTTTTCTTTTCTTTTCTTTTTTTAAATATTTTATTTATTTGACAGACAGAAATCACAACTAGGCAGAGAGGCAGGCAGAGAGAGAGGAGGAAGCAGGCTCCCCACAGAGCAGAGAGCCCAATGCAGGGCTCGATCCCAGGACACTGGGATCACGACCGGAGCCGAAGGCAGAGGCTTTAACCCACTGAGCCACCCAGGCGCCCCTGTATTTTATTTTCTTATTGCTACTGTAATTTGGGAAAAACAATTTCTCTAGGCTACAGTATTCTGTTTTATAAAATAGGAGGGTTATAGTAAGTAACCTTTAATCTCCCCTGTAGCTCTAACAGTGTATGAATTTTTTAATTATGTTTTATACTTTTGACCTCCCTCAAGGTTTCTATTTCATTTGCTGAGCTTGCACTAGTGGTAGGTTTTACCTGTGGACGGTGAGGGCAGGGTGGGACGAGTTCATTCAGCTCTGCTCTGACTGCATCACTGATCTTGTCAGAGTCGCTGCAGGTTCAGTAGGTCCCAGTGGAAGAGAGGGCAGAACAGGAGGATGTAGGAAAGTCTGGGTGTGTGTCCAGCAAGAGGGGCACAATCCCAGGGAAGCTCAGCCGTGCTGTTCCCCAGAAGGATACTTTTATCGGTTAAGGAACCCATAACACGCCAAGAGCCGGAACCCGTGTATGATTAAGAGGCCTTTCCAGGATTATGGTGGTAGCGGCGGATATTCATGTACTAGTTTTCCTGCAAGAAGAAAGCGGGTGGGTAATATATTCTCCTAGGTGTCTTACCAAAGTAGCTTGCTCCAGTTGCTTTGGTTTAGTAAACTCTGTGTCCTCCCCCTTGCATTGTTCTGGTATATTGCTCTAGTATATTACTTAATTGTCTAGGCCTCGCCCTATCTATTTAGCCCTTTTATGATGACAGGAATGAGATTGTCCACAACTTTATTGACTACCCACTGGGCTCAGAGGCTAGAAACTGCTGCTCTTGCTCATATCTTGTAACCTTTTAAAGTGCGATAAAGGAGGTATCTGGTATTACTTTACTATGCCTACTTAGATTATGTTTTTGGAGGCAAATACTTCTTTTAATTTCCCTTTAGGTGCAGTGAGCACAATTTGCTTTGTGTCCTGTCTTGGACGTTTTTCCACGTTTCTCAGAAAAAAAGATTTAAGACATTGGAAATATTGCAGAAGAAGAGAAAACAAATGTTCTCCTGGCATGCTAGGCCCATTCTGTTAGGCAAAAGGCTTTGAATATGTTGACTTAGATTTTTATTTTAATTTTAATTTTTTTTAACTTAGATTTTTAAACCGGTGTTAAGGTGGAAAGAAATGGTCCATTTCTGGTCTTGCTCTCAGTATTACTGATCACTACTAGAGGGATATGTCAAGGAGAAGTCAAATGGATTCCTTTTGAGTAAGGCAGTTTGAAACTATACCACATGAGGCATCTTCCCTTTGGGGCCCCAAGATGAGATCACCCTTGGTAGAAGTTGTCATTTAATTCTTGGCTCAGGTTCTTTGCCACCCTCCTACCCCCACACACCAGAAATCTACAGCAGTCATTAATGGATGAAACTAGTATGCATTTTCATCATCTGAACCCACTAATTCACCCTCACATCACTGAAAGTGCGAGAAGCAGATATTGTGCCTCCTGGTGTGATGTAGTACAAAGCATACATTGCCTTCTGTAAAGTATTTTTGCCCCCCAAAATTCGAAACTGAATGTAATCAAGACTTGAAGCCTTTTTTTTTTCATCTGCCCTAAGGAATCTGCCGTATATAAGAAAGTTATCCCGATCACTTAGGAGGATACTGTGTTCCATACTGGGGAGAACTGAGAAGATAGCCACTCAAATCATTTTCTGTGTTTTCTGGTTTAAGTAAAGACAATATGTAAAGAGAAAAGGAGTGAGGATTCCTTTATAGGAAATAGAGGGAAAAAAATTATACTATCAGAATTATACTATCAGAAAGCAGAAATTCGGAGGATGAGTTGTTCAGAAGTAAACTGACAATTCCTTTAATGAGTTAATGGAATAAATTTTTTTTAAAATGGAGAGGCAGCTCTAGATTTCCAAATAAGACAGACTTCTAGAGATAACAACCACCAAATATAATGTATGGACCCTGTTTGGATCCTGATGTGAAAAAACAAACAAACAAACAAACAACTGTCTTTGTAGCAATCAAGAGAATTTGAAGAGTCTAAGTTATTCATTTTGGTAAGTAGGATGATGGTATTATAGTTATATAAGAAAATATCTGTACGGGTATAGATACTGGAGTATCTAGGGATGAAATAAAATTATATTTGAGATTTACTTTGAAATAATTCAATAAAATGAGACAGCAGAGAGAGAGATGGAGTAAGTGTAGCAAGAGTTCGTGGCTAGTGAATCCAGATGATGGGCACGTCCGGGTCTCATTGTGCTGTTCGGTCTATTTTTTAATATATCTGAATTTTCTTAAGGACAATTTATTTTAGAAACCTCGGGCCTGACATAACCTTGTTAGCATTGTAAGTGTCCTCCTCACTGCCTCCCCCACTAAATAATAGAAGGTTTAGGTATGAAGGTAGTACCCCTCAGTTGTGGGACTTATGACATAGTAGTTATTATCCATTATTATTAGAACCTAGAGGCTGCAGCGTTCTGTGGCCTTTCTATAGGAAGGAGTGATTAAGTAGAAATTAGGTCCATTCCCACAGGCCAGGTCTGTATGGCAGTCCCCTTAACATAGCTCACATCCTAACTAGTCAGATAGGCTCCCAGGCACCTGGTTTTGTAATCAGGTGAATTCCCAGGCATATAAAACTTCAGACGACGAGGGATGAAAGATTATGGAGAACATGAGAGCACAAATGACAAGAATCACGAAATGGTGATTGTGAAAGAAGCTTTGAAATCTTAGGGAGAGATGGGAATAAGAGTATTTATGGAGCTCAATTTAGGGATGGGAAAAATCACTTATAATTCTTATCTTCCCTCTGAATAGAGACTTCCGGAGGTTGAAAAATTGCTCATTGTTTTCAAAGCTCTTTCTTGCTCTGTCTTTAGAGGCCCTGCTGCTATAGGACAGTTCGTACCGTGGTTGAGATCGCAGTCACAGTTTAGACCCTGGTTCTTCCACATACCAGCTGTGTGGCCTTAAGCAAGTTACTTAAACTCTCTGTGCCATAGTTTCATCATCTACAAAATGGGATAATAGTGCTTGTTTCCTAGAGTTGTTGTGAGAATGCAGTGAGGTAGCGTGTAGATAAATAGCATAGTGCTTGGCACGTGTTAAGAACATTAAGAGGCATTTGGGGCGCCTGGGTGGCTCAGTGGGTTAAAGCCTCTGCCTTCGGCTCAGGTCATGATCCCAGAGTCCTGGGATCGAGCCCCGCATCGGGCTCTCTGCTCAGCGGGGAGCCTGCTTCCTCCTCTCTCTCTCTGCCTGCCTCTGCCTACTTGTGATATCTGTCTGTCAAGTAAATAAATAAAATCTTAAAAAAAAAAAAAAAAGAACATTAAGAGGCAAGGTCTGCTCTGCTCATGTTGGCTTTCCGTGGAATCCTGATGCTTCAGATACTTTAGCTGGGAGTGAGCTAGGTAGGTATAGGAACATAGGGACATCCAATTTGACCTTTTAATGCCTAAGAGAAAAAGGTTCCTATATGCCTAGGTTATTATGACATTTATATTTGATTTGCATCAAATTTGATGCAAATTTGATCTAAATCAAATTATTTGATTTTATTCATTGTTCCATCTTACGTTGAGCTTTTATACCACTAAAACCAGATTTTTTTTTAAGTTGGAGAATCAAGAAAAGAGTTTGCCTTATTGCCAAATGGATGGGTGTGTCATTTAAATTGCAAATTAGCACACCTTCTTTATTGCTCAACCAGAGGTGAGATGATGCCTACATTAAAATCCTTCCTGCTCAGAACTGTAGGTACCCTCATCCAACAGGATCCACCCACCTTATCAAGATTGGGTTATGGTTCAGCTGGAGGAAGGACGTGCCTTAACCTGCTTTCCTAGGTGGGCTCTGTCGTTTTCCTTCTAAGGAGTTTAAAGCAGTTGCCATAGAGCCAACCAACCCAACTTTTTTCTATCAGTCATTAGTACTTAATGTCCAACACATAAAACCTGACTGTCATACAGCTCTTTAAGGGTTCAGAGTCTTCTTTCCCATAAGATAACTTTGTTGTTCTTACCTAACCAGTACCTGGGGCCAGAGATCGTAGATGAAGGGGAACCAGAAGCACAGCTGAGAAGGGGAGGGGGTACCACAGAGGCATAAGGCAAAGAACAGAACCGAGACTAAGATTAGCAATGGAAGATCAAGGGGAAAGAGTTTGAAGCAGAGCAGGACTGGAGCATGAGCCAACACAATAGGAATCAGTAGGTTAGCTAAACATGGGTCTCTGAAGAATGGGCCGGTACTTCTTGTTAGTCTAGAACAGTGACATGCAGTGGCCTACCCTGCGGTGTCTGTTGTTAGGAACAGTAAGGCTATAGAGCAAGTATGGACTTCCATACAGTGGCTCAGGCTGGAAAATCCATTCATGAAGGAATGTCATCTGACACAGGTAAACAATGATACCTGGAGACCTAGTTAATACTCCTCTAAATGTACAGCTTTCAACCGATTACATTTTCTGAACTCCTTACCTACCTTTTCCTCTTGTCTATTGGCAATATGGAAATGTATAGTAACAACTATTAATGAAACTTAGTTTGACTCCGGAAATAAAATGCATCTAGATCCATATGACTACATATCTGACCTACTGAGGCGGTAGGAGTTAGGGAATTTATTTAGGCTGCCATAGAGTTCTGCTATGTGGTATACAGGAAGTAGGCTGTAATACTAATTTCAAGACACGTTGCTTTGAATTAATGAGTCAGTTATCCTAGTTACCATCAGGCGTCATGTTCCTATGCTTGCTAGGAGCCCTTTCTCAGCTGAGCAGTTGAGATAATAGGTCTTGTGAGGTAGAATGATGCATAGAGAGATTCACTGTATTCAACTAGTACATAGGGAGATTGGTTCCAAATTGGGTGTTGACCCTACATGAATCTCACAGGTTGAGTCTAGCCTCTCCTTGGGAGTCCAGGATGCTGGATGCTGGCTAACAATGTTAGGGTAAGGAGAGTCCCTTAGGATTAACCGTAGTTAACCCTAAGTCCTTTAGGATTAAGTCTTTTGGTCATTTGAAATACCCTTCCTATTCTGTCTTAAACTTCTATTTACCCTTAAGGCAAAGTACTAGTGCCACTGCCCTATGAAAAGATATTTTGATTTCTCTCAATCTGAAGCACTTACTCCTCCTGCCCAATAACAGTATACTGCCTGTAACTCTGGGTAGCACATATTTTTTCTGCTTAAATGATAATTATTTGTATATGTTAAAAGGTCATTTTCAAAAAAGGTTAATCATGACTGTCATGCAGATATTAAAAGAGCATATGTTGATACTAAAATGAACATGTGTTAAAGGCTTTAATCCATGAGGGAATAAGCAGATGTTTTAACTGATTCTAAGAAAAAGTAAAAGAAAAAACTACTCCTATGGATAAAGGAATGTTGAACTGAAAGTTCAAATAGAGGCAGAACTGGTCTCTTCTATAGTTATTTACGATTTGCTGAATTATAAATTAGATCAACTAGAGGCTACAATCAGATACCCTGGAGGGCAGTTTTCTAGACCGTGGATAATATGTTTTCTACCACTTCCCTTGTTCTGATCAAGACTAGTCTCAAAAACTCATCTTGATCACAAACCTAGGGTTGGTCTTGTTATATTGGATCTGGTATTTATATAGAAGAGTGGTAATTTGCCATAGAGTCTACTTAATTTTGCTTTGCTGGAAGTTTTTCAGAGGAATCTCAGCTTGACTTTTAAAATACTTGTTAATTGAGGCGCCTGGATGACTCAGGTGATTAAGCGACTGCCTGGGGCTCAGGTCATGATCTTGGAGTCCTGGGATCAAGTCCTGCATCAGGCTCCCTGCTCAGCGGGGAGTCTGCGTCTCCCTCTGACCCTCTCCCCTCTTCGTGCTCTTCCTTCTCACTCTCTCTCTCTCTCAAGTAAATAAAATCTTTAAAAATAAATAAATAAATAAAATACTTGTTAGTTAACTGGACTGTTGGTTAATCTGTTTTCAAACTGATTAGATTTTTTAGTTTTGAGGTTTGTGAGTATGTATCTTAAACTTAATTTGGTGCAATAAATAGCCAAGGACTTGATAAGACTTGAAGAACCCGATAAAGCAACACAAAGGCTTAAAAGAAACCAGTGAATTTTCTGGGGTTTTTTGTTTTTTGTTTTTTGTTTTCCAAGAGGTCTGCGAATATCCCCCTCTCTCTGGCTGAAGCTGCATTATTATAAACTAAGGAACCTGTCCCAAGTTCATTGTTAGGAAGGGGAAAACAAGGTTGAGAAACCAGTGCTCAGTAAATAGAAATGATTAGAGCCTACCTTGGCATGCAGTGAACATATAGATGATACTGATTCTAGAGAAGAAAAGGTTTGGGACTAAGAATACAAATTTCTCAGAAGGTAGGTCTAGGATTAGGACTCTATCCCGGGAATTTCAGTCTTGGACCTGATTCCTGCATCTTGCAGCCTGTCTGTCTCCTGTATTGTATAGGTCACACCGGTAGTAACGGTAGTAACTAGGAGCCGGAGATCTGAGGCCAGTACTCAAGAGTTTGGTGGAGAAATTCTAGGGTGAAGGTATTGCTGGGTCAAAGGGAGTTTTTCCAGTCTTGGGGCTTGCCATGGCTGCCACAGACATCTAGGAGTACCAGGAATGTCTCCAGTCTTTACTGTGTGGCACTGGTTTGTTTACTCAGGCCTTTTGAAATCTTGCTAAGAAACCTTCCCTTGAAGACCTTCCCAGTCCTTGCCTGTGCAAAGTACCATGGTTCTTTGAAGTCACATGCTTCTGAACCAAATTTCCACTTTTTATTTGTCCAACCTGTTCTCCCTGTTTCATTCCTCTTGCTTCACAGTGTTACAATAAAAATGTGTTCCCAGTTGTAGAGCTAAGAGATCAGCAGTGTAACTGGGGAGACATTTCCGTGCTTTCCCCAGATGCTAGGAGGGAATTTGATTCTACATCTGGAGTGGTCCTTGGGGAGAGATGGTAGCTCATCTTTCCACCACCATTAATGCGTGAATCGGGCATGCCAGTTCTCTATAAGCTTAAATCTCCTTGTGTAAGGAATGGGGAGAAGCATTATCTCCTGGCCAACCAGTGGTGCAAAGGCAGGCGTGAGATAAGAACTAAGAAGTTGGAATCTAAGGACGAGTCCTGAAATCTTGTCTGACATTAGTCTGAGTTAACATGGATAGCTGATCCTGCCACTCCATAGCGTGTTCTCAAAAGAAAAAATTTGTATTTACAAGGTAAATTTCTTATTTCTACCATCTCCTGTTTCTAGAATTAGCAAGTTGAGACCTACTAGAAGGAACTTAAAAGTTGATGAAAAACTGCCTCTTTTTTTTTTTTGCTTTTTATAAAACTTCTTATGAAATAATTATAGATATGCAGGAAGTTGCAAAAGTAGTTCAGATACATCCTGTGTAGGCTTTATCTAGTTTCCCGCAATGGTTATATTTTATGTAACTATGGTATAGTATCAAAATCAGAAAATTGACATTGGTGCACTATGTAGTATAGTACTGTGTGTGCCATTCCCACATGCTGATTTGGGCAAATACCACCACAATCAGGCTTCACGATGATTCCATCACCACACATATCTCCTATTGCCCCTCTAGAGTCACACCTGCACCCCTCCCCTTTACCGCCGACTCTCTCCCCCGGCCGCCACTAATTCGTTTTCCATCTCTATATAATTTTGTCATTTTGAGGACATTTCCATCTCTATAATTTTGTCATTTGAGGACCACGGCAGTAAGTGGTCGTTTGAGATTTTTTTTTTCTCTTCACTTAATGCTGCTGGGATCCATCTAAGTTCTGTGTATCAATAATTTGTTCCTTTTTACCACTGAGCTCTGTACTCCCTGGTATGGCCGTCCCACACTTGGTTGAACCATTCATTCCTTGAGGGACAGTCTGGTTGTTTCTAGTATTTTGCTATTACAGATAAGGCAGCTATGGACATTTGTGTATAGGTTTGTATGGATAGAAATGTTCATTTATCTGAGAGAAATGCCTGGAATGTCACGAATGGATTGCATGGGAAGTGAACGTTTAGTTTCTTAAGAAAATAATAGCATGTGGTTGGATCATGTTTTTATTCCTCTCTGCCAGGTGGGTGGTAGAAACCCAGGTTTTCTACAAGGCTTCCACTGATACCCTTAGGGGATGGGTGGGGAAGGACACCTCAGTACTGCTCGGATAGTGGGAGCTCTGGCTCCCTACTGGGCCTCCGCGGACATCACCCACATGGGGTAGGGAGGGTGCCTCCTTACTGCTCCCCACATGTCCTCCACAGACACGACGGGTGTTGGGGGCGAGGTGCTCACCACCACCAGGGGAGCTGGTGAAAGTTCTGGCTTCCCACTTGTGGTTTTCTTACACCTCCCTGACGGTGGGGCTGGGGGGATTCCTCGTTATAGCCAGGCCCAAATGGAAGTTGAGGCTCCCCACTTTGCCTTGGCTGATAGGAGTGGGGGGAGGGGCTGCAGTGTTTTCTGTGGTGGTTGGTGGGAGTAGGGTGGCTGTTGCTAGGTTACCTGCATCTTGATCCTTTGGCCAGATATGCCAGCTTTTCTTTCTCCTCCTCCTCTTCCCTCCTCCTCCTCCTCTCTCTCTCTCTCTCCCTACCCCCCCTTTTTTGGTCTGTGCTGTTGGCTCTTCCAGCATCTAATATGGATAGATAAAGCAAAAAGTGAACCCAGACAAATCACTACTGTGTCTTTCCTCAAATCTTTTCCTAACTCATCTGCCTTTTTCCTTCTACTTTTTCAGAGTCTTATGTTGCTATGTATATATTTATGTAATATATGTAATATACACATATATCTCTAGGATTTTTAGTATTTAGTGAGAACACTAAATACTAGGAGAAGTGGGTCTATTCCCATCTTGATCCAGAAACAGAAATCTGACAAAGGACTTTTAAATGGCCATTTCTCCTCTAAGAACATAAATCTGATCATGTCTCAGCCCTTCTTAAAATCCTTCTCTTGGAGCACCTGGGTGGCTCAGTGGGTTAAAGCCTCTGCCTTCGGCTTAGGTCATGATCCCAGTGTCCTGGGATCGACCCCACATTGGGCTCTCTGCTCAGCAGGGGGCCTGCTTCCTCCTCTCTCTCTCTCTGCCTGCCTCTCTGCCTACTTGTAATCTCTGTCTGTCAAATAAATAAATAAAATATTTAAAAAACAAACAAAAAAACCTTCTCTTCGGGGCACCAGGGTAGCTCAGTCCATTAAGCATCCAGCTCTTGAGTTCAGCTCAGGTCGTGATTTCAGGGTCATGAGATCAGGCCCTGCAGGAAGCTCTGCACTGAGCTTGGATCCTGCTTAGACCTCTCTCTCTCTCTGTCTCCCTTGGCCCCCAGCCCCCAAAACAAACAATCATAAAACCCACTCATCAAATCCTGTCCAAAGCATAATCCCAAGCCCTTAACATGGACTTTTGAAGGCTCCTCAGTGTCTTACAACCAGTGATAACAGTCCTATCTCTGCAACTCCACACTTTGGGCATGCGCTCTCCGGCTACGTGGATTTCGCATGCACCACTTGTTAAATACACCTTGCTTTTTCCAGTTCCTTGCTGAGCACACACTAGGGCGTGTGCCCTCTGCTGCCCCTGTGTCCTCTACTTGGCAGGCGCTGAGCTATATCCTTCAGTTCTGCTTCTGTTACCTGCTACGAAGCCTTCCAAGACTTGCCCAGTTATCTGATCCCTTCTCATGCACATAATTTACAAGCTATTTCTTGCTTGAATTCATTTGTTCTACTGGAGCTCTTTGGGGTGGAATTATGTCTGTGTGCGTCTCTGTCCCACTCCACTGTACGTTCTTTGAGGTTCGGGCCAACACCTATCATGTTTATCGATGTATCCCTAGCTCCTGGTGTTGGACCTGGCATAGAGTGGACACTTAACAGGCGTGTATGAAATGAACAGATGAATGAATTTTTACTTTCAGCTACTAGAGTAACTGAAAATTGTCCTCAGCTTGCATGACAAGGCTGCCTGAGGTTATGGCACTTTTTTCAGTACAATATCTTCTTTTTCAGTTCTGCCCACCACCAACAAAATAACTTCAGGAGACTAATAATTTAACCACTTCCCCAATCTGCTCTCAGGTTATCCTGATATATATTTGCTACCATCACTGGTTGACGGTTTGAGAGCAGGACTGCCTCCTCGCTTGGCTGATAGAAGTCTCCAAAGCCCCTTCTCCAGGCTAGTATGAACCTTCAGTCCTGCCTTGAAAAGATTGAAGCCCTTACTTTTGACCAGTTATATCAAGACTGGGACTTTCTTTATCTTCCATTGAAACAAAATCTTTTGGGACACATGGTGACTTTGCTTATCTATCTTTTGACTGTGTTGGCTGGAAGCAATTTAATAGCAATTCTTAGTGAAATGACAGCATCTGACATATTTGAGATAATAAGAGTTTCTTTCATTTTTTATGACACTTTTGTCAGCCCATAAATCCATCCTTGTCAACCCCAAATTATTCAACATGTGTTATCATGATGTTTATAATGACTTCAGTGAGTAAAGTCATATATACATAGGTACCCACATACATACACAGTCACACACATACATGTGCACACATGCAGGATAACAGGTCAAACTTATTCTGCTATACTCACTGGCAAGGAAAAGCCAACTATTCTGCTATAGTCATAAGGACTCTGATCTTGACCCCTATGTTGTGTTATCATTGTTGTCATTGGTATCTATCCGTTGTAGTAAATATCTCATACACGTATGATAATTGCCTCAGTTACCAAGCCTATTTAACATGGCCAGGCACTTTTTTTTTTTTAAAGGTTTGTTTATTTTAGAGAAAGAGCATGAGCGGAAGAGGCAGAGGGAGAAGGAGAGAGAATGTCAGGCAGACTCCATGCCCAGTATAGAGCCTGATGGGGCGGGGCGGGGGACGGCCAGATCTCATGACCCTCAGATCACGACCTGAGCTGAAACCAAGAGTCGAACCCAAGAGTCAGGCTCTTAACCGACTGAGGCACTCAGAAGCTCCTGGCAGGCACTTTTTATATGCATAATTTTTAATTCTTACAGCCACCCTGCAAAGGGCAGATGTTATTACCCACATTTTACAGATGAAGGAACCAAGATGCCGAGAAGTAGCAGTATCTGAGTCGGGATTGGCTGTGTCTCAAAGCCTGTGCTCTTCTCACTACAACACTCAGCGTCTTAATTAAAAAGCCTAATATGAAATTGAATCTTTAAAAGCTTGAATAATCTCTATTTCCT